>NC_062970.1:25962350-26030768 GCF_023119035.1 Salvia hispanica | reverse complement strand
AAGCATGATTAATTCAAGTTATGAGCATGATACATGTGATAATTACGCGAATAGATTTTGTCTAAATAATCTGCTAAATAGATCTGATTATTATGTGATTTATTTACATGCTCTTCCGCTGCGTGCACCAACACAGACAAATGAAGATCCTTCGATAGAATAGTACTTGGATGCGTCGTGTCTCCATACACGATGTCATCTGCTCTTGACTCTCCCGCTGCAATGTAAAAGTCGAGTTTACACTCCTTGTATTATGCATTCTGATATATATTATTCCAAGTTATTTCAGTTCATGTCCAGTCGTGCCACAGTTTCCCCCTTTTCTTCCCCGCTTCTTTCATCCTCCCCTAGTCGCGATCAACCGTGCTTTCTATCCTTAGAAAGTGCGGTCGTGACAGAAGTGATGGCTAAGAATTCTTGTGAAACTTGAGAAAAGTGATTCACGACTAGGTTGAGATTGAGATGTATTAGAGAGAATATTCAACGAAGAAGAAAAGATTTCAGTTTGGAGAGAGAAGAAAGATCTCGTCTAATTCTATGAGAAACCGCTGTGATTTATTGAGAGAAAATCAAGGAAGTTTCCAAAACTAACTCTATTGTGTATTCCTAAAAGGCCCTGGACGTTTTTTTAAAATATTTTAATTAATTCCATGTGGAAATATTTTGGGCCATAAGATCTTGATATTGAACAGCCAAGATTGAATTGAACAATTGAACAAAACATATAAAAAGGATATGAATACATCCCTAATATATATATATATATAGGGGTGTGTTAAAATGACAACACTTTTAAAATGACACTGTGACACCACGCTAGACTGCAATAGTATAAACGCTAGATAGCAATCTACAACAATCTATAGATTGCAGTCTAGCGTATTGGATATTGCAGTCTAGAGTATTGGATATAGCAGTCTAGAGTATTGAATGTTGCAGTCAGCGTAAATTTACCCTTGCGAATTTTTTATGATTGCCACATGGCAGCTGATTATTCGTCCATGTGTACAAATGATTGGCTAGGAATGGTGGTATGATGTTATTTTAAGATGAGTTGTCATTTTAACACATACCTATATATATATATATATATATATATATATATATATATATAGAGTCCCATTATCCACAAATCATCTCTTAATGACCGAACTAGAGATCAAATTTGGGCTCTTAGATCTAGTTTTTAATGGATGAGATTAGACCATGCTTTATTAATTTCACTCCTTCATTAGGTAAACAATTTACTTCAATCCAGGGGTATTTTGGCCAAAATACATTTAGGGTAAAAATTTCGCAGCAACCTTCATTCAATTCACGTGGTTTTCTTCATTTTCAATTCTCTCTTTATCTTCTTCTCCAAAATTGACGAATTTCTTCTACAAATCGACGGATCTTCTGCAAATCGACGGATCTTCTTCTACAAATCGACGCTGATTTGAGCATCTGTGAAGCCGTAGGTTTTGAGTAATTGCAAAACTGCATCGGAAGTGTGTCGCGATTTGATGCGCAATTTGTTGGAGACGGAGAAGGCGTCATTCAGGGAGAGTCCACATGAATTTGTGAGATAACTGAGGGTGAATGTGGCGTAACCGTTACTGAAATCAAAAGGTAATTTTCGAGAGGAGAAATGCGCGAGAAATTGTGGGGCGACGAAATTGGCTGGAACCCTAATCAGTCTGCATTGAATAATTGCATACATTCTGTTTCTAAATAATTCATGGTGGAGTACTTTTTGTTTCTAAATAAAATAGCAGAAAAATGAAGGTATCAGTCAAATCTCATGTCATTCTATCAATTTTATTAAGTTAAGCTCCAACATCTACTACCTCCGTCCCCCAAAATTTGCTACATTTGACCCGACACGGGTTTTAAGAAATGTAATGGAAAGTGAGTTGAAAAAGTTGGTGGGATGTGGGTCCTACTTTTAAAGTATTAGTTTTATAATAAAATGTGAGTAGGAATGAGTTAGTGGAATATGGGGTCCACTATCAAAAATGGTAAAAGTGAAGTGTATCAAATTTTCAGGGACGGACCGAAATAGTAATATGTATCAAATTTTCAGGGACAAAGGTAGTATTTTGGTACATCTATACAAACAAGGTATTATTGCTCTCGACTTATTGCTCTCTGGTGTTGAGCTATACATATTTAGTCCAACAGAGAAATTAGCAAACTTGGGTCGTGCACTGGAGGACTGCACGTAAAATTCTTCTAGATTTTTATTCTTAATTTACTTCATCTAATTCTTAAATTTGTTTCTGATTTTAGTCAAAATAGAACTCAAATATCATCGTAAGAAGACAACTAAATCGAAGGAAAAATGATCAACTACCAACAACGATGCAGCTACTGAAAGAAAAATTACTGAGGAATAAGGTATAAAAACTATTTGTTATGAAGTAGTAATTTGATAAAATGAAGTTAAAGCCCTAATATATTATCCTATGAAGTAGTAAATTCGTAAAATGAGGTAATAAAGCATTGTAATGAAGTACTCCCTCCGTTCCATAGTAATAGAGTCATTTTTCCATTTTGGTACGTTCCATAGTAATAGAGTCATTTCCCTTTTTAGTAAAAGTCAACACATTTTTCTACACCTACTTTACTCTCTCTTACTTTATTCTCTCTTCATCTCTCTACCTTTTTCATTTCCCACTTTAGTCTCCCTTTACTTAACTCACCTAACACAATTTTTCTTAATCTCTGTGCCGAAATGAAACGCCTCCATTACTATAGAACGGAGGGAGTAATAGACACTAAATATGAAATATCTATTCACTGTGTTGCATGAGTTTAGGGTTTTAGGATTTAACTCAGCTGCTGACTTGTTTGCACATTAAAATGAACTACATATTCTTTTAATGAAGTAGTAAATTGATAAGATGAAGTAATAAATTATGATAATGAAGTAATATAAATGATCTGTTTATACAGTAAGGTTTTTTACCAAAATGAAGTAATAAAACATGATAATGAAGTAATAGTCTATAAATATGAATTATATGTTTATTGTTTTGTATGAGTTTAGGATTTTAGAATTAAAATTAACTGTTGCATTGTTTGCATATTCAAATGAACTATATATTTAATGTGATGAGGTAATGCAACTGATCTATTTTCCTATTTAACTATAATCTAATTGTTGTGAAGTATAGAATTCATATAATGAAGTACTCCCCTCGTCCCATTGAATATGCAACATTTGGGAATTGACACAAGTTTTTATATAGTGTTGTTTTGTGAGTTAAATGAAGAGAGAGTAAAGTAAGAGAGATGAAAATGTAGAGATAGAGATATTTCCATTTTAGGAAACGTTTCATTTATAATGGGACAAACTAAAAAGGAAAACGTTTCATTTCTAATGGGACAGAGGGAGTAATAAGTTATGATAATAAAGTAATATAAATAATCTGTTTATACAGTAGATTTTATTACTAAAATGAAGTAATAAAACATTATAATGAAGTAAATGACTCTAAAAATGAAGTAATAAAACATTATAATGAAGTAACATCTTTAACTGATAAGAAATTACATTGAATGAACTAAATAACTTAATTGGTGAAGTAATAACCTCATGGAATGAAGTAATATAAACTGACCTATTTATATTGATATTTTGATGTTTGTAATGAACTAAAGAACCTAAATGATGAAGTTACAAACTATTTTAATAAGGTAATATAAACTATGTTTCAAATGCTGAATTGTTGTTATGTGTTTCTTGTATATAGGTAAACAAAATGTTGGGAAAAATCCTCTAACTCACACCTGAATGAGAAATCAAATCGGAGGAGGGGATGAAGAGTTTCTGGAGATGTAGTTGAGGCACTATTGATGAGGACATTTGTGCACGTGCTGAATGGGCTATCCCCATGCCTAACAAATGGATGGTGGTCAGAATCGTGGCTCATCCCATTGAGATGCGTTGGTGTGTCATTTTTGGATGATTTATTGTATTTTAAAAGTTTGTATTTTTCTTTTTTGTAATGGAGAGTTTTCATTTGGTTATGGGATTTATATAGTGAGCATGGTGTGGTTTACCAACTCTCTCCTACTGTGGAAATTGTTGGCTATTTTAGAGAAAATTCAAACGATTTTAGTTCACGCACACTAATAAATTACTGGAATGAATTAATAAATTACTGGAATGAAGTAATAAACTACTGGAATGAAGTAATAAACTACGACATGAAGTATTAAACATACAAGGATGATTAATAGGCAGATTCAGTCTTAGCATGCGAATACATCATAATAAAGAATAAATACTTCATTAGTAAAACACTTCATATAGTGTATTTGATTTAATGTGTGCGAAAAATTTAAATAAATTCAAATTCAAATTTAAATAAACACTTCTTCTTCTTCTTCTCCTCCTCCTCCTCCTCCTCCTCCTCCTCCTCCTCCTCCTCCTCCTCCTCCTCCTCCTCCTCTTCTTCTTCTTCTTCTTCTTCTTCTTCTTCTTCTTCTTCTTCTTCTTCTTCTTCTTCTACTTCTTTATTTTTTTATTTCTTTCTCAAGTCGTAAACCTTTCTGAACTTCAACCCTTGGCGCTATTTGAATAAAGTAATAGAATAGAAAATGAAGTAATAACCTAGTCAAATGAGGTAATAACTCACGTGAATGAAGTAATAATCTAACTGAATGAAGTTATAGCTTAGGTGTTCGAAGTAATATAGAAAATTTAAATTTGAATTTGTTTAAGCTTTTTACAAAATTTAAAGCGAATAGACTGTGTAAAGTGTTTACAAAATGAAGTTCAATGAAGTAAAATCCTATTATGATGAAGTAATATACTTGTTGAATGAAATAAATGCACATATGAATGAAGTAGTGATCACTATTCCTCATATACTCAACAATCCCTTAAATTAATAACCTAGTCGAATGACTTGATAAAACTATTTGAATGAAGTAATAGTGATCTAGTCAAATGAAGTAATATAGATACTTAAATAATGTTATAGTAATAATCTAGGTGAATGAAGTAATAATGTAAATGAATGAAGTAATAGTCTAGTTGAATGAAGTAGCATAGAATATGAACTGAACTGATAAAATATGAGCTGCAAAATATGCAAATCCGTTCGCGGTATGAGCTGCAAACTCCAATTGCACAAATCCGTTCACAATCTTCAATGACAAAATATGAGCTGCTTCACCACCCCCTTCTCTGTGAAAAACACACTGCCATCTTTCTTCTCTCACTAGTCTCTGTCTACAACCTCTATATACTCTTTTTTGCTTCTATCCGATTGTATCCAGATTCACGACAATGCTGCCGTCGCCACACCACCGCCTTCTCATTCCGCTGCTTGCCGCGGCGGCGGCGCTGGCGCTTATATTTGTATCCGTCGTCCTCTACCGGAAGATCACCCGCAAGAGGACCGTTCCGGCAGATCTGATGAAGCCTCCGTTTCCGCCGCAGCGCTTCTCCTACTCGCTCCTTCGCACCTCCACCGACTCGTTCGCCGCCGCCAACCGCCTCGGCCAGGGCGGCTTCGGCTCCGTCTTCAAAGGCGTCCTCCCCTCCGGCCAGGAAATCGCCATGAGCGAGGCCTCCATCCAGGGCGACCGCGAGTTCTAGAACGAGCTCTCCCTCGCCTCGCGCATCGATGCCGCCTGCTGCCCTAACGTCGTCGGAGAGCTTCTCCATCTCCACCATATCGGAGATCCACTCTGCAGAGTGGCGCTTCTTCCTCACTCTCCGATGCAGTGGGGCAGGGAATGTAGCACGATGGAGGTAGTTGGTGCCGAGGATAGGTGAGAGAGAATTGTAGAGAGAGAGAAAAGTGGATTGGATTTGGGAAGGGAAGATCACGTAACAACATTTTTGGCTTTCCAAATCTACCCTTTTGTCAATTTAATTAATAACCATTAGATGTGATTAATGAGTGGATGAGATTTGGTCTCTAGTTCGGTCTTTAAAATTGATTTGACATTGCTCACAACTCTATATTTATATATATATATATAGAGTCCTATTAACCAAAAATCCACCCTTAAAGACCGAACTAGAGACCAAAATAGGGCCACTCATTTTTCTTAATCTTATGGTTATGATTAATTTACAATTAATTTAATATTTTATTAAATAAAAACGTGTTTTTATTTACTTTTTTTTTAGATTTTTTTTTTAATTTTTTTTTTTTTAATTTTTTTTTTTAAAAAAATTAGTTTATTTTTTTATTACTTCATTCAGTCATGTTATTACTTTATTCCATTAGTTTATTACTTCATAATGTGTTATGACATAATTATCTTCCAGTTGGGTTTAGGGTTATTACTTCATTCTGTTAGTTTATCACTTCATTTAATCATGTTATTACTTCATTCTATTAGTTTAGTACTTCATTCCGTTAGTTTATTACTTCATTCAGTTATGTTATTACTTCATTTCATTAGTTTACTACTTCATTTCATTAGTTTATTACTTCATTTTATTATTTTATTACTTCATAATGTGTTATGACATAATTATCTTTCAGTTGAAGTAAATTCAGTATATAATGAATGCGAAAAATTACTTTATAACATACATTCATTTAGTTCATTATGTAGTGAATATAGTTCATTATTTACTCCAACATGTTTTTATCGAATAAAAAAAAATCTTAAATTTTTTTTTTAAAATTTAAAAAAAATTTAAAAAAAATTTAAAAAAATAAATTAAAAACGTTTTTATTTAATAAAATATTAAATCAATTCTAAATTAATCATAATCATAAGATAAAGAAAAATGAGTGGCCCAAATTTGATCTCTAGTTCGGTCTTTAAGAAGGGTTCGACATTGATCACAACTCGAGTTGTGATCAATGTCGAACCAATTTTAAAGACCGAACTAGAGACCAAATCTGAGCCATTAGATCTAGTTTTTTTGATGAGATGTGCTGCTGTGAAAATTTTTTCTGCTTCATTACTAGCCCATTTTACTTCATTATATAGGTTTATTACTTCATTATGTACGTAATACCTTGAAACTACAACATGTTTTTACTTGCTTCCAATAGATTTTGAAATGATTCAACATATGCTTCATTCAAATTCATTGACGTGGGTTTTTGCTTGATTAACATTTAAAAATGCAATTTATTCAAGTGAGTTTATTACTTCATTCAGAAACGTTATTACTTCATTGGATAAGATTTTTACTTCATTCCCGTAGGACTTCAAATGCTTCTACACATACTTCATTCCAATAATTTATTACATTATTCCATGTGATTAAACCATATTAGCGCCATGGCGTTGGTGATAGATATTGTAGAGAGAAAGAACGGCACGCGACGGTGAAACCACATTTACGTACTGGAATGAAGTAAAAACCTACTCGGAATGAAGTAAAAACCTACTAGAATGAAGTAATATATTCTGGAACGAAGTTAAATCTTCGTAACATGTTAGTATGACTTATTTACCTTCGGATGAATTAAAATAGGCTCGTGATGAAGGCGAAAATAATTTATAAATTTCTGTATCTTATCCATAAAAAACTAGATCTAAAAGCCCTAATTTGATAGGGTTGGGTGGTTCGGTCTTTAAGAGTGGATTTGTGGATAATGGGACTCATTATATATATATATATAATATATATATATATATAAGGGTGCACTAGGGTGCCACCATAATTAAAATAACATCATACCACCAATATAGTCCGTTAGATCTCATCTACGGACGCCTAGATTAAGTTTCGTGAAAAAACACGGGTTTGCAGTCTACGTATTAGATATGCAATCGTGGTAAACAGCAATATTGTTGTGGTAAGACTGCAATATACAATGAACAAGAGACTTTGCAATCTGGTAACGTAAAATTAGAAATTTCCTATTTTACCCCTCCGTGTTTTTACACGTGGCAGCATGACAAGCACACGATTTTCAGATCCAATGGCCTAAAATGGTGGTATGGTGTTACAATAAAGAGCGTTGTCATCTTAGTACATCCCTATATATATATATATATATATATATGGGAGTGTTATATTGATAACTCAATACTTAATTGCTAAACTACAATTAAATAATAGCCATTAGATATTCAAATCAAGGGCCTAGATCATCAGCCCCGGAATGTCAATGCGATCAACAAAAAACGTCAATAAGGGTATTAAGGTCAATTTGCAATGAATTAGTTGTAACTAACTTTTGAAAAATATCCCATAACTTTAAAACGCATATAACTTCCTCGATTTAAATTATTTTTTCGCACAACATTTATCAAATATCATAAGGATTCTAACGAGAGCTCACTTGCATATGTTCCGATGTCAAAAATTTGAAATTTTTTTTTGAAGATTTTCATAAATTTCGTTAACAGCTACATGACACATAATATGTCAATACAATGCTTGTACAATGTCAATATGAAATTGTATTGACATTGTCATGTCTTTGTGTTGATATGTTTCATACACTATATTGACATTTTGTTTCTAAACCCTAAATTTGATAGTTGCTATTATCTTTTTAATATTAAAAAATGAAAAATGAAATTACACATGGCAAAATGTAGACCACAAGATTTCTAAAATCTTATGGTCTTAAATTAGTTGTAGTTAACAATTAAATGATGAGTTAGCAATTTATCACTCCCCTATATAGTAACACTCCACTGTCTTCAACACAACGTCAACACAACGTTAACACAATGTCAACATAGTGTAAAATTTCAAGTTTTTGATATCAACACATTGTCAATACAACATCAACCGTTGACACTAGATCTTAATAAATAAAACGTAGAAAAAAATCATACGCAGGGAATTTTAAGGTCACTGTTAGACTATTTTTAGGTCATATTAATAAATAATGACCTAAAGTGATCTAAAATTTACGTCGAACCCAAATTTTATAAAATGACCTAAAACTTATTAGTAATGACTTTTTGGTTAATTATTGATGGTTAGATCATCTAATCCTAGGGCCAAGATTTGAGCTGCATTTCTAGATTTAGATGCATTCTTGTTTGGATCATCTCCATATATATATATGGGTGTGCGTTATGGTGACACCAGTCTTAAAGTGACAACTTGACAACAACGTACCATGCAATCTGCGATACATAGACGAGCAACTCGACATACAGTTCTAAGCAATATGTGATACGAAATCAGAGCACTATGGTGACACCATAATTAAAATGACAATCTAGGCAAACAATCTGTTATACATAGGCAAGCAATTTGTGATACATAAGCAAACAATTCGGTATACGATTCCAAGCAATCTGCGATACGAAAGTAGAGATAATTAAGCAATCTGTGATGCATAAGTAAGCAAGTCTGCCACATGGCATACTAAGATTGAATTTGCTCCTAAATCTAAGGGTCCTCATTGTGGTTGTAATCTTAATACAATCCTATATAGGGGTGAATTCATATTTAAGTGTCAAACTTTTATTTGCATTATCAACTTCCCTGACTTCCTTCACACAAGTCTTACAAGCCAAATAATACCATTCATCAAAATGACACTCAATGACTCAATATTCCCAAACACCAACATGAACCATCTTTCGAATCACAAAAAAAATAAACTATTGAAATATTACACCTAAAAGTTCATTATAAAAAAAAAATAAACTATTGAAATATTACACCTAAAAGTTCATTATAAAAAAAAACATAAAAGAAATTGATCTAAAACTTATTCAATACCTCTTAGACAAGACAAATCCTCAAGGGACTTCAACTCTGGATTATCAAACTCACAATGACCTTATGTTCTCCTTGAATGACAGAATATTGCTGAACATAAATGTCATCATTTTTTATCCTAAACAAAACAACAAAAAGTGTTAATAATTAATAAAAAAAAATCCAATAAAGAACAAATCACTAATCAGAAATGGCTACCTCATCCTAAAATCTTTAACTTCATCAATATCGGCCTTGATCACAAGTTTAGAAGCTTGAAAATGTGTAGAAATTCAAATTTCACATAATAAATAGAATCTAAAAGATTAATATAGACAATGACAATTGAAAATTTTAAACATGAATTAACATTAAAGATAAATAACCTATAAAGAGACTGGATTTGTAAAACTGAAGAATCACAATTGAAATTGTTCCTTCACTCTTTTTCAGTTTATCCAGGTATAAGTCAACATTTGTATCCCATGTTGTACAAAATCGTTTATTATGGCTGTTAGGAAAGATGAATAGTTAGTTTAACAAAAATGGATTAAAGAATGTGATTCAAATGATATTAATGAACTTATTTTTCATCAGATATTTCAATCTCAATCGATCTATAGGTAGTTTGACAGAAATCTCTTCTAGGTTGTGTGATTCAAATTTCCTACCCTTTAATCTATTTTCTGCCTATCTTATTGTATTATTTTTAGATGTCATTGGTGTTACCACACAACCTGGAAGAGTTATCTCTCAATCTAACTATAGATTGCTTGAGATTGAAATCTTTGATGAAAAGTAAGTTCATTAATATCATTTGAATCACATTTTTAATCTATTTTTATTAAACTAACTGTTTATCTTTCCTAACAACCATAATAAACTATTTTGTATAATATGGGATACAAATGTTGACTTAAATCTGGATGATCTGAAAAAGAGTGAATGAATAATTCCAACTATGATTCTTAAGTTTTGCATGTTCCATCTCTTTAGAGGTTATTTAGATTTAATGTTCTATTCTTGTTCAAAATTTTTAATTGTCATTGTCTATGTTAATATTTTAGTTTTTATGTATTAGGTGAAATTGAATTTCTATACATTTTCATAGGGGTGAGAATACGGATATCGGGTATTGGATTTACCCGTACCTAACCTGATACCCACCTGGTATCGGATACCGAATATCCAATTTTGTGGGATTGGATATTGAAATTTAAGATAAATCAGATTTTGTATTAAATCATGGATTAATTATAGATTTTATCCTTATTTTATGGATTTGCATGGATTTAATTCCTGGATGATTCCTAGTTAAATTTGGATAATGACAATCTAATTTTTATTTATATCCTATGGATTAATGTGGATTTATCCATGGACAAATCCTAGTTGGATTTAGATAATGATAATATTATTTTATTCTTATCCTATGAGTTTATATGAATTTATTCATAGATAAATTCTAGATGGATTTGGATAGTGATAATATAATATTTTATTCTTATCTTATAGATTTATATGGATTTATTCCTAGATAAATCTTAGATAGATTTGAATAATTATAATATAATATTATCTTATTCTATGGATTTATATGGATTTACTCCAAGATAAATCCTAGATGAATTAGGATAAACATTTATATTAATTTATTTTATCCTATGGATTTGAATAGATTTAATTCTATTAAGACAAATCCTAGATGGATTAAAATAAGTATTAATCCAAGTTATCCTTATCTTTTGGATTTATGTCCTAGACTGATTAGGATGTTAATGATATATAAGAAAATTCTTATTTAATTGGATTTAGATAAATTTGTTTATCTAAGAAATCCTAAGTAATGTTTGTTATATTCTGGATGTCTATAGAATTAAGATTTGTATAAATCTTGGTTGATTGGATTTTATTTATCTTAAGGATTATGATTGAAATGTTTCTATTTAGTAATATCCTAATACTATTTAAATAATGATAATCCTAGATCAACGTTATCTTGAATTGTAGGATTTGATTTTATCGAAATAAAATCTTGAATAATCCTAAATGGATTTAGATAGTTAACTCTATCTTGATAAATCCTAAATAAATTTAGATAATTATTATCCAATATAAAACTTAATTATTTAATTGATTCTCCCTTGACTAGATTAAATAATTGTCGTGTCACGCCCGCATTTTACTAAGGATAGTAAAACATGGTTAATGTGACTGGGGATGGGAATTTAGAAGAGGGGATAAAAATGGGGAAGAAGATATAAGAGTAAATCATATAATAAAAGAGAAACATAAAGGGAGTACTTAGATAAGGTACACTCGATGACATAAGGATTCGAGTTTAGAGGTTTGTACAACACGGTTTATTTAAATATCAGAGTCTTAGGGAAAAAGTAGAAACTAGCACAGCGGAATGACTGAAACATGGTTCCATGTGTGAAGAGACATGAACCTCCGAGAGTACTGCATGATTTAGAAATATAAGCCCCTTTGATTCAACACTCTCCCCTCTTCATCGCAGCTCAACCTGCACATTTAGAAATACATGCAGGGCTGAGTACAAAGGTACTTAGTACACATTGCCGAAATATACACATATACAATTATAAAAGAAATATTGTCATGCCATTGTTACGGTAATACTTGGGAGTTTTAGTAAAAAGGGCCCAAGCTTACTAAATTCCTTTGCTTAAAAATTTGACTGCAGTCTCATTCCTTCTGTAATTTGACATATCTGAACATTCCTTCTTGTGCCGGGAAAGTGGCCATTTTCCACGGACACCAGACCGGCTAACCCTCTCGATGACACACAGTCCACGTGTACACTAGTCCGAGTAGGGACTCTCCCCTTGCTGGGACCCGAATTCGATTCTTACTTTAATTGGCATAGCACATTCGGTATAACCAACACCATTAGGCATCATTACATAAAACCCAAACAATTTATGGCAAGACAATATCATTTGCATAGATAAATATTATCTCAAAATATTCCATACTTTTCATTTGTATATAAGTTCGAACGTTCACCTTAGGTCCTTGCAACTTTGATACAAAAATACCTCCTCCTTAGGGTATTACTTCCTTGCGAATGCCTTATCTCAAGAAAAATTAATATCAACTATTTAGCTTCAAGATAAGTAAAAGTAGATGTCATGAACCTAGGATATGCATCCTATTTCTTATTCCTTCAAACATTATTCCTTTCACTCAAGTAAATCGAAGGATTTAATTATTGGAAACAACTAACCAAGAGATTACTCATCTAAGAAATTCCAAGAACTTATGCAAGCATATTTCTTTAGATTAATTACGAGAACATAAGCTCAAGAAATTAATTTCATCCAAACATAATTATTAAATCATCTATCAAAGAATTAATTAGGAAATTATGGGCTCTCTTGTTATCATATTAATTCTAGCCCACACCCTTAACCAAAATAACTATCCTTGGCCCAATGAATTAATTTAAAGAGGTGTAACTTGTTCAACTTAAAGAGGCCCAACTGGAAGTAAACTTAAAGTCCATTCTTTAGCCCAATAAGTAATTAAAAGATGAAACCCTACTCATTCAAACTCCTCTCCTTCGCCTCCTTCCTCCCCAACGTCTCTCTCTCTCAAACTTCTTCTCTCTCTCGCCTTTGTCGAAAACGGCTGCCACCGCCGGTTACGCCGGCGCTGCTCCGGTCACCGCCGTTTCCATTGTTCGGAGAGTAAGTTTATCTCATTTTGAATTTTGTAAAACAAGCTTCTAAATTTTGAATCTTTGCATAACAATTTTCAGAAATTAGGAGGAATAGAAAACACGTTAAAGAGGATGGAGAAGTGTCGTCCTTTCGCCGGATTTCGCCATCACCACCGGGTTGCTGCCGCCGGCGAGCTGCCGTTGCCGCCGCCGATCTGCCGGAGAGCAGAATTCCAGCCAAGGTATACTTTTCTCATTTCCTTAGTTAAATTCCTATTTGGGTGGCTTCATATATTTGTGATTTAAGAGGCTACGATTTTTCCTATTTATGCATAAAAGTTGAGATTTTGAAGAAGTACTAAGCATGCTTGTATTTTGAGTTTTGGGACAGAGATATGTACTAAATGATGGAATGCTTTAAAGAAAGAATTTTGGTAGGGAACTTACTTAGATAATGAGAAAACTTGGTGTGTGAACAAAATGCAACTTTCCTCTACTTGCTAGCTAAGCTCTTGAAGCACCTTCCTCTAAGCTTGAATGTGTGGAAACATGGATTTTTGTGGGTGGAAAAGATACATTTATGCGATGAAGCTGATGAGAGATTGTGATGGGAAAAAGGTTGAGAGGGATGTTCTATTTATAGTGAATTTCTTACCGTGTGATCTTGAATGTGGCGACAAGAAACATAAAACTCTTCTCTTCAAATTCATCATACTCATCATGATGTTGGAGACTTTATTCCTTTTATTCTAATCAACTTACTATGCTAATTAACTCACTGTTGGAGCATGCATGGGGAAGGGTTTATTCTTGCAAGATTTTGAAAGATGGTAACGCGTGTGTGCTTCGGTGTCACCATCAATAGAATTATGTCAAAGTTGTTCTTTCATGGACTATTTACTCTTTGACTAAATAAGGAAGTAGAGTGTAGAAGTATTTTGTCTTCTAGTATCACAAACTCATTTTCTTTGACTGCAGGACATGGTTTGGGAGAGAAAATGGGCATTCAAGAATAAGGAATGGCTATCCGAGAAGCTTCTATTGTATAGTACTAATACTAGAGAGTTGATAATTATATTCACATGTATTGCTACTGTATTACTCATGTTAAAGAGCATTATCTTATATATGTACATGTACACTTAATATTCTTCTACTATACTTGCTCTTGGATAAATCATTTCTCGACTTCTTGTATTTATCATTCTAGCAAGCTTCCTTTCTCACATCTTAGTAATTAATTTTTCTCAACATAGATAAAAATGTAAATCAAGCAAACATAGTAGTTTAAAGTACTACTCCACTTTATGGTATCATTCACTTTCTATATGAAACTATTATTAGCATTAAATAAATGTCGGATGTTACATTCTACCCACCTTAAAAGGAATTTTGTCCTCGAAATTCTGCACGATATTAGGTGAACAATTCTGGATATTGCTCTTTCATCTTATCCTCAAGTTCCCATGTCGCTTCTTCTAGTCCGTGGTGCTTCCACAAGACTTTTACTGAGGTTATGGTTTTATTCCTCAAATGTTGCTCTTTTCGATCCAAGATGGCTTCGGGCTTTTCTACATAACTCAGGTTTGGGTTCATGATTACTTCTTCTTGATAAATTACATGTTTTGGATCAAACATGTATTTCCTAAGTTGTGACACATGGAAAACATTGTGTACATTTCCCAGATTTGGCGGTAGCGCCAAACGATACGCCACTTGACCTATCCTTTCCAGTACTTCATAGGGTCCGAAAAAACGAGGTCTTAATTTGCCCTTGACCCCAAACCTAGTTATCCCTTTTGAGGGAGATACTTTCAAAAAGACTTTATCCCCTATTTCAAACTGTAGGTCTGTTCTACGGCTGTCCGCATAAGACTTCTGTCTATCTTGCGCTTCCTTGACTGAATCCAGGCCTAGCACTTTTCTTTCGCCGACCTCATCCCAGTAGAGTGGCGATCTACATTTCTTTCCATACAAAGCCTCATATAGCGCCATGCCTATGGTTGCTTGATAACTGTTGTTGTATGCAAATTCAATCAAGGGTATAATCATATCCCAGCTTCCTCCTCGGTCGAGTACAACAGCTCGGAGCATGTCCTCCAATGTCTGGATGGTTCTTTCCGACTGCCCATCAGTTTGTGGATGGAAAGCAGTGCTGAAATTCAATCTTGTGCCCAGTTCTTCTTGTAGACTCCTCCAAAATCTGGATACGAATCTTGAGTCTCGATCTGATGTAATCGATATGGGAACCCCATGGAGACGTATGATCTCTCGAACATATAACTGGGCTAATTTTTCCGACCCGTGTGTGTTGGGTATTGGAACAAAATGGGCACACTTGGTGAGGCGATTCACAATTACCCAAATGGCGGTATTTCCTTGTTTGGATCTGGGTAATCCCGTCACAAAATCCATTGTTACGTGTTCCCACTTCCACTCGGGAATCTCCAAGGGTTGCAACTTCCCTTGTGGCCGTTGATGCAAGGCCTTGATTTGTTGGCAAGATAGGCATCGTTCGACGAACAATGCTATGCTCCTCTTCATTCTGTCCCACCAAAACTTCTTCTTCATGTCGTGATACATTTTGGTGCTTCCTGGGTGGGCGGTGT
Organism: Salvia hispanica; assembly: GCF_023119035.1. Lineage (NCBI taxonomy): Eukaryota > Viridiplantae > Streptophyta > Magnoliopsida > Lamiales > Lamiaceae > Salvia > Salvia hispanica. The sequence continues at coordinate 26,014,831 of NC_062970.1, read as the reverse complement.
AGGGAGTGTCGTGCGCTTCACTCATGATCTCATTTCTAAGCTCCTCATCCTTTGGCACACAAAGTCTCCCTTCAAAGGTAAGGGCGTTATCAGCTTCCTCCTGATAATTTCCATTTTCTGTCATTCTCACCTTTACTCGTATTTTCTCCAAACCTTCATCTTTCCTTTGTGCTTTGAAAGCTTGTCTCTTCGTGGTCGGTTTTCGTATGTAATTTGGAGTGTATCCAACTGATCAGGAAGAGATTACTGACACAGCTGAGTCGTTGGTACGACAACCGGGACCTGGCTTCAAACAATTTTCCTCAACCCACTTCTACTGATTAGTATAGTGGAGGTAAGGGTCGAATCCCACAAGGATGGACACGTTTGGATAACTGCGGTGACTTTCCTGGGTGTTTTTGGTTAGCTACCACGCTTGGGTTGAGATTTTACCTAGGAAAGAAATAAAGGAGGTACTCTACTGACTAGTGGGTGTGAAAATAACAGGCATGTGGTGGTGTTCGTGGAAATAGGGGACAAGGTGTCTCAGAGGCATATGAAAAGTAGACAGTTACTAAAAGAGGAAATTTAGACTACAAGGCATATCTGGTGGCTGGGTGGAACGGTGGATCGATGGATCGATGACTTCTCCGGCAGACTCTTGGACGTCAAGTGACCATAGGCTGTGGCGAGGAACGAGAGATTGGACAATGCTGAAGGACTGATCTTCTCGAGAGAATTCTACGAAGTGTTTTTTTGAACTGAGAACTTAGAGCTCCTAACCGAACACTAAGGGACCAACTCTAAAGGCGAACTCTTTTCTCTCTCTCCAAGTGGCTTCTTTTATAGGGAGGCTTGCCCTTGCTTTTTGGGTAGACTTCCTTCAAGTTTTGACTTTTCTGCCCTTGTTAATGATCATCCCAACTATTCTTCTTCTCCATCTCGAGCCTTTTCTCGGCATGCATCCTGGTCAGTATTGCACCCTTCTAGCGCCCTTTTCACTTGCGTCACCTGAATTGTCTCCTACTGACTTGGATCCTTTAATCCTGCACACTTGAGCAACTGTTTTGCAGATAATACATGCATTTCACGACATACTGACCAGTAACCAAGGCTTAGAATACGACTTATCAAACTGCTCACACTTACCACATGCTTGCCCTCAAGCGTGAAGACAAACGAAAAGAAATAAGTCGAATTCGAGCCTGGTTACTCCCCCTGACCGACTCTACCTAACTAGACTCAAGACTTTGACGCAAAGGAAAAGAAAACAAACAACGACACAAACACATTAAACATATAGTTAACTTAAACACATAGAATAGGCTATATTTTCAACCACCCTTTCCCTCGAGATCAGGTGCAATCCGGCCTTAGGCAGCCTTGAACTTCCGCCGCCCCCCTTTTCTTCCCCAGTCAGTATATCTGCTTGTCACGATCACCCAATCCTAGGCCAAACACTGGGTTCACTCAGTCACTCATTCCTCACAGGGGATGTTAGGACCGTTTTCTCTCAATGCTAAACCACAGATGTTTCGGACTCAGATCTCACGTGCAGCTCCTGAAGGTCTTTAAGGCTTGTAACGGGGCTATTGGTTTGTAATGTTTGGGGCAGTTGTCCCTAAGGCTCTAGGGTTCAAAAACTAACTACTTATTTGATGAGGGAGAACTGTGTGCATTCGGGCTTCTGGCTAAGGCTTCTTCTTCGGCTGGACAATTTCTGACATTGGCTTCCAACTGGTAAGTAGCTTCCTTGTGGCTTCGCCACCCTTATTCCTTCTTCCTCCTTTTCTTTTTGTGGTCAAGTATGCGACCATTTTCTTCGGTTTTCTTCCTGTGGCTTTGCCACCCTTATACCTTCTTCTATTTTTTTGGATCTGGAATTTTTCAGATCGATTTTCTCCTTCTTTCTTTGTCTTTCTTTTCTTCAGCTGGTTTCTTTTGTATGTCCTCCTGAGCAGTTACCTCCTTGCCTTATGCCTTGCTCACACACAGCTCTAGTGGTTGATGGGTCATTTCTGGGTATAGATCAGGTTAGAAAATGGGGTTCTAAGGGTAGGGTTTTTTATTTTATTTTTTTATTTTTGAGGGGGGTTTCCTACTGCCTTCAGGGTTTGCTACACGCGGTCACCTTGCCCTAGACATCATGTGGTAGCCTCTCTTTTTTTTTTTTTCAGTGTTTAGTGGAAAGCAGTTCCACTTTGGGGTTTCTAACTCACCTTTTAAGAGGGCTTTCGTGTCTGACCTAAGGGATGGGTTTTTCCTTCATACTTGCATCATCTATACTGACTAGGGGTTACTGGAGGGGGTGGTTTCTGTTTTCCGGCATGCCTTATCTCCCTCAATTCCCCTCACCGTCAGTTCGAGGCAGTTGAGTTTTAAGCCCATTCATAAAACATAACACATAATTCCTAGACCTAAACAAACCCTAAAAAAAACTAACATGCACTAACTCAAATAACATATATATACATGTCATATCTGGCCATTTGCTCCCCCCTCTCACTTCACAAGTGTCTGCCCCAGTGTCTGCCCCAGATACGGGCTGTGAAGTGAAAAAACACATATTATATCTAAAAACTTCTCACACTTAGACTATGCAATAGGCTAAGTGGGAGAGTTTCAGATATATACCTAGATTTATAAAACAAAGCAGAATATTTTACAAACATGTTATATAAACATATAAACTCCTCACACTTAGACTACGCAGTAGGCTAAGTGTGAGTTAACATGCTTATGACAGAACACAAAAACATAATAAAAACACATGCACCGAAGTAGCAAACCCTTTACTTCTCACACTTAGACTATTAAATAGGCTAAGTGTTATGAATGGGGTTTGCTTACAATTAATACACATAATTCTACCTATTTAACAAAAGTAAGAAAACATCCTAACTTGGCGCAGGGGTCTGTGCAGGTGGGTCCTTTGGTTCTTCTTCAGTGGGTTCCGGTTGGTTGTCATCTTCCTCCTCTTGTTCATCACCTTCTTTTTCCTCAGGTCCGGTGGTTTCTTCTTCCTGTCCTCCATGTCCACTTGTTCCAGCTCCAGTGCTTGCCTTTCCTCTTGCCAATTCCTTTAGGATGCTCTCCATTAGGGTTGTCAGCTTCGCCATCTCTGCCCGTGATTGTCTATTCTCCTCTGCCAGCTCAGTTACTGCCCTCTCCAGATTTTCTTGCCTCAGCCTTTGCGCTTGGTCGATCTGCCCAGCTTGCCCCTCCTGGCCTTGTTGTGCCCTTCCCCCAGGGGCTTCTCCCATTGGGTAGAACTGGGGTACTCCTTCTCTGTAGTATACCAAGTTGGTGCGGACGAAGAAGGGTATATCGAACAGGCCAGGAGCGTCGACCATGTACATCGGAGATAGGTCTTCTGCCTCTGTTATGATGATGTTGTTGCGCACGAAAGCTCCTAGTATGTGGCAGAGGGACAAGTTTCTAGCTGGGTAGGTGGCTATCAGGTGGCATTGGTAGGCTGTCCAAAATCCCAAATGCAGTCTTCTTCCACGATTAGCGCACCATACCATGTACAATTCGGTCATGGACGTTCTGGCAGCTGAATTACTCTGCCCCAGTAGGTTATAGCCTAAGTAGAGTTGCACCAATCTCAGCATGGAATTGTTGAAGTGGGTGGATCTGGATTTAGTGGAGGCGAACTGGCCAGCATCGGGGTGGGTTAGCTCCTCCCAGGCTTCCTGGGGCTCAAATTCTATGTGTCTCCTCGGTACCCCCCTCTCACGGCTTCTCCAGTCTGGTCCTATAGCCTCCTCCAGGCTACACATACCCAGTCGCACAGTCCACTCTATCAGACTCATGGACAGTTCTCCTCCGAATATTCTAAAGGAAATTGACACCTCGTCTAGGTCCGTAGTGACTTGGAACCTAAACGTGGTGAAGAACTCCTTTGCTAATCTCACAGATATCTCCGGGTCCCTATTCTCTAACAGCCATTCAAAACCCAATGCTTCCATACTGGCCAGGAAGGAATCACGAACAGATAACTCATCCAAAGAGGGTATGTGGAGTACCTTTCCGCATTTGACCTGCTTGCTGCTATCTTCCTTGTCGTCAAATGCGTCTTGAAGCTTTTTGGTGTCGTAGTGCTTCATGTCCTCCATAAGCTCATCAGTGAGCTCTACCCTCCACCGTCGGTACACGATCCTCTCTATCGGAGGGTGGACTAGTTCGTGGTGGTTGTCGGGGAGCTGCTGCTCATGGTATTCTTCCCCTTCTAGAGAGATATCACTCTCCGAGTCAGACTCCTCGCTGGAAGTGTAGTCGCTGTCGCTTAATCTCCCTCTCTCTTCCGGCTCTCTGATCACTATGCTGGCATTGGCAGTGCGCTGTTTCTTCACGGCTTGTTTCTTCTTGACAGGGGCTTTCCCCTTTCTCTTCCTTTCCTGGATGTACTTAGCTTCTTCGATTTCCATTGCCTCTGCTTCTTCGTCGGCTTTTGTTGAAACGTCCTCCTGGGTGGTAGGTTCGGTCACCGCACGGGTACTAGTATCACTTCTTGTCGCCTCCTCCCGACCTACTGACTCTGATGCGAGGTCCAGACCCTCAGCCACCTTGTCAGTATTCTCCTTCTGGTCAGTCGGCGTTGATGATACTGTCCCTGTTGCCATTTGGGTGTCCTCCTGGCTAGCTTTCGAGGGCTCCTCCCCAGGTTTTGTAGGAGTAGTCTTCTCGTCTTCGCTCGAAACCTCCACTGCATCTGCTGCTGTGTTTGCTCCTGCCTTGTTGGACTTCCACTTTCCTAAGCATCTCTGTGACACTCTTTGGGGTTTCTGCCTCTCTGCCTTGGGGTCGTTTTTCAACACTAGCCTCCTCTTTACTGGCTTGGGTTTAGTTACCACTGAGGCTTCCTCTTGATGTGTGTCTGGCTCTTGCCTCTCCTCCTCAAGTTGTTCAGCTTTTTCCGGTTGTTCGTCTGTCCTCTCCTCCACTGATTGGTGGACTACGCCTTCCGACTCTTCTGCTTCCGTGGTTGTTTCCCCCCTCCCTACTGCCTGGGATGCGAGGTCCAGTACCTCAGCCACCCCTTCAGGGTTTACCACGATCCTATCTCCCTTGCCCAAAACCGCTTGGAACTCATCATCCGTCATTAACCCTTGCTTTCTGGCCATTTCGTTCAGGTCTATCTCCTCCCTCTCTGCTTCATCGGTTGTGGCTTCAGTGGCCATTATCTCCTCTGCTTCACCCTTCTCGCTCTCGCTTGCTCTCCCTCCACTCTCCTTTTCCTCTGTTTCTCCCCAGTTGGGATCTTGATAGGCGGAAAGAGGGCTAACGTCGAGCGGTTCTGCTTGTGCAGTTACTGTTGGGGAGGTCTTTTCGGATGTCGGATGTGAGGTTTTTGGGGTGGTGGTGGGTGGGGTTACTGTGGTTGCTGTTGGGGTAGGGTTTGGTGTCGCCGGCATTCCTCCGGTCAGGCTAAATCCGGCCAGGGTCGCTGTCCAATCTTTGTTGGGGTCTTGTTGCCTTAGATACGCTGCCAGTGCGTCTAAAGGAACCATTGCCGGGATTTGTGTCGTCGGCGTTGGCTGTGATCGTTGTGGACTTGGCGGCTGCGATTCGGCTGTCGTTCGGACTTCTGACGGGACTTCGCCGGTGGTAGATGCTGGGTTGTTGGTTGCCTTTCTCTTTGCCATGGCTGTATCGGTGGTGGTTCTCTTTTTCCGGTAGTGATTCACGGTGGTTTTCGTAGTGGGTGGTAGTTTTCGGAGTGGGATGGTGGTTGTGGGTGAGAGAATGCAGGTAAGGGTTTGTAAAGTGAAGGGGAGTAGGCGGTGGGGTGTTTTATAGAGGGGTGGGTAGTTGAGGGTTTTGACCGGTGGTAGGCGGTTGCCAGGTTGCGACGCTTCGTGTGGAAGGCGGTTGGGAGTTCTCGCAGCTGATTGGACGTCTCCTGTCACGTCCCTGCTCCACGCGCCCTCCCAGTCTCTGCACTCGCCTGCAAAGCTGCAACACGCACCAAAATTCAAATTTTACTCATCTCCCCCTTCTCAATTAGCTAGAAATAGAAATAAAGCAAATAAATGGCTCTTTAATATAATTCAGAGTTTCACCCAAGTGGTATCCTCGTGGTCAGTACGAACTCCAAATTAATATTTAAGATCCGAAAAATCTTTTTGGGGTTTTTTTTCTTAACTTAAGTTAAATTACTAATTATTCACAATATTTACATCATTACTAAGGGTATTTAAAGTTTTACCTGGTCAATAAGCACAAATCATATTACGTTGACCAGGTGGAACTCTAAACCCCTTTTCTACTGGTCATTTAGACGCTATTAAAGTGTAGTGGAATTTCTTCCACTACACACATCTCTTCATTTTCCCTATATATTTTTAATCTATGTCCATTAACGACAAAAGGTTCGGAGTTAGGGATACTCCCTGAAATCTCGACCGCTCCATTAGCACGTAGTGCAGTGATAATGTAAGGTCCTGCCCATTTTGACTTGAGTTTCCCAGGCATTAGCTTCAATCTTGACTGGAAGAGTAGTACTTTCTGACCAACTTGGAGATCCTTGGTTCTCAGATTTTTGTCGTGCCACATCTTTGTTTTCTCCTTGTACCACATGGCTGAGTCGAATGACTCCAATCTGAGTTCTTCCAGCTCTTGTAGTTGTAGCTTCCTTTCCTCTTCACAGGCCTTAGCATCCACGTTAACCTGCTGAACTGCCCAGTATGCTCGGTGTTCAATTCCTACTGGCAAGTGACACATCTTCCCAAAGACGATGCGATAGGGGGACATCCCGATAGGAGTTTTGTAGGCTGTGCGATATGCCCACAGAGCATCTTCCAACCTTGTGCTCCAATCTTTTCTGGAGGGGTTGACTGTCTTCTCTAAAATGCTCTTTATTTCCCTGTTTGAGATCTCTGCTTGCCCGTTGGCTTGAGGGTGGTAAGGACTGGATAGGCGGTGATGAACTCCGTACTTCTTCATCAATGCTTCGACCGTTCGGTTGCAGAAGTGAGTCCCTTGATCGGAGATGATTGCCCTTGGTATCCCAAATCGGCTGAATATATGACTCTTGAGGAACTTGGTGACTTCTTTAGATTCACAAGTGCTTGTGGCCTTGGCTTCTATCCACTTCGATACATAGTCAACTGCCACCAGGATGTAGGAGTTCCCATAAGATGAGGGAAAAGGACCCATGAAGTCCATACCCCAGATGTCGAACACCTCACAAACAATTACTGGAACTTGCGGCATTTCATCCCTCGCGGAGATCCCACCGGTCAGTTGGCAACGGTCACAGCCCTTGCAGAACTCGTATGCATCTCTATTCAGGGTTGGCCAGTAGAATCCGCTATCTAGCACCTTCCTGGCAGTCTTCCTTGGCCCGAAATGTCCTCCACATGCCAAGGAGTGGCAGTGCGTTAGTACATCCCGTTGCTCCCAGTCAGGAACACATCTCCTAATGACCTGGTCGGTTCCTGCCTTCCACAAGTATGGGTCGTCCCAGAAATAATACTTTGCTTCGCTCTTGATCTTCATCCTCTGAGCCTTTGTCACGTTTGGCACCATTGGTAGCTCTCCCGTCACTAGGTAGTTTGCCAAGTCCGCATACCAGGGTTCCTGTCCTACTTTCTCCTTGCCCTTGGTTGTTACGTCCTGCCCAGTAAGTCTCATCACTTCTTCCCAATCGATCTTCCTTGCGGAGAAAATCACTTCACATAAATGCTCTTCCGGGAATCGATCTCTCACATCCTCACTGTTCCCTTCTTGTATTATTCTGCTCAAGTGGTCCGCTACCTTGTTTTCAACTCCCTTTTTGTCTTCTACCTCCCAATCGAATTCTTGTAAAAGCAGCACCCATCTGATCAGTCGGGGTTTTGACTCCTTCTTCGCAATGAGATACTTAATCGCCGCATGATCAGTATAGACGATGACTCTGGATCCCAGTAGGTACTGCCTGAACTTTTCGAATGAATAGACAACCGCCAACATCTCCTTCTCGGTGGTGTCATAATTCCGTTGGGCTTGATTCAAGGTCTTAGATGCATAGAATATCACGTACCTTTTCCCATCGATCTTCTGACCCAGTACGGCCCCCACTGCATAGTCACTAGCATCGCACATCACCTCGAAGGGGTGATCCCAGTTAGGAGCCTGAATAATCGGTGCAGAAATCAATTTTTCCTTAAGGAGGTTGAAAGCAGCCTTGCAATGCTCGTCGAAAACGAACTCCACCTCGTTCTGGAGAAGTCTGGTAAGGGGTTGGGCAATCTTGGCGAAATCCTTGATAAATCTCCGATAAAATCCAGCATGGCCAAGAAAACCTCTTATTCCTTTCTGATCAGTAGGGAAGGGTAGTTTGGATATGACATCCACTTTAGCTTGATCCACCTGGATCCCCTTTTCTGACACCACGTGTCCTAAGACAATTCCTTCTGTAACCATAAAGTGGCATTTCTCAAAATTTAAAACCAGACTCTTTGCTTGGCACCTTTCTAGTACCACATCCAAATGTTGCAAGCACGAGTCGAAAGAGTCTCCATAGACAGTGAAATCATCCATAAAGATCTCTATACAATCTTCAATCAAATCCGAGAATATGCTCATCATGCACCGTTGGAAAGTACCGGGGGCGTTGCATAGGCCAAATGGCATACGCCTATACGCATAGGTTCCAAACGGACAGGTGAACGTGGTCTTATCCTGGTCCTCCGGGTTCACGTAGATTTGAAAGTAACCACTGTACCCATCCAAAAAGCAGAAGTACTTCCTCCCAGCCAGTCGCTCCAGCATTTGATCGATGAATGGCAGGGGGAAATGGTCCTTCCTGGTTGCAGTGTTCAGCTTTCGGTAATCTATACACATTCGCCACCCAGTAACTAGTCTGGTGGGCACTAGCTCATTCCTCTCATTCTTAACCACCTGGATCCCTGATTTCTTGGGGACCATATGGATTGGGCTGACCCATTCACTATCTGGTACCGAGTATATAATGCCCAGTGAGAGTAACTTCAAGATTTCCTTCAGTATCTCTTCCCGCATGTTTGGGTTCACCTTTCTTTGAGAATCTCTATGTGCCTTGGCTCCATCCTCCAGCCTAATGTGGTGCATGCAGACGTCCGGGCTTATACCTACCAGGTCCGTAAGGCTCCATCCAATAGCCTTCTTGTTTTTGCTCAGCACAGTTAGTAGTCTTGCCTCTTGCTCTTCAGTCAGCCCGCTATTGATGATTACAGGGAATGAGTCTTCCTCCCCTAGGTAGGCATACTTAAGGTTCGCTGGCAACTTTTTCAACTCCACTTGCGGGGGTAGTGTGTCTGTAGGTAGAGGGTTCTTCTTTGAATCCTCCTCTTGCTCTTGTTCAGCATCTGATTTTTCCTCCATACTGGCCGGTAGCACGGCCCCTACGGATCCCGCTAGTTCCGACTTCTGACAAAATTCCGTAATTGCTTCTTCGATCTCCTCGTCAGTCAACCCTCGGCTACTGATCAGATCACACCATGCAGCTGCTTCCACATCAGCCTGGGCATACACATCCAAGGCTTGGAGCTTTTCCTGCAATAATTCGGTCTCAAGAAATTCTTGGACTAAGGGGTCAATTACATCAACATAACATAGATTTTCAGAATCTATTGGTTTTTTCATGGCTTCATTGATGTCAAAGACAAATTTCTCACCATTAAAGTCAATGCAGATTGTCCCCTCAGCCATATCCACAATTGTCTTAGCCGTTCTTAAAAATGGTCTTCCTAACAATATCCCGCTAGACTCCCTAGCTTCTGGTTCACTCATTTTAATGACATAAAAATCAGCGGGATAAGTAAAGTTTTGTATCCTGACCAACACATTTTCTAACACACCCTCAGGATTTATACATGACCTATCAGCCAGTTGGATCAACACCCTAGTATTTGACAATTTTACCCCCTTTAACCGATTATAAATGGATAACGGCATAACATTGATAGATGCTCCTAAATCACACATTGCATGCTCGATTTTCACATCTCCAATTGTTATGGGTAAAGTAAACATACCTGGGTCGGCTCTCTTGGGTGGTAGTTTCTCCTGTACAATGGCTGACGCTATTCCTTCCACCATGATTTTTCCATCCTCCTGGGCCTTTCCGGCTATAAACTCCTTTATAAACTTCCCCAGAGGGGGCAGTCTCACGGCTTGGAGGAATGGTATGGTGACATCCAGCTTTCCAAAGATCGACATGAAATCCACAGGGTTTTCCTTCTTCCTTTTCGTCACAAACCGATATGGAAACGGTTTTTCTCCCTTAGCCTCTCCAGTTAGTCCTTGTGGACTTTCCCTTGGTTCCTCCTGGGTTTGAGGTTCCGATGTGGGCATTGCTCCTTCCGGTTGCTCATTTCCAGGTTGTGTTTCTCCCTCCTTTCCTTCCGCAGTAGGCTTCTCGTTTAGAAAAAACGGATCCTCCATCTGAGGCAGGGGCGTCTTGAGCTCTTCCGCTGAGATGGTGTCGCTCAGCACTCTTTCTCTACTAGATTCCCCAATAAGGTTCTTGAGTTGAGGTCCATTATAGGCTGTCCCGGACCGCAGTGTAATTTTACTCACATTTGCCTTTTCAGGTACATGGACTGTAGATGGGAGTTTCCCTGAGTTCCCTTTCATTTCGCCCACCGAGTTAGCGAGCTGGGCCAACTGCCTGTTCATCATATCCATATTTGCCCTATGCTCCTTCTGGGCACTTTGCATTCCTTGCATTGTTTCATTACTGGACTGCAAGTCGCTTTTAATGCTTTGCTGCGAGGCAAGCATCTCTCCCATCATGTCCTCCATAGACCTCCTCGACCTGTTTGGGTGATGGAATTGGTTCGAGCCCTGGTGCTGGTTATACTGGGGTGGTGGGTTTGACTGGTAGCCCGAGAAATTTTGTTGGTTTTGGTTCTGTGGGTACTGGTTATACTGGGCAGGAGGGTTGTACTGGTCGTGGTTGTGCTGGTACTGATTTTGGTTTTGGTTGTGGGTGTTATGTTGAGGCCCTGGGTTAAATTGGTTCTGGTTTTGGTTCTGGTTGTTTCGCTGATGGGGTGGCACATAGGCAGGGTTCGGGTTCTGGTTTTGAGGGTTTTGGTTCTGAGGATGCTAATTTCTTCCTACCCAGTTAGACTGGTAGTCAGGGTTTGTTGGGCCACGGTTGGAATTTTGGTTCGGGTGGGGGTTGGGTTGATTTGGAGCCTGATTTTGGTTCTGATTCTGATTTCCATCTCCCCATCGGAAATTTTGGTGGTCCCTCCACGGTGCATCTCTTTGTTTCCCCGGAATCCAATTGCCATTGGAATTGTAGTATCCTGCGGCATTTGCTTGCTCCACATCCAGCGAGTTGTCCGGCTGATCATATGGTAGTTCTGGGGCCTCTTTGCCTCCAGTCGGAGAAGGTGGTGGAGTGTTCTGCTTGATTGCAGTCAGCAATTCCATTTTTAATTCCTCCATCTTCAAATCCATCCGCTCCTCCTGGTCAGTAGCCGAAGCACTTGCTACCCTTTCTCTGTTGTACCCATCCCTCGCGTTGTCGTACGTCTTCTTCGCATTCAACAGCTTTCGTAATACCTTTTTGGCTTCACTGACTCTCAACTGGGTGAAATCGCCTCCGGATGATGAATTCGCCAGATCCTTGGTTTCGTAATCACCTCTATCTCCTTCATGCGATGGTTGGGGCATGACTCCAGAAGACTCATGTACTTCTCCCAGTACTCGCTCAGGGTTTCATCATATTCTTGCCTTATGCACGATATTTTCCTCTTCAATGCACTTGTCTTTGAAGACGGGAAAAACTCGGCTAGGAAAACTGACTTGAAATCGGCCCATGTATTGATAGAGTCGGCTGGCAGGCGCATGAACCAAGTGTTGGCCTCTCCCTTTAGGACAAAAGGTAGAGCCTTCAGTCTGTAATCATCCTCGCTTGCTCCTGCTGGCCGCTTCTGCGCCTTACAGATTTTGCAGAACTCATTTAAGAATTCGTATGGTCCCTCGTAACTCTTCCCACAGTACGTCGGTAGGATTGCAATCACGTGGGGTTTCACATCACAGGCGGTCTGGCCTGGGGTGACCACTATAGCTTGTGGGGGATCTCCGTCGGCGTGTGCGGAAAGTGATGCGAGCTCGGGATCGTCTTCACCTTGGTCAGCCATTCTCACTAGTGTTCTTACTGGTTGGGGTGGGAGCTCCGGGAGTTGGTACTCTAGATCTTCTTTCTCCTCATCGCTGCTCGTGCCTAGGTCGGACAGTGCTGTCGACAGGCCAGAACGAGTGGTAACGAGTATTGTTCCTCGGGGAAGTATCCTTGGTCTCCACTGGCCAGGAGCCTTCTCATAAACTAAAAACAAAAAGAAAAGGAAAATTATGAACGCCATCCATCCCAGGCAACGACGCCATTTTGAAAGCTTGTCTCTTCATGGTCGGTTTTCGTATGTAATTTGGAGTGTATCCAACTGATCAGGAAGAGATTCCTCGTTGGTACGACAACCGAGACCTGGCTTCAAACAATTTTCCTCAACCCACTTCTACTGATTAGTATAGTGGAGGTAAGGGTCGAATCCCACAAGGATGGACACGTTTGGATAACTGCGGTGACTTTCCTGGGTGTTTTTGGTTAGCTACCACGCTTGGGTTGAGATTTTACCTAGGCAAGAAATAAAGGAGGTACTCTACTGACTAGTGGGTGTGAAAATAACAGGCATGTGGTGGTGTTCGTGGAAATAGGGGACAAGGTGTCTCAGAGGCATATGAAAAGTAGACAGTTACTAAAAGAGGAAATTTAGACTACAAGGCATATCTGGTGGTTGGGTGGCTCTCTGACAGGTCTGGACAGTACATCTGAAAAGTAGGGAACAAAAGCAAAAGTAACTTAAAAGTAAGGTGGTCCAAACTAAAGTTGATTTTGACGTTTTCTTCTTCACCAAGTATTAACAAAAAAATCAGATGAACACAAACACCATAACTAAACTCAGATTCATAACCTCAAACTCAAGATCCATTGATTAAAATGCTCAAACTTAAAATAAACGGTGAAACTGCAATTTTACTTCTACTGACTAACATGCAAGGCGGTGATTATAATGCAACACGAAGACTCAAGCACGAAGATTAGACTAAAACATAACTACAACTTCAGATCGACAACTCCAGGTAAGAAAACACTTAGAAATTAAAAGCAACAACTAGATCTAATTTTCCTAGGCAGAATGAAGCAAACTCGAACCAAAGCGACATACGAAATAGAAACTTCATAATTTAAGTGTTGGAACTTCACAAAGTACTTCAAAAGGCAACAACGATGAGTGTTTGCAACAAAACTAACGACGAAAACAAGTAAAGATTAAAATAGAAAGAAAAATAACGATTGTTTGGCCACTCCGGGCAATGATACTGCTATACTACTATGGCAACTGGCTGGAACGGTGGATCGATGACTTCTCCGGCAGACTCTTGGACGTCAAGTGACCATAGCTGTGGCGAGGAACGAGAGGTTCGACAATGCTGAAGGACTGATCTTCTCGAGAGAATTCTACTAAGTGTGTTTTTTGAACCGAGAACTTAGAGCTCCTAACCGAACACTAGGGACCAACTCTAAAGGCGGACTCTTTTCTCTCTCTCCAAGTGGCTTCTTTTATAGGGAGGCTTGCCCTTGCTTTTAGGGTAGACTTCCTTCAAGTTTTGACTTTTCTTCCCTTGTTAATGATCATCCCAGCTATCCTTCTTCTCCATCTCGAGCCTTTTCTCTGGCATGCATCCTGGTCAGTATTGCACCCTTCTAGCGCCCTTTTCGCTTGCGTCACCTGAATCGTCTCCTACTGACTTGGATCCTTTAATCATGCACACTTGAGCAACTGTTTTGCAGATAATACATGCATTTCACGACATACTGACCAGTAACCAAGGCTTAGAATACGACTTATCATGCTTCCACGATTCGACTTCTCAAGTCGGGTTTGACTACCAAGGTGGCTACTCTTCCTTGCATAGTTTCAGTTGTTTGCACTGTTTCCAATTTTAGCTTACTAAACTCTCGCAGTAGTTCTTCCTTTTGGGTAAGGAGAACTGCTACATGCTGAGTCTTTCGGCTCAAAGCATCGGCTACAACATTAGCTTTGCCAGGGTGGTAATTTATGCCACAATCATAGTCCTTCACCAGTTCAAGCCATCTTCGTTGTCGCATGTTGAGATCTTTCTGTGATCTGTGAAAATCTCACACCGGACTCCGTAGAGGTGATGTCTCCAGATCTTCAGTGCGTGCACCACTGCTGCTAGCTCCAAATTGCGGGTTGGATAATTCACTCGTCTGGTCGTAGTTGTCGCGATGCATATGCAATCACCTTCCCGTTTTGCATTAGGACACAACCAAGTCCATTCTTTGATGCATCGGTGTAGACGACATAGTTTGTTCTAGGCTCAGGGACTGCTAATACTGGTGCAATAGTTAGCTTCTTCTTTAGTAGTTGAAAGCTTTCCTCGCATTCATGAGTCCATGAAAACTTAATGTTTTTCTGCAGCTGCTGAGTCATTGGCCTCGCGATTTTGGAAAATCCTTCGATGAATCTTCTGTAGTAACCAGCCAATCCCAAGAAACTTCGAATTTCATTTGGGGTTGTTGGTGATTTCCAGTTCTGCACGGCTTCAATCTTTGCTGGGTCCACTCGAATTCCTTTTGCGGTCACGATGTGCCCGAGAAAGTTCACTTCGCTGAGCCAAAATTCACACTTATTGAACTTGGCGTGAAGTTTCTTGTGCCTCAATGTGTCTAGGACAATCCTTAGATGTTGCTCATGTTCCTTGCGGTCTTTCGAGTAGATGAGTACATCATCTATGAAAACGAAGACAAACTTGTCGAGGTACGGGTGGAAAGTACGGTTCATTAGGTCTATGAACACTGCTGGGGCATTTGTCAAACCGAAGGGCATCACACTACGAACTCATAGTGACCATATCTAGTTCGAAATGCCATCTTCGGTATATCTCCGGGTTGGATCTTCAGTTGGTGATAACCGGATCTCAAGTCCATTTTGGAAAATACGCTGGCTCCTTTGAGTTGGTCGAAGAGGTCGTCTATCCTTGGTAGAGGATACTTATTCTTCAGAATCAGCTTATTTAATTCCCGATAGTCTATGCACATTCTCATCGTTCCGTCTTTCTTCTTTACGAACAGTACAGGTGCTCCCCAAGGTGAGACGCTAGGTCGAATAAAACCTAGGTCCATAAGCTCTTGAAGTTGGATCTTGAGTTCTTCTAACTCCTTCGGGGCCATTCGATATGGTGCCTTGGAAACTGGAGCGGCTCTGGGTTCTAGATCGATGGTGAATTGAAGTTTCCTATCCGGAGGTAAGCCAGGTAGTTAGTCAGGAAATACGTCGGGATATTCACGCACTACATCTACATCCTCGACTCTCATTTCATCCTTTCGCTCCTCATTCAGGTAAACGAGGTAGGCTGGATGCCCTTTTCTAACAAGCATTGCAGCTTGTAAGGCGGAGATTATAGATTTTCGTTTTCCCATACTAATCCCATGGAAACTCGTGGGTTCCGTTCCTGGGGTTTGGAAGGAAATTTTTCGTTGATTATACAAGATAGTGGCAAAATTTTCAGCTAGCCAATCCATTCCTAGGATTATATCGATATCCCACATTTGCATGACGCTTAAGTTGTTGGCTATGATTCTATGTTCTCCAAAAGTGATTTCTACGTTCGAGCAGAGATGTTCGATTTCAACAATGCCTCCTATCGGTGAAGCCACTTTAATCCTAGGTTCATCTGGTTTTGTTGGAATATTTAAAGTGTTCATGCAGTGAGCTGATATGGAGGAGTGTGATGCACCCGTATCAAACAACATAATGATAGGTATGTCGAAATTTTTTCCCATACCTGCCGGATTTCCTTGGTTCTTCTCAGGTTGTTTCTGCCTCAGTGCATAAGCTCTTGCTTATGAGTAAACTGTTGATTGTGATAGATGGCTTTGGCGTTGAGGTAGTTTGGGAGGTGGTTGATGTTGCCTTCCCCCGGGTAGAGCTTGCATTGCTTGCAAATGAGAAGGTGGTCTTGGTCCTACTCCAGCGGGCTTGGTTGGGCAGTTTCTTGCAAAGTGGCCATTCTTGCCACATATGTAGCAAACATCAGTTCCTGCCTTGCAATTCCCGCCATGCATCTTGTTACATTTAGGCCAGGGAAGTGGTTTTGGTTGGTAGTTTCCGGCAAAGTTGTGCGCAGGGGTTTTTCTAAACTCTTGTGGACGGTTGGGACCTTGCCATGGTTTCTTTTGTCATTGTTGAGTTGGATTTCCTTCCCATTTTCACTTGTCCCTTGAGGTGTTAGGTTGGAATTGCACGGGTGGAGGTGCTGGAGTTCTGACATGTTTTTCATTGGGCATTGCTGCCTCTATGTCTAAGGCTCGGTTGAGTGCTTCGAGGTATGAGAGTCCTCCATGGCTGTCTAAAGCCATCCTTATTTCGTACCTCAGACCGGCACAAAATTTCTCTGCCATCTTCTCTTCCGTGTCTACTTGGCCTGGGGCGTACCTTGCCATATCACAGAAGGTACAGTCATAGTCTACTACCGACATGCGACCCTGTTTTAGGTGGTAGAACTCTGTCTCCTTCTTCTTGCGATAACTCTTTGGGATGTACTTTTCGTACACACTTAACTTAAATTGTTCCCAAGTCAGTCCTGCTAGTTGCTTCCCACCAGAAGTCTGCTGACCCCGTCATTTGGAATGTTACACAAGTCAAACGTTCTTAGTCAGTGCATTGAAGAAAGTTGAATATGTGCTCAAGTGCAGGTATCCATGTTTCAGCCTCGGCTGGGTCTCCCAGTCCATTGAACATTGGTGGATTCTGTCTTAAGAAGATTTCTTCAATTCTGCGAGCCAGTACTTGAAGTGCTGTTTTTCTGTTTAGAAGCTAATGATGGCTAGCGAAAGCGTGTTCTTAAAAATAACAAATAAAACCCTCAGTCCAGGAAATCCGCTGGACACTGGGTCTAGGAACTCAGAGAACCTTGAGCTACCTGTCGTCGGGCACTTCACCTAGGAAAACTAGTACGTGGAAGTAGGGATCGAATCCACAGAGATGAATGCGCAAGTAAACATGTTCAAAGACTTGGGGACTATATTTTTTTTGTTGGCTGCTGCCACACAATTTTAGGGTTGAGCTTTAATTCCTAGACTTGGTAATTGAAATATGCTACTCTAACAGCTAGATCTAGATAGAAACTTAAAAACATGCATATTTAGGGAAATGGAGCGAGACAATTGCTAGATCGAACGAACAGTTTCCTAGATTAACCTAGACCTGGGAAAGCAACTGAATGTGGGGACCATTTTCTGAAAAAGGTAGAGTACGATTGAAAAGCTGCAAAATAACTAACTAAAGGACTAACTAACAACGACATCATCTTCTCCAACATTTATCATGAAACAACCAGTTAAAACAGAGCAAGAACGAAAATCAAAGCAAAGCAGACGGAATTAAAAGCAACAAAATCGAAGAACATTTAAAACTAAGGCAGATCTACGGCTACTAGACGAGGTAAAACGAGAATGCAGAATTTAAACAACTAAATGAAACACAAACAAGCAGATCCAACCACGGGACGCTTAATCCACTCCGAATCCAAGCCATCCACAACAACCAAATACCATTACCATCTCCGATCCTCACTGATCTACGTAGATTTAACCGATCAACAACAGATTTCTTATAAAACAGCTTCAAACTCAGATCAACCAACAAAGATCAGCAAATCAAACCCAAAACAACACAATAAGATAAACAAAACATAAAAGACATATCCATTGCAAAATACGAGATATCCAACGATAGAAACAACACCAAAGCCGAGCCTCGAACAGCGAGGACTCGGCGAGTACCAAAAGTAGACAGAAAATTAAAGACAATTGTTTCTTCGCCTCCGTAGAGACGGTGTTGCACCCAAACTTCCGGTGAAATGAGAACCCCCCTGTACTTTCCCCCAAGTGAGTGTGTAGAAAAGGTAGAAAAACTAAGCTAGGAGCTGGAAAAAGTGATGATCAAGTGTGTCCTTCATGTAGATTGTGTGCTCCTTTTTATAGCGGATAGAGCTTCTAGACTGTTCTTGTGATTCCTATTTTGCCCTCCAATCGATGCTCCTCAGTTTAGTGGCTCTTCATCCTTCTGCTCAATTTTCCTTGCCAGCTTCCTTCACCAGGCGATCTCTGTAATCCTCTTGGGGCTGGCATTTTCTATACACACCTGGCTCAAAAAGGTTTGATAGATCTGGGAAATTGCAGAATTTAACCTTATAACCAATGCATGAAATTAGCTTTATCAAACTACTCACCCTTAAACCATACTTGCCCTCAAGTATAAAGACAAGAAAAAGAGAAATTAGGTGAATTTCGATGCATGGTTATTCCCTGACCAAAGTAAACTCCTAGACCTAGACACTAACCCAAAAGATAAAGAAACAAAGACACTAACACTTAAGGAAAATAAAACACATAGGCATGAACTAGTTCAAATTTTTAAGCAGTCGTCCCCACAAGCTTAAGGTCAATCAAATGGTCTATACACTCCAAATCCTCCCCTTCCCTTTGTCCACCTAGTCGGTTTGTCAGCTTGTCCAGATGGCATATAGCCTACTAATTGTTGGAGTCGCTCGATCACTCATTCCTCACCAGGGATGTTAGGATCGATCACTCTTAGTAAATTCCTGCCACTAATGCTTCGGGTTATGAGAATCTCTCCTTCTATCCTCCTTTCCTGATTCTTTTCTTCTTTTTTTCCCCTGGACTTCGTCCAGTTTATACCTCCTCTTTTCCTGGACTTCGTCCAGCTTATACCTCCTTTTTTCCCTGGACTTCGTCCAGCTTATACCTTCAGATCATTACATATTTTTTTATTTTTCCTCCTCTGGACTTTGTCCAACTTATACCTACAGATTTGAAAATTTTTCTTCTATCTTTTTCTTCCCTATTTTCCTCCTTACTAAATTCTTCTCCCTAAGCATCAGGTGGCAGCCCCTTTTATCATGTTAGCACTCAATGTTAAGGCTTTTAACTCACTTATGTAGTGGGGCTTCACAACTAGGTCAGCTAAGGCACCTTCTATCGTTCTTGCCTCATCCAAACCGATTTCAGTTTCTCAAAGAAAGAGGTCTCAAAGTTGCATGCATCCTATTCTCAATTACTTTTACTAAGGGAATCTTGTCTTATTATTATTATCACCAGTTCATGCTATAACACATAGATCCTAAAAACTAAAACTCCTAGACCTAAGAACTCCTAAACATGCTGAGCACATACTGCACTAACTCTCCCACCCCCTCCCACTTCACTCCAGCTTGTTCCCAAGCTGTCCTGGTGAAGGGGGGAAATGAGGGAGTTGGTGCACACAATCAAAATAAAACACATAAAACTTCTCACACTTAGACCGAACAACGGACTATGTGGGAGAGAAAAACAAAGACATAAAACAGAAAACAAACATGCTAAATATATACTCAAACTTCTCACACTTAGACCAAGATAAACAATATCCAAGATAAACAATACTCAAACCTCTATGTAAGCGCTTAGAAGGTGGCAGGTGTACATGTGGCGAGAGGGGTTGGCAGTCATTTGGTGGCAGGCCTGGGGTAACCAATATCCAAGGTGAACCCTGATGCGTTTAGACATGCACCAAGTGAAGTATAGCTCGGTGGTGGTGATGCTGGAGCTGGCCGTGCCCATCAGATTGTACCCGATGAATTCCTGGGTGAAACGGAGGAGATGGTCGGTGAGGTGGATCCCTTTTGATACGCTGGTCTTGAAAATTCCGCTCCTGGCGTGTGTTAAGTATTCCCAAGCAGTTTGTGGTGAGAATCCGGGTGCGTCCTTTGGTGGGCCGTATACTCTGTCGTCCCAAATGCCCTCATCATCCTCAGATTGCTAAATAGCCCCATCCTCAAAGACCACTCCCTTACACTCATGGTATGCTCGATGGTGAAAAGACGGAAGGAGATGGAGTTCGCATCTGGATCGGTAGTCGCCTTGAACCTGAAAGTAGAGAAAAATTCCCGGGCCGCTTCCACTGGCACCTCCTGTTCACTATGGTTCAGGAGCCACTCAAAACCTATTCCCTTGATGTGGCCAAGGAATTCTTCATCAGACTCTATTTCCCTCAGCAAGTCCCTATCGTATCTCTTCCCTGACTTGGCCAGTTTCCCAACTGCGCTTCGATCCTTGTACGTCTGTGTCCTCTTCGAGTCATTGAACTTAGACATAGCTCCTAAGAGCTTCTTCGTGATCCATACTTCTTTTCGCTCGAAGTTTGGGACCTCCTCTTCCTCCTCGATCTCTTCCTCGGTCTCGCTACTCTCATTAACAGGTCCAGAGGTCTTGGGGAGTGGGCGGGGAACTTTCCCGACGGAGTTGAGTCTCTGAGATTTCCTGGGCCGAGAGACGACAGTTGTCTTTCCCTTTCTTTTGCGTTCTTTGGCCACTCGACGCTCTTCCTCGACGTCTACCTCTTCTTCAGAGTCAGGAGTCTCTCCCTCCTGCATACTTGTCTCCCCCGGGGCCAGGAATCCTCATCCACTTCGTCCAGCAAGCTTCGCCGGATCATTCTCCTTGACGCCCGCGGATCAACGGGTGATTCCTCTGGTTCTTTCTCCAGATCCACTACCTCCACCGTCCTTTCCTCTTTGGGCCTCTGTCCTTCAACATCAACGGGGACCTCGTCCCCTCCAGATTTCTTAGGGAATTCTCCCTCAGCACACGTAACTGGGGTTTCCCCCGTAGATATAACTGGAGTCTCCTCCTCAGATTTGACAGGGATTTCTCCCTCAGACACAATTGGGGTTTCCCCCTCAACGAGCAAGGTCGGGGTTGCCCCCTCAAGATTAAATCGGGTTCCCCCCTCCACACACACATTCGGGGTTTCCCCCTCCACATTCTTAGAAACAGGGGTTTCCCCCCTCACATATTCAACCACCGGGGTTTCCCCCTCCACTAATTGTACAACAGATGCATTACTTACCCTCGCGATTCCATCCAACGAAAAATCCACCGCCATTCTGTCGATTTCGTCTGCAAATCCGC
This sequence comes from Salvia hispanica, assembly GCF_023119035.1. Classification (NCBI taxonomy): domain Eukaryota; kingdom Viridiplantae; phylum Streptophyta; class Magnoliopsida; order Lamiales; family Lamiaceae; genus Salvia; species Salvia hispanica. The sequence goes on along the minus strand of NC_062970.1, from coordinate 25,993,815 downwards.
TGACGCTTTCCTCCTCGAGTACACTGCCACCCTTCCCTTGTTCTGCGCTGTTTGGGTTTGGTCCAGTTGCATGCGTCTGATCTAGGGTTTTATAAGCCCCTAGGTTTGAACTCGGTGGTTGCGCCCTTGAGTACTCAGGAATTGCCGGTGGTTGCTGACAAAACATCGAGAAACGGGAGAATAGTTTGTCGGCCTCTTCTTTACTTCCGAACTTCTCTTCTAGTTCCTTCAAAAATGCTTCCTCATCGGGACTTTTGACGGTAGAGGAACTTTGCATAGAAGTCGGGTTCCATTCTGAGCGAATATCGAGTGCCGAGAAGGTCGGTTGAAACGGTGGTCTGGTGGCTGGGTTTCCCTTCTTCACTGTGGTTCCTTGTGCTTTCTACATGGTTACCTGCAACTCACAATTTCTGGGGTAGGTTTGGTTAGGGTTTGAAAACGATTTTGGGGAAAATTATTTAGAGAGAGAATTATAAGAGTAGAGAGAGAATGGACGATTTATTCTGATTCAGAATCAAATATCTCCAGCCATTTTCAGAGTGGCAGGCGAACGGTTGCCATATGATGCAAACAACCGCACGTTCCTCGAAAAGCGGAATTCAAATTTCAAAAGGCAACCGCCTTTTCTTCTATCTGCAAGGCTCTTCCTCCCCCTAGCAAATCAAAAATAAAGGAAATGAAACACCAAATTCCTGGGTCGGAGATCTTGAGTGACAAAACAATTTCCCCAAGGATTTTGGTGCTTCGAAAATATTTTTGGAAATTAAAAATATTAATTTGTTTGGATTTTCTTATTTTTTAGAAAGTAACTAAACTATTTACATAACAAATGAGTATCCTCAAAATTTCCTAGGTCAGTGCAAAAATAAATTTTGTTTCCCACTCTACCTGACCTAGGAATTCATTAAGGATATCCACTTGCCTGACCATCCTTAGAAACAACAGCAGATGCATGTAGTGGCGTTTCTTCCACCACATGTATATCTGTATTTTCTCTGTATACCTTCACACTGTGCCCATTTACCAGGAAAGAAACTGAGTTTGGGGTGCTTCCTTGAATCTCTACAGCTCCATTTGCTCGAAGGCCAATGATCGTGCATGGCCCTATCCACTTGGATTTCAACTTACCAGGCATTAGCTTCAGCCGGGATTGAAAAAGGAGTACTTTCTGCCCTACGCGAAGTTCCTTGACTCAAAGATTCTTATCATGCCAGAGCTTTGTTCTTTCTTTATACCACATGGCCGAGTCAAATGCTTCCAACCTTAGCTCCTCCAGTTCTTGTAGTTGCAGCTTCCGTTCTTCTTCACAGGCTGACGCTTTCATATTCATCTCTTTCACAGCCCAGTAAGCCCTATGCTCCACTTCCACGGGTAAATGGCACATCTTTCCGAACACCAATCTGTATGGTGACATCCCGATTGGCGTTTTGTAAGCAGTCCTATATGCCCAGAGAGCATCGTCGAGGTGCTTACTCCAATCTTTCCTTGTGGTGTTCACCGTCTTTTCCAAGATGTTTTTGATTTCTCTGTTCGAAATCTCTGCTTGACCATTCGACTGGGGATGATAGGGTGTGGATAACCGATGATGTACACCATACTTTCTCATCAACGTTTCTATTGTGCGGTTACAAAAATGCGTACCTTGATCCGAGATGATGGCTCTGGGCACCCCATACCTGTTGAAAATATTGGCTCGCAGAAATTTAGCTACCTCCTTTGACTCGCAGGTGGGTGTAGCCTTTGGTTCTATCCATTTGGAGACGTAATCCACCGCAACCAAAATGTATGTGTTCCCATATGAAGATGGGAAAGGGCCCATGAAGTCCATGCCCCAAACATCGAAAATCTCACAAACTATTATCGGATTATGCGGCATCTTTCACAGACTTGACAAAATTCAAAAGAGTCCTTGTTCAGGGTCGGCCAATAAAATCCACTGTCCAAGACTTTCCTGGCGGTTTTCCTAGGCCCAAAATGTCCTCCACAAGCTAAGGCATGGGCAATGGTTCAAGACATCCTTCTGTTCCCACTCCGGGATGCATCGTCGGATAACCTGATCTGAGCACATCTTCCAGAGGTAAGGATCATCCCAGAAGTAGTATTTGGCTTCACTCTTCAGCTTCATTCTCTGGGCCCATGAGATTTCGTGGGACCCTGGTAGTTATCCAGTGACTAAGTAATTGGCCAGGTCAGCGAACCATGGTTCTGCATTCATCGGACGCTTCCCCCTGTCTGATGTTCCTAGACCTGTTGCTATGAACACTGCTTCCTAGTCAATAGACCTAGCAGACAGCCTTCCATACATAATAAAGATGTTCCTCAGGGAAGGCATCCGGTATAGCTTCATTCGTATCCCCTTGGAAAATTCGGCTTAGATGATTTGCAACTTTGTTCTCTGTCCTTTTCTTGTGTTTTACCTGCCAATCAAATTCTTGCAGCAACAGCACCCACCTAATCAACCTTGGCTTAGATTCTCTCTTGGCCAGGAGATACTTAATCGCAGCGTGATCAGTGTAGACTATAACTTTCGACCCTAGCAAATACGGTCGAAATTTCTCGAATGCGTACACCCCTGCCAGCATCTCTTTCTCTGTGGTATCATAGTTCTTCTGAGCCTAGTTGAGGGTCTTCGAGGCATAAAAAATTACATAGTTTTTCCCATCAATCCTTTGACCTAGGACTGCTCCTACTGCAAAATCACTGGCATCACACATTACTACGTAGGGGTAGTTCCAGTCTGGTGCGCGGATTATCGGGGCGGAAACAAGTCTATCCTTCAGCATTTGGAATGCCTTCTTGCATCCTTCATCAAAATCAAATTCCACATCATTGTGCAAGAGATGTGTTAGCGGTTGGGCAATTTTTGCAAAATCCCTGATGAACCGCCTATAGAAACCTGTGTGACCCAGGAACCCTCTAACTTTTTTCTGATTCGTGGGGTAGGGTAGTTTCGATATTACATCCACCTTGGATTTATCCACTTGAATCCCTCTCTCAGAGACTACATGACCGAGGACTATTCCTTCTGGTACCATAAAATGGCATTTCTCGAAGTTTAGAACTAAATTCTTCTCCTGACACCTTCTCAACACCAGATCCAAATTTGCCAAGCATGCATCGAAGGAATTTCCATACACCGTGAAATCATCCATAAAAATTTCAATGCATACCTCCAACAGGTCTGAGAAGATGCTCATCATACAGCGCTGGAATGTTCCCGGTGCATTGCATAGTCCAAATGGCATCCTTCTATATGCATAAGTACCAAACGGGCAGGTAAAAGTTGTCTTTTCCCGATCTTCTGGATCCTCATATATCTGGAAGTATCCACTGTATCCGTCCAGGAAGCAAAAATATTGTTTTCCAGCCAACCTCTCCAACATCTGATCAATGAATGGCAAGGGAAAATGATCCTTCTTAGTGGCTTCATTAAGCTTCCTATAATCGATGCACATCTTCCATCCAGTTACCAATCTAGTAGGCACTAATTCATTCTTATCATTCTCCACAACTTGTATTCCTGATTTCTTTGGTACCAAATGAACTGGGCTGACCCATTCGCTGTCTGGAATGGAGTAAATGATCCCGAAGGATAGCCACTTTAATACTTCCTTCAGAACTTCTTCCCTCATATTCGGGTTCAGCTTGCGCTGTGGGTCTCTACGCGCTTTCGCCCCCTCTTCCAGTCAGATGTGATGCATGCAGAGATCATGGCCGATTCCCACCAGGTCGGAGAACGTCTACCCTATGGCCTTCTTGTTCCTCCGGATTACTTCCAATAGATCATTCTCCTGTTTCGCTGTCAAGTGGCTGTTGATTTTCACTGGGAATGTTTCATCTTCCCCAAGGTAGGCATACTTCAGTGTCTCGGGTAGTTTCTTCAACTCCTTCTTTGGTGTGATGGCTTCCTAGGGCAGGGGGTTTTTCTCTAGACTCTTTGTTGCTATCTCATCTAAATTGGTTCCCTCGTCTGGACCCTTCACTTAACAGACCCCGTAGACTCGAATGACAGTGGTTGGTGGCAGAATGCCATGATCGCTTCATTGATCTGTTCATCTGTCAGGTTCCGAGTCAAAAGAGTTTCACACCATCCTGCCACCTCCTTATCAACAGATTGGCTCAGCTCCGAGTTGTTAAACTGTTCCTGCATTAATTCAGTCTCAAGATATTCTTGGACCAGAGGGTTAATGACATCGACAGAATGCAAATTCTCAACACGCAAGGGTTTCTTCATGGCTTCATCGATGTTAAATGTATATTTTTGCCCATGATAATCCAGGCATATTGTTCCATCAAACACATCTATTATAGTCTTAGCGGTGCGTAAGAATGGTCTCCCTAATAGCACCCCGCTAGACTCAGCAGATTCATTATCACTCATTTTTATTACAAGAAAATCAGCTGGGTACAGGAAATCATGCACTTTCACTATCACGTTTTCCAACACACCTTCGGGTGAAATGCATGTTCTATCGGCTAACTGAATTACCACTTTGGTATCCACCAGACTTACTCCTATCAACTTCTTATATATCGAAAGTGGTAACAAATTTATTGAAGCTCCTAGATCACACATAGCATGCTCAATTTTAATATCACCCAGAGAAATGGGCAAAGTGAACATACCTGGGTCTGTGCATTTTGATGGCATCCTCCTCTTCTGTATCACAGCAGACACATTTTCACCAATTACTATTTTCCCGTCGGGCTTGGTCTTTCCTGCTATGAACTCCTTGATGAATTTACTGAATGTAGGCAGCTTCAAAGCTTGTAGGAAGGGCAGGTTGATCTCCAGCTTGCCGAAAATCTCCATGAAGTCTTCGGTGTCGTCCTTCTTCTTTTTGGCTTCCCCTCGATGAGGAAATGGCTTCGTACGCTTCAACGTCCCTGCCAGGCCTGAGACGGATGACTCACCGACTTCTTTCCTTCCTTCCGCAATCTCCACTTCAGGCTCCGGGTCTAAGAAAAATGGATCGGCCATCTGAGGTAGTGGTTTCTCCAGATCCCCTTTCTGAAGACCTTCTTCTACTCTGACATTGCTTACCTCAGTATCCTCTTGGTTAGGGGTTTCTCCTTCCTTGCTCGTCAATAGAGGTGTATTCTCATCTTTTCTCATCACCGAGCCTTCGTAGCCCCGTCCTGACCTCAAAGTTATCTGACTAATATTTGCTTGTTCAGGTGGTTTTACTGAAGCTGGTATCCTTCCTTCGTGTCCCCTCATTTCATTCAACGAAGTGGCCAATTGTGACATCTGCTTGGCCAACATATCCATGGCAGACTTATGCTCCTGTTGAGCATCTTGGATTTTGTGCACTACATCATTGTTTGCCTGCATATTGTTCTGCATGTGTTGTTGAGAGCTGACTAGGTCATGTACCATCTCATCTAGGTTCCTCGGAGGTTTGTAGTTCGACGATTTGAACTTGACCCCTGATTGTGGCTCGGTCCGCTCCACTGACTTGGGCGATAATTACCCTGACCTCCTTGATTGTTGCTGAACTGGTTCCCTGACCCCTGATTTCCTTGGTGTGCATGCTGGAAATTTTGATATTTTCCGGTGGCGTTCCTCTGATGTGGGGGCACATAAGAGCTCCCTTGATTACTCTGGTTCTTGTTGTTCCAGTTGGACTGGTCCCCTTGGTTGCGATAACTCCAATTATTCGATCCTTCCTGGTTTTTCCCTGACCAGTTCGAATTATAATTGGGTCCGTCCTGACCACGGTTAGACTAGTTCTGCTGGTTCTCTACTGGACCTGGGTACTGTATCTGGAGCTGTTGGTTTCCGTCTCCCCATCTAAAACAAGGGTTGTCTCTCCATGGTGCCTCCTTAATCTTCCACTGATTCCAGCATGTATTCTGATTACTTTGATTCCAATTCCCCACTGCATTTGCTTGGTCTTGGAACTCTCCAACGGGTGGTGTACTATAATAGAGCTGGAGTTGATTTTCCTCTGGACCGGGCGGCTTCTCTTTCTCCTGCGAGGTCGGGGAATTCTTTTTCTCAATCGCACTAGGAAGTGCCTTCTCCAACCGATCTATCCTGTCCCCAACTCCTTCTCCTTCTTGTTCCTTAATTGCGTTTGCTGAACCTCTCCTCATGATACGTGGGTGATCATAGGCCTTCTTTGCGTCGATCAGCCTTCCCAAAATCTCCCGTGCTTCACTTGCCTTGTTTTTTGTAAAATTCCCCCCGCTCGAGGAATTCATTAAGTCCTTCGACTCAGGATTAGCTCCTTCATAGAACAAGTAAAAGGTCTCAGCCTCCATCATCCTATGGTTGGGATAGGCGTCGAGCAGCCCCTTAAATCGAGACCGAGTATTGACTCAGGGACTCATCGTAATCCTGCTTGCATTCCTGAATCTCCTTCTTCAGGGCATTTGTTTTGTTGGACGGGAAGAAATAATCCAGGAATTCGAGCTTGAAATCTTTCCATGTGTTGATCGAGTCTGGTGGGAGCCTTAGCAGCCAAGTGTTAGCCTCCCCCTTAAGGGCAAACAGGACTGTATGCAAACGGTAGTCCTCCTCAGTAGCCTCGTTGGGTCGCTTTTGGATACTGCACAGCTTACTAAACTCTTTTAGGAATTTGTAAGGACATTCATTCCTTCGTCCAGAGAATGTAGGGTAAAACACCCAACACATTTGTCTTGATATCAATGGCCCTCTGGCGCTGGTTTGAGACTATGGCATGGGCAGGCTCACCGTCCAGATGCGCGGTGAGTGAATCTATCTTTGGATCGGGATCCTCCAAGTGTGCCATATCTACGTCTCCCTCTTCCTCGGTTTCGGAGTTCTCTATTTCTGTAGACGAATTTGGGTCCTCTCCTCCTGACGAGTTCCACTCCTTCTCACTTTCTAATTCAAATGGGAATGGATCTACTGCCGTAAACCCTGATCTGGTGATGATGGTGGACGTCGATTCCTTAACCTGCCACCTGACTTGAGTGTCCTTTGACCCAGACGGGTTATTCCAGTTCCCAAATCGTGAGCCCTTGCTCATAAACTGTCAAGAAAAAAAATAACAGAAATTAAACTATATACACCAAATCCTCAAACACGTAAACAAAATAGTTTAGAAGCTAATGATGGCTAGCGAAAGCGTGTTCTTAAAAATAATGAAGAAAACCCTCGGTCCAGGAAATCCGCTAGCCACTGGGTCTAGGAACTCAGAGAACCTTGAGCTACCTATCGTCGGGCACACAATCACTTCCTTAACTCCCTCTTCAAAAACCCTCAACCCACTTTACCTAGGAAAACTAGTACGTGGAAGTAGGGATCGAATCCACAGAGATGAATGCGCAAGTAAACATGTTCAAAGACTTGGAGACTATATTTTTTTTGTTGGCTGCTGCCACGCAATTTTAGGGTTGAGCTTTAATTCCTAGACCTGGTAATTGAAATATGCTACTCTAACAGCTAGATCTAGATAGAAACTTAAAAACATGCATATTTAGGGAAATGGAGCGAGACAATTGCTAGATCGAAAGAACAGTTTCCTAGATTAACCTAGACCTGGGAAAGCAACTGAATGTGGGGACCATTTTCTGAAAAAGGTAGAGTACGATTGAAAAGCTGCAAAATAACTAACTAAAGGACTAACTAACAATGACATCATCTTCTCCAACATTTATCATGAAACAACCAGTTAAAACAAAGCAAGAATGAAAATCAAAGCAAAGCAGACGGAATTAAAAGCAACAAAATCGAAGAACATTTAAAACTAAGGCAGATCTACGGCTATTAGACGAGGTAAAACGAGAATGCAGAATTTAAACAACTAAATGAAACACAAACAAGCAGATCCAACCACGGGACGCTTAATCCACTCCGGATCCAAGCCATCCACAACAACCAAACACCATTACCATCTGCGATCCTCACTGATCTACGTAGATTTAACCGATCAACAACAGATTTCTTATAAAACAACTTCAAACTCAGATCAACCAACAAAGATCAGCAAATCAAACCCAAAACAACATAATAAGATAAACAAAACATAAAAGACATATCCATTGCAAAATACGAGATATCCAACGATAGAAACAACACCAAAGCCGAGCCTCGAACAGCGAGGACTCGGCGAGTACCAAAAGTAGACAGAAAATTAAAGACAATTGTTTCTTCGCCTCCGTAGAGACGGTGTTGCACCCAAACTTCCGGTGAAATGAGAACCCCCCTGTACTTTCCCCAAATGAGTGTGTAGAAAAGGTAGAAAAACTAAGCTAGGAGCTGGAAAAAGTGATGATCAAGTGTGTCCTTCATGTAGATTGTGTGCTCCTTTTTATAGCGGATAGAGCTTCTAGACTGTTTTTGTGATTCCTATTTTGCCCTCCAATCGATGCTCCTCAGTCTAGTGGCTCTTCATCCCTCTGCTCAATTTTCCTTGCCAGCTTCCTTCACCAGGCGATCTCTGTAATCCTCTTGGGGCTGGCATCTTCTCTACACATCTGGCTCAAAAAGGTTTGTTACACCTGGGAAATTGCAGAATTTAACCTTATAACCAATGCATGAAATTAGCCTTATCAGTACTTCAACTGGCGGAGGGGGTGGAGGTGGTTGAGGTGGTGGTGTAATGCCTCGCCACTCATCGCATTCGCCCGGGACGAGTCGTGGTTCCCTTCCACGTGCTCTTCCGGGACCTTGGGGTCTCCCACGTCCAGCTCTTTGAGGCGGCATTCTGATACGTTCAAGTATACTCGTTTAGAACATTGATATTCTTTGTAGTGGGTAATAAGATCAAAGAATGGTAACTCTTTGGATATGAAAATATGATCAAGTAGCAAGTGTGATATAGAAAGTAAAAAGATTCTCATGGGTTAAACAAGGACAACATTTATTTAATCGAAACTTGCCTTCGAAAAGGACTTATTCGTACAAAACATAGTCAGAAGACCATGCATATTTATTCTAGCACGTACACATGGGTTACAAAAGGAAGTGATTTAACAACGAGAAAGGAACAAGGCTGAAAGTCTTCTGCTTATCGGGTTCAAATACGAGACATCTTCATGCACTATTGTGGCGTGGTATCATCATCAGACGGGTTAAAGTCCTCTTCGGGGTCCTCCTCGGATTCTTCATTGTCTTCCTCCTCAAAACTACTACTCACATGAATAATTATCTCGGGGTCATCCTCGGGTAGGTACCATCCTCCTATTGTCCCACGGGAACGACGCCTTATCCATTCGTCGATAGTGTATCCCTCTACCGTTAGAATGAGATTGTCACGTGGATTATCTTCTATTTTTATGGGAGCTTTGTCTCCCCTATATCTCTTTTTGGCTATCTTTGCCCGTGGATCGGACTTTCCATTGACGGACAGATCTTCCTTTGATGCGGCATCTCTTGTTGCCCTTAATGAATCATTAGCGGTCAATTGCAAAGATTCCGCCTTGTCTCGTGGGTAATACTTCGCGAAGTTGGATATAAGGGGTGAGTATTCTTTTGGTGGAAAGTTGGGTGATTTAGGTAAGGTGACTCCTCTTTGGGTGGGTGTATTTCTGGTGTCAAGTGTGGTCCTTTAGGTGGTTTCCCTTTTACAATGAAGCAATAGTGGATTTCTCCCAAAAAGTGAAGGAATCCGCCCACATCATGGTTGTTAGGATTTTTGGGGTAAATGTAGTGTTGGGAGATTGTGATGGCCCATGACTTCCAATTTTCGGGTAGTTTCCCAATCAAGCGTACTATTCCATCGAGATGGGTTACTCCATGTGGTTGAGCTTTGCTCCACAAGACTCGAAAGTGCGCGAGGAATTCTCCTAGGTCTTCACTGTAGCCTCGGTCGTACATCTCATACTCTTGTATTATACTTTCCGGGGTTTTTTGTGGCACGGTGCTCATCCTTGCCGTTACACGAAAAGGTTCCATCTACAAGGAGATGGTAATCAAACAAGCCTCAGTTACAGCGTAGAAGTCCTTGAGTAGGAAACCTTAAGGTATATAAAAGTTGATGGGTGGTTTCGAAAGATTCAACTAGATATTGCTATTTAGTTGGGAGGAATACTTAGGATGTCGTATTCTAAAAAATTTGTGAATTATCGTGGCTATTATTTCTTTATTTTAGGACAGCGGGGAAAGTTATTTAAGGTAACGAGAAATTGTCCTTAATAGTGAAATAAAGCGATTCAGTAATTTTCAAGTTGATTGCAACAATCTTCTTGAAAAATTACCATTCCAAATAAATTCCCAGAAGAACTGGAGGGGTCACAAGCGGTCCCACTTAAAATCCAGACTCCTAGACAAAACTTATCAGCACAGTGTTTTTATCACTATTTAGGCATATGAAGCAGGAACAGATTACTTTATTTAAGAGCTCACATAAAAGAGAGTTACTTCATTTATCTAACATGCATTTAAACAAATAATTTCTTACACACATAATTTTGAGAATACTCAACTTTACTTCGGTTAGAAAGCTTACCTTTTACCGGGTTGAACGTGATGAATTGGGGTGCTGAGTCTGGGCTACTGAATTTAGTCTAGGGAAACAAATCTAGACTTTGACTGGAAGAAGACTCTCAGGTCCAGAGTAGAAAAGAATGTGCTCTGATACCACTCTGTCACGCCCGCATTTTACTAAGGATAGTAAAACATGGTTAATGTAACTGGGGATGGGAATTTAGAAGAGTGAATAGAAATGGGGACGAAGATATAAGAGTAAATCATATAATAAAAGATAAACATAAAGGGAGTACTTAGATAAGGTACACTCGATCACATAAGGATTCGAGTTTAGAGGTTTGTATAACACGATTTATTTAAATATCAGAGTCTTAGGGAAAAAGTAGAAACTAGCACAGCGGAATGACTGAAACATGGTTCCATGTGTGAAGACATGAACCTCCGAGAGTACTGCATGATTTAGAAATAAGCCCCTTTGATTCAGCACTCTCCCCTCTTCATCGCAGCTCAACCTGCACATTTAGAAATACATGCAGGGCTGAGTACAAAGGTACTCAGTGAACACATTGCCGAAATATAAACATATACAATTATAAAAGAAATATTGTCATGCCATCATTACAGTAATACTTGGGAGTTTTAGTAAAAAGGGCCCAAGCTTACTAAATTACTTTGCTTAAAAGTTTGACTGCAGTCTCATTCCTTCTATAATTTGCCATATCTGAACATTCTTTCTTGTGCCGGGAAAGTGGCCACTTTCCACGGAGACCGGACCGGCCAACCCTCTCGATGACACACAGTCCACGTGTACACTAGTCCGATTAGGGACTCTCCCCTTGCTGAGACCCGAATTCGATTCTTACTTTAATTGGCATAGCACATTCGGTATAACCAACACAGATAGCCATCATTACATAAAACCAAAAACAATTTATGGCAAGACAATATCATTTGCATAGATAAATATTATCTCAAAATTATTCCATACTTTTCATTTGTATATAAGTTCGAAAGTTCACCTTAGGCCCTTGCAACTTTGATACAAAAATACCTCCTCCTTAGGGTATTACTTCCTTGCGAATGCCTTATCTCAAGAAAAATTAATAACAACTATTTAGCTTCAAGATAAGTAAAAGTAGATGTTATGCACCTAGGATGTGCATCCTATTTCTTATTCCTTCAAACATTATTCCTTTCACTCAAGTAAATTGAGGGATTTAATTATTGGAAACAACTAACCAAGAGACTACTCATCTAAGAAATTCCAAGAACTTATGCAAGCATACTTCTTTAAATTAATTACGAGAATGCTCACACTTAAACCATACTTGTCCTCAAGTATAAAGACAAGAAAAAGAAATAAGGCGAATTTCAACGCATGGTTATCCCCTGACCGACTCTCTAGACTCTAACTTGACACAGACTCCTAGACCTAGACACAAAATGAAAAAACACTTATAGAAAAACACATAAACACATATGCATGAACTAGCTTCAACTTTTAGGCAACCGTCCCCACAAGATTTAGGTCAATCCAACAGGCTGCACTTCTCCAAATTGGCCCCTTCCCTTCTTCCACCTAATCAATCTGTCAGTTCGTCAAGATAGCCTATTACTTCCCCAATTGTTGGATTCTCTCGATCACTCATTCTTCACAGGGATGTTAGGACCGAATCTCTCGTAAGTTATTGTCATACCATTGAAGCGTCGGGTTATGAGAGTTTTCTCCTTTCTACATTTCGTTCCCCCTTTTATTCCTGGGTCAGGTTGCTATTGCCCTTAGACATATTTTTCCTGGTCCAGCTTATACCTCCTCTTTTTTTTTCTGGACTTCGTCTAGCTTATTCCTCCATTTTTTCTCTCTTTTTTTTATATTTTTTTATTCCTTCTTTTTTCTCCTGGACTTCGTCCAGCTTATACCTTCATAACCCAATTTCCCCTTATTTTTTTCTCCTTCAAGACTCTTCTCCCTAAGCATTCAGTGGCGGCCCCATTTCACATGTGTTAGCTCAAAAATTTTTAAGGCTTATAACTCGCTCTTATAGTGGGGTTTCACAACTAAGTCAGCTAAGGCATCTTCTATCGTTCTTACTTCTTCCAGACTGACCTCGGCTTATTAAAGGAAAAGGCTTCTAAATTGAAATACATCATGTCTTCAATTGCTCTCACTAAGGAGATCATGCCGTATTATATTCACCAGCTCATGCAACACAAAAAAACCTAGTCTTAACGACTCTTAACATTTTAAACACATACAAGCATTGACTCCCCTCAACCTCCCACGTCACTCAAGCTTGTCCCCAAGCCATCGTCGTGAAGCGTGGAAATAGGGCAGTCAATCCAACATACAACACACAATATATCCAAATAAACTTCTCGCACTTAGACCGAGCATCGGGCTAAGTGGGAGAAGACAACATTAAAATAAAACACAAACTTCTCATACTTAGACCAAGCATTGGGCTAAGTGGGAGAAGGTTAACACATATAGCAATCAACAGAAACACAGACAATTACAAAGACATAAAAAAAACAAAAATTAAACTAATACAGAATATAAAAGTTACTTGGTCATGGGGGGCAATTCATTTCTGGGTCTGGCCCCCTCGAGAGCCAGACTGGGGTGGGATTCTGGGTCGGGTCATCTTCACCTTCTTCTTCGCCGGCAGTTCCGGCTCCTCTTCTTCCTTCTCTTGCTGCTTGGACACTGGTTTCTTTATCAGTAGGGACTTTGACGTAGATGGGGTTAACACCGGCTTGGATGCGGATGGGGTGACCACTTGCTTGAGCGGTGGTGGGGGTCGCTAAATGGAGGAACTGCCCTGGCCGGGCTGCTTGACCTCACTGCTGGATCCAGGAAGTACCTTCTGCTGGGTCAGGGAGAGTGTCTTCTCCACCCACTTTGACATTTTCATCATCAGCTCCACGACCTCTGCTATCTGCTCATTTTGCTTGGAGGACTTCATCGCCAAGTCTGCAATGTTCCCCCGCAGCGCCTTTATCTCCTCACGGGCCCCGCTTAATTCTTTCCGCATTCCACCGAGTTCCTTCATCATCTCCTTCCTCATCATTTGCACTTCCTTCTTCAACTCCTCAACCTCCTCACTGGGCACAGCCTCCGACTCCGTCTTCACCTTATCTCCCACCTCGTAGAAGAAGGTTTCCTTGCCGTATGCCTGGAGCAGCCCTGTGTTGATGAAATATTCAACGCTGAAGGTCTCTGGGGGCTCACACATCACGACTAGAGGAGCGGTCTTGGCTATATTCATGTCGATGTTCCGTTGGAGATAAGCGCCGAGGAGATGGCATGTGTACATATGTCACGCGGGATTGCTTGTCATTTGATGGCAGGCTTGGTCCAACCAGTAGCCGAGATGTACCTTCACACCTTTCGCCATACACCAGGTGAAGTAGAGGTCAGTGGTTGTCAGAGCTGAGTTCGCCGTTCCCATCAGATTGTAGCTAATAAATGTTTGGGCGAATCGGAGGATGCGGTCTTCAATGTGGGAAGCTTTGGAGTAGCTGGATTTGAATGCCCCGCATTAGAATGGGTGACCAGCTCCCATGCTGCCTGTACCTTAAACCCTGGTGTGTTCTTTGGTACGCCGACCATTCTCTCATTCCAGATGCCTTCGTCATCATCAACCCTAGAAAACAACCCCATCCTCAAGGACCACTCCCTGATGCTCATCTCATGTTCTTCGTTGAAAAGCCTGAATGTGATGGAGTCCGCGTCGAGGTCAGAAGTGTTCATGAGTCGAAACATTGAGAAAAACTCCCGAGCTAAGTCCACCGGCACCTTTGCCGGGCTGTGCTTCAACAACCACTCAAATCCGATCGCGTAGATACACGCGCGGAACTCCTCATCGCTGTCAATTATCTTAAGCTCCTCAGAGCTGTACTGCTTGCCTGATTTTGCCATCTTCCCTGTGCTGCATCTCTCCTTGTATGTTGCGGCCCTTTTCTTATCATCAAAGCGCCTCATTGACTCTAGCAATTCCCTAGTTAGCCAAATCTCTGGGCGTTCATAGTTAAACTCCTCATCAGATTCTCCGGGTTCGGAATCGGACCCAGGAGTAGGCTCGGCTCGTTCCTCGGTGGAGGGAACTTCGGTTAGTGGGGAAAGTGGCTCCTCAACCTCCTTGACGAAGGGAGTTTTCCTTGACCGCTTCGACTAGGTCGCAGCTACCTGTTTCCCTTTCCTCATCCTTTCCTTGGCCAGGCGGCTATCCTCCGCCTCATCACATGCTGTCCCTCGGGCAGGGAACTCTTCCTTTTCAAAATAGACCAAATCGTCCACCTCGTCCAGTAGACTCCTCCTTGCTCTTTGCCTCTCTGTTCTTTCATCGATCCGTGGTTCGTCTTCATCCTGGTCATCCATCGGGTCCACAATCAGATGTTGCCTTTCTCCGACGGGCTCTAGTACTCCAGTATCGTCCGGGTTTGTCTCCCCCAAAGGCTCCTTCGGGGTTTCCCCCATATTGTCCACCATTGGGGTCCCCCCCTCAATATAGACAGGGGTTTCCCCCCTAACATCGCTCGGGGTTGCCCCCTCCTCCATTGGTTCAGGGGTTGTTCCCATAAAATCCTTTGGGGTCTCATCCCCGGTCTCCATTGGGGTTTCTCCCTTAGCAAACTTCTCCAGAACAGGGGTTTCCCCCTCAACAACTTCCTCTAGAACAGGGGTTTCCCCCTTTTTCTCACCCTCACAGTTAGGGTTTTCACTTTCTCGTCCCTCGGACTCCACATTCTCATCACCATCATTCAGCCTACCGTCTGCCGCCAGTTTACCCGTCGCCTCCTTCTTGTCCGTTTTTTGAAGACCAGAGTCCGGTACTCTGGTCGAAGCTTGAGGCCTTTTCCTCGTGGGGAACTGCGGTTTGAGCCGTCGAATCAACAGGGATCGTCGGTGGTGGTGCGGCAGCCGCAAATGTCATCATGCTAGCCGAGAATAAAACATAGACCTCCTTCGCTTTCTCGACGCTTCCCAATTTTTGCATCAATTCCGCCAGAAGAACCGCGTCGTATGGGTTCTGGACGGTTTCCGATCCCATGGCTGACGCCTCCGGTCGTGAACTCCTTGTGGTATGAGTTGGATCCATCACTGTAATCTGAAATCAAAAAGTAAACTGGTAGAAATCGGGTTAGGGTTTGCAATTCTTGAGTGAGAAACAAAGTAGAGAGAAGGAAGAGAATCGGTGTTTGACGTTTGAGATTAATGGAGAGAGAAAATGGCGGTTAGCCTTTTTGGTGAAAGGATGGTGCGGTGGCGTGATGTAAGCAACCGTACACCTCCCATAAATATCGGACAATTTGAAATTCAAATTTTCTCCATCCCTCCCTTAAAATTCCTTTTCTAGACTTCCTTCCCCTGGCTAATTTTCCTGACCACGATTTTACACTTAAAAAGAAAATGAAATCGCCAGACTCCTAGGTCGAGGATAAAATACAAGACAAACAATTTCCCTACAGAGTCTGGTGCTTCGAAAATATTTTTGGAAGATTTAGATTTTCTCTCTTTTTTGGATTTTTACTTATTTTCACAACGCAATTAAACTATTTTACACCTTCCTTTTGAGTATTCCCGAGATCCCCTGGTTCAGTGTATATATTAAAAATGTAAACCAATTTACCGGACTCAGGAATTCATCGAGAACACTTCCTTGTCTGACTAGGTGATAATAGGGAGTGCACGTAGTGGCACTTCCTCCACTACACACAACTCAGAATTATCCTTATAGACCTTTACTCTATGACCATTAACAAGGAAAGGGATAGAGTTAGAGGCACTTCCCTGGATCTCAACAGCTCCATTCGCGCGGAGGCCGACAATGGTATATGGACCGATCCACTTAGACTTTAACTTTCCTGGCATAAGCTTGAGCCGGGTTTGGAAAAGGAGCACCTTCTGTCCCACATGGAGTGCCTTGACTCGGAGATTCTTGTCATGCCATAACTTCGTCCTTTCCTTATACCACATAGCAGACTCATAAGACTCCAGCCTTAGTTCATCTAGCTCTTGTAACTGTAACTTCCTTTCCTCTTCACAAGCCGAAGGCTTCATACTTATCTCTTTGACTGCCCAGTACGCCTTGTGCTCTATACCCACGGGCAGGTGGCACATTTTGCCAAACACCAGCCTATAAGGCGACATTCCGATAGGAGTCTTGAAAGCAATTATGTAGGCCCATAATGCATCACCGAACCTCTTACTCTAGTCTTTCCTTGAGGGATTGACTGTCTTCTCCAGTATTGCCTTGATCTCTCGATTAGAAATCTCTGCTTCTACCTTTTTATCTGTTCTCGTAGTGACGTCATTTTGTGCGCGTGATGTTCTGCGTGTGGGTGACGAAAACGGAGAGGATGGCGATGGCAGCAGCCCCGTGTGGAGAGCTTCTCAACGGAGAGCTGTAGAAGAATGAACAGAGAGGGAAAGACGTTCAGCGATGGGAGGCGCTCACTGGAGAGGGCAGCAGAGGCGCTGCGTTCTGACTGGGGGAAAAGAGTAAAGAGCGCGGGCTCCCGGCGATGGAAACCGAGCAGCGGCTAAGCTGTCGGCATACAATATCATCAGCGGCGGCAGGACCGCAGGAGAGCGACGCCGGCGACAATGGAGGGCAGCGTAACGACGGAGACAGAGGCTCCACCTCGGAGTCGGCTAGGTTTGGGGAACGGCAACACTTGGGCGTGTTGACAGCAGGCCGGAAACTATGGCAGCTGGACTTCGGCGGATGGCGACGGCAGTGTGGTTTCTAGCGGATCGGAGCAGCGACGGAGAGACAGAAGCTCCGTGCTGATTTTGGAGAATCTAGAGGGATAGAGAGAAGAAGGAATTTAGAGTTTTCATCTAGGATATTCTCTTGATTCTGAGATGAGAGAGAGACATGGTTGTTCCATATTTTGAGAAGAAAGATTGGAGATAGGGACGTTGCTGTACAATTTTGGAGGAGGAGGAGAGATGTGATTTTGGGCTACTCACTTTTAGATTGGGTTTGGGCATGATGGAATTAAACATTGGGGTTGGAATTATTTCTTTACACTCTGGAGCATATTTTAAATTATTAGGAATCGTCGATTGCTATGTTTTATTCAATGGAGCCGACGGAACAGGATTTAGGGGACGCGAAAGAATGATATCAATGTTATACACTCTGGAGCATATTATAAATTAGATTACTTCTCTTAAAGTTTAACTTTTGCATATTATGTTCTTTCAAAAAGGTTGATTTTTGCGTGCTATTTGAGAATGAAGCTGATTGACAAGTGGAGAATTTAAGAGAACGAGGTGGGCTTTCTTTATAAATAAGGGCAATGCCCTAAGTATATTTTATGTGAAAATGAATATTTGTCATACCGTGTTTTGTTTTATCTATGGAACCTATCTGATGTGGCTTTTGCCATCTAAGGATAATCAAATTTGGGTCTGACTAGGGAGTGAGTCCCTACTCAGGCTAGTGTACACCAATGGGGATCGTGAGCAGTCTTTTGGGTCGGCCGGTCTAGTGACTTAGAATGTGGCCACATTCCTTGTCATCAATGGATTAGATATGGTAGACATCTATGGGAAAATGACTGATCAGTCGACTTCTACGATGGAAATGGTTTTAGTGTCTTGGGCATTTTTCAAAGTTAAACCCCAAGTTCACTCAATGGTGGCATGATAAATACTTTTTATAAAATGCTTTCGGCATGAGTCCACTGAGTGCATCAAGTACTCAGCCCTGCATTTCTTTTTTTAAAAATGTGCAGGTTGAGCTGTGACGAGCGCGGTGGGTGTTGAGCATAAAAGTGAAGAAGATAACAAATAAAGATTTCGAATATATTATGTCTTCATACATAGTATAATTCTTCTCTCGAATGCTTCCGCTAAATATTGTTTCTTTTGAGTTCATTTATTGATGAGATATTGTATTACTTTGAGTTGTCAATTATTGAGATACTCTAATTGGAGCTATTCCCATTTATTTCGAGCTATGGTCGAGTTTCGTTGTTTTCTCCTTTCTTTCCCGCTTCTTTAATACCCCCGGTCGCGATTCACAGTGTTTTCTATCCTTAGAAAATGCGGGCGTGACAATACCCTATGGTGCACACCATATTTCTGTTGGGATTTGTATACTAAAAGATGCTTCGAGCGTACATGCCTTTCTACAGTCAGCTTGTGCATGTATACGAGAAATGCCACGTCCACTTGTTTACCTATTTATGAGAATAAATAATATAATATAATGGTTTATTATTGATATATGATAAACAAGTCTAAGGCTTTTTACTAAGAAGGTCAAGTAGGGAAATTCGATGAATCTCCTTATGAGTTTTCCAGTAGGGGACTTGGCCAGATCTAGTAAGAAGAAAAACGTTTTCACAACCTAGATAGGCTTTGGCTACCTATTGGTACGGTTGCGGTGTTTGTGATAATTCTCTCTTACCTAAGAAGAGATTGGTAACACGGTGTGGTAAAGTACTGAAAGGATCTAATCCGAAATGTATTCTTTATTGCTATCTACTGAAAGAATATATTTCAGAAAGTTTAGTATTTTCTAGTCTATGATATTAATATCAATATTGTTTATTCAATCAAACGCCACTTTGACTTATCAATATGTGAGAGTTTGTATGTAACTCAAGTTTGTACGTAACTCAAGTTCATAGAATTCGCGTGCCCAGTGTGGTATGATTAAATCCCTAAGGGGTGATCCCCAAGAGGTGTTTGAAAAAGGAATTTATTATTCAGAAAACTGCGCAGTTGGAATTTATTCCACGAATAATAAATAAAGTTTCAAACTAGAAAAACTCTTTGGAGAATTAATTTAATTCTAGTCACATAGCAGACAAAAGAATTAAATTGATGGATCAAGATAATCTTAAACGCGGGAAATATTATAAAATAAAATGGACCCAAGTTATTTGTAATTTGGTGATTTAAGTGGGAGTGCAATATTATTCTTTAGTGGAATAAAATAATATTCCATTGATAATATATTAAATCATGGGTCATTTGATTTAATTAGTAATTTATCTAATGGGTGAGCCCAACACTTAAGTCATTCCATGGATCCCCTTACTAGCCCAATAAGGTCCACTATAAATAATGAATGAAAGGGAAACCCTAGCACATAATCCAAGGCACCTCAAACCCTAACCCTAGCCGCCAAAATCGGCGCCTCTCTCTCTCTCCCTCTTGGTCTCGATTTTCGTGCCTATCACGTGGGAGAATTAGGGCTTTGTTTGTTGTTCTTGATCTATCCTAATTCATAGGATTAGATCTAGACAATTTGGTGTTTGTATTGGTTTTCCCTAGATCCATTCAAAGTTATTTAATTGATAATCTAAGATCCGCCCACACGGATGGAGTATCAAGGACAAGGGAATAGTACGGAAGATTCGTGGTCGATAAACCAAGGATCTCCGGGTGGTGCAGCTAGCAACGTCAATCCAATGATGGATTATGAGGTAACAATCGAATCTACATCGAATATGCATGATTATGTGTTTATTTGATGTTATATCTATAGATCTATGTTTATTGCATGAAATTGGAGTCGAATGCATAATCACCTAAATAGATCCAGTCTAGGACCTGTTTGGTTTCCGTGTCTTCCGTTGCGGTAGTCCCAACAATTTCCTCATCAGAGCCTCAATGGTGCGATTACAAAAATGTGTTCCCTGGTCCGAGACGATGGCTCGAGGAACTCCGTATCTGTTGAAGATATTGGCCTTCAGAAACTTTCCTACCTCCTTCGATTCACATGTCGTGGTGGCCTTGGCTTCTATCCATTTAGAAACATAGTCCACTGCGACCAATATATATGTGTTCCCATAGGATGATGGAAACGGTCCCATGAAGTCCATCCCCCATACGTCGAAGATTTCGCAGACAATCACCGGGACCTGGGGCATCTCGTCCCTCCTTGAAATTCCCCCTGTCTGTTGGCACCTTTCGCAACACTGACAAAACTCGAAGGCATCCTTATTAAGCGTCGGCCAGTAGAACCCACTATCCAATACTTTCCTCGTTGTTTTCCTTGGTCCAAAGTGACCTGCACACGCCAAGGTGTGGCAATGATTCAGCACATCTCTTTGTTCCCATTCGAGAATGCAGCGTCTGATCAATTGATCCGAGCACATCTTCCATAAATAAGGATCATCCCAAAAGTAATATTTGGCCTCACTTTTTATTTTCATCTCCTGGGCCCGGGATATTTCTTCTGAACTTGGCACCTCTCCCGTGACCAAGTAATTTGCCAAATCAGCAAACCATGGTTCTGCGTTTAGTGTTCGCTTCCCCTTGTCGGATTCTCCTATACCGGTTAATGCCAAAACTGTCTTCCAACTGATCGGTCTAGGGAATTCCCCTAGACAATACAAATGCTCTTCAGGAAAAGAATCAGCTATGGCCTCTTCCGTCTCCCCTTGAAAAATTCTACTTAAGTGATCGGCTACTCTATTTTCTGTTCCTTTCTTGTCTCTCACTTCCCAATCAAACTCTTGCAAAAGCAACACCCAACGGATTAACCTTGGCATAGACTCCTTCTTTGCCAGTAAGTACTTTATCGCTGCGTGATCTGTGAAACAATAACCCTTGACCCAAGCAGATAGGGTCGGAACTTCTCGAATGAATACACGATAGCCAACATTTCCTTCTCCGTGGTATCATAGTTCTTCTGAGCTTGATTCAGAGTCTTGGATGCATAGAAGATCACATAACTTTTCCCATCTATCTTTTGACCTAGGACAGCTCCTACAGCAAAGTCACTGGCGTCGCACATTATCTCAAAAGGGTGATTCCAGTCTGGCGCCCTGATTATTGGTGCTAACACGAGTTTATCCTTAAGCAATTGAAAAGCCTTCTTGCATCCTTCGTTAAAGACGAATTCCACATCGTTGTGCAACAGATGGGTGAGCGGTTGCACGATTTTTGCGAAATCCCTAATAAACCTCCTGTAAAATCCAGCGTGATCCAGGAAGCCTCTAACTTCTTTCTGGTTTGTGGGGTAAGGTAACTTCGATATCACATCCACCTTTGCCTTTTCCACTTGTATCCCTCTTTCAGAAACCACGTGACCCAGGACAATACCTTCAGACACCATGAAGTGACATTTTTCGAAATTCAGGACCAGGTGCTTCTCCTGGCATCTTCTCAATACTAAGTCAAGGCTGGCCAAACAAGTGTCGAATGAATTCCCATATACGGTAAAATCATCCATGAATATCTCAATGCATACCTCAAGCAAATCCGAAAAGATACTCATCATACACCGCTGGAACGTTCCTGGTGCGTTACACAACCCAAATAGCATTCTGCGGTATGAATATGTACCGAAAGGGCACGTGAATGTGGTCTTCCCCTGATCCTCTGAGTCTACGTAGATCTGGAAATAACCGCTATATCCATCAAGGAAAGTGATCCTTCTTCGTGGTCAATGAAATAACCGTTATAGCCAGCTAACCTTTCTAACATCTGGTCAATGAAGGGTAGAGGGAAGTGATCCTTCTTCGTGGCTTCATTCAGCTTCCTATAGTCGATGCACATTCTCCATCCATTCACAAGCCTAGTGGGCACCAATTCGTTCTTTTCATTCTTGACAACATGTATTCCTGACTTTTTGGGCACCATATGGACTGGACTGACCCACTCACTATCCGGGATAGAGTAGATGATCCCTAGAGAGAGCAATTTCAACACCTCCTTCAGAACTTCCTCCCGCATGTACGGATTCAGCTTCCGTTGTGCATCTTGGTGAGCCTTCACACCCTCCTCTAACCGGATGTGGTGCATGCAGAGATCAGGGTTGATTCCTACTAAATCGGAGAGGGTCCATCCTATTGCCTTCTTGTTCCGCTTGATTACTTCCAATAGTTCCTTCTCCTGCTCCTTGGTCAAGTTACTATTGACTATCACTGGGAATGTCTCATTCTTTTCCAAGTAAGCATACTTGAGACCTGGTGGAAGTGTCTTCAGTTCCTTCTTGGTGTCATTCGTCTCCTGGGGCAAGGGAGAATTTTCCCAGACCCAGGAGAATTTTCCAAACTGGCCACATGGGCTGATCCCCTCGATCTAGCTGATTTGGGATTTTTGCAAAACTCCATGATGGCTTCTGCTAGTTCCTCATCGATCAATTTCATTGTGTTCATTGCTGCATACCACCCTACAACTTCTCGGTCGATTAAATGGCTCAACTCCGAGTTGTCAATTTGTTCCTGTATCAATTCAGTCTCAAGATATTCTTGGACCAGGGGGTTAATAACATCTATAGCATACAAATTTTCAACATCTAATGTCCTTTTCATTCCCTCATCTATGCTAAATGTATATTTTTCCCCATTATAGTCCAGACAAATCGTTCCATCAAAGACGTCGATAATGGTCTTAGCGGTACGTAAGAACGGTCTCCCTAAGAGCACGCCACTAGACTCAGCAGACTCATTATCATTCATTTTGATAACATAGAAATCAGCAGGATATAGAAAATCATGCACCTTAAATATGACATTTTCTGGTAGATTGAAAGTGATAAAACATTTATAGACGCCCCTAGATCACACATGGCATGCTCCACTCTAATGTTCCCTAGAGAAATGGGTAATGTGAACATACCTGGGTCTGTGAATTGTGAAGGCATCCTTCTCTTTTGTATCACAACAGATACATTCTCACCGATCACAATCTTTCCGTCCGGCTATGAATTCCTTGATGAACTTGCTAAAGGCAGACATCTTCAGGGCTTGCAAGAAAGGCAGGTTGATTTCCAGCTTGCTAAAAATTTCCATGAGGTCCTCTGTACCATCCTTCTTTTTCTTGGCTTCCCCTCGGTATGGAAACGGCTTCGCTCGCTTCACCGCATTTGTGGAACTCCCAGCTGGGGTTTCGCCAGTTTCCCTACTCACCCCCTTACTTTCTAACTCAGGCTCTGGATCTAGGAAAAATGGATCAGCTGCTCGAGGTAAAGATCTCTCTGAATCACCCTTCTGGAGGTCATTCTGAATATGAACTTCTCTGGGTCTAGAGCTGTCCTTGTGAAACACTTGGCTCTCCTTCCCCTTACTTGCCTGTGCGGGTGTGTCTTCATCGATCTCCAGCGTCGGTCCTTCATAACCCCGCTCTGATCTCAAGGTGGTCTGATTAATGTTTGCTCGGTCAGGTGGCTTGACTGTGGCAGAGAGTTTTCCTTCATTTCCCCGCATCTCATTCAAAGAAACCGCAATCTGAGACAGCTGCTTTGCCATCATGTCCATGGCTTGCTTTGTGTTCCAACTGGGCGTCTTGCAGTTTGTGCACCACGTCATTGTTGGAATGCAGGTTATTCTGCATGAACTGCTGCGAATTCACTAGGTCGTGGACCATGTCATCCAAACTCCTTTGTGGTCTGGAGTTGAATTGATTCGAATTCGACCCTTGACCCTGGTTCTGTCCTTGGTTCTGCCGATAATTCCCTTGATTCCCTTGGTGGTTATTGTACTGGTTGCTAGATCCTTGATTCCCTTGGTGGTTAGGTTGGTAATTCTGATAATTTCCTTGGTTATTCCTCTGGTGTGGTGGCACATAGGAACTCCCTGGATTGTTCTGATTTCTGCTTCCCAAATTAGTATGATCTTGAATCCTGTATCCCAATTGTTGCTGCCCCTCCTAATTCCTTCTTGACTCAGTTGTACTACCTCTCTGGAGGGTGTGAATAATTTGTGATCTGCATGGAGGTGGTTGACTTGAATCGTTGTCAGTCCATCTAAAATTAGGGTGATTTCTCCATGGGGCGTCCTTTTGTCTTCCCTGATTCCAACTTCCATCCGGATTCCAGCTCCCCATCGAATTCGCCTGGGCTTCTTCACAGGGTTGATCGTAATAAGATTGAAGTATGCCTATGAGTATTATTTTTTATTACTCTAGTGAAGGCTAACTCAATGGAAACACGAGTTTATTAAGCTAAGCAATCACATATGGAGATGAAATTAATTAAAGATCAAGTATGCAGCAAAGACATTATGATGAAAAAGATATAATCAAAGAACAAACCAAGCATATTTTTCTTTCACTTAGTGAAATGAATGGTAGTTCGATATATCTAGTACAAAGACCTACTTTGAGTATAAGTGGGAGAGTATTTGGCAGTGGGTATACTCGAAAGCATGTTTTGAGTATAAGTGGGAGATTGTTAGGTTTGGTATACTGAAAAGCATGTTTCGAGCAAGTTTCGCACAAATAGAATCTTTCTTGTATACGTAAAACTCTACAATCCACTTTTAACCCGATTCAGTATTATTCGAGCAGTCTCGCATGAATAGAATCACTAATATTATTACATTGTGTTTGCTTGTGCATTTGTAAGATGTTTTATAAACATTTAAACGTATAATAAGCAAACAAAGCCTAAGTCTTTTACTTACTAGACTGGTTGTGGGCGGCGTCCACTTTAAGGTAACTACAGTCGGCTCTATGCAATGCTTTGCAAAAGAGAAAGAAGAATTTCACAACCTAGATAGGCTTTGGCTACCTATCGTGAAAGGTTGCAATGTCAGTCCACATATTTCTAAGCCTTACTGAAATAAGATGACATTAGTGTGGTATAACACTGAACGGATCAAACAGCAAGACGTGTCTTTATGCTATCTACTGAAAGACTAGGTCTTGATAAAATACTATTTCTTAATCTACATATGTTAGCATTGAGCATACGGTATTGATTATGCACTACTTTGACTTATCAAATGGTGCGGATTTTTCGCAACCCAATAATCCTGATACATTGGGTAGTGGTGATTAATATCTAGCGGTGCTAGGATTGCTATTGTGTTGAATCGTGCGCGAGGTGAGTCTCGTTTGATAATATCCTCAAGAGGAGCTCGAACAAGGTTTTATTATTCAGAAAACTGGCCAGTTGGAGTTTTATCGCTCTATGAATAATAAATAAATGTTTCTTGCTAAGTCCACTCTTGGAATTAATAAGATATTAATTAATTAAGTCCATAGCAGACATTAATTAATTAATGGAAATTTATATCTTAAGTGCGAGAAATAAATAATAAACAAAGTAGAAACCCGGATTATTTGTAATTTCGGATTTGGATGGGGAGAGTTCAATATTACTTCTGTAGTGGCTGCTCGTAATATTCCAATATAAGCTTGTATTAAATTGTGGGGTCAATTTAATTAGTAAAAAGCTAATTGGGGGAGCCCATATCCAAAACCTTCCATAGATCACTGTCTGGGCTCAAAAGGAACTTAATGTAAATTAGAGAATAAAGAAGAGATAGATACATAATTTTATTTTACTTGAAATTTTCGATCTCTACAGAAGGAGTCGAAATTTCCAGCTCTCATCCGTGAGAATTTTGTGTCTTCTTTATTCGAGTCCTAGTATTTTGATAAGATCAGCCCACCCTGATATCGAGATACAGTTCGGGAACCAGAGAGAAGATCCGTGATCTAGTATCGAAGATCATCATGTGGAGAAGGCGCGAGCAATCGTCGATTCTTTGGAGAATCAAATCGGTAACTCTAAACCGTAGAAATCATGTTTAGGATTTACTTTCTATGAAAATGAATTATTTGCGTTCTAGCATGCAATTATCGTTTAACATGTGAATTGATTAATCGCATAATCGTTCAAATAGATCTGTGTCTGATTTATTTGTTTTGTACAAGTCTTCCGTTGTGCAAGGGGCACCAAACCCCAACACCCTTTATATAGGACAACTTCAAGCTCAAATCCCTAAGGTATGCTCTTCTTGGTTTGACATTTGTATCCTTAAAATAAAGGTGTTTTCGAATTTTCTCTCCTCTGTCCTTTTTCTTGCACTAATTGCTCCATCTGATAATTTGTCTTGATCAATTAGGCGGCTTTTCGGTATTTTCACACCATTTTTGCTTAATCTGCATCTACTCGGCCAATTTTCACAATCTACTTGATCCAGTAGAAACTTGCACACTTAAACTCATGATTTGCGCATTATCTCCCCAAAAAACATGTGAAATCACCCCAAAACCAATGCATGAAATGAGTCTCATCAAAGACCAATCATTGTTTGTTGGCTAGGTTATAAGCACTGAAAAAAGATAATGGAAGTAACAAAGGGATGTTCAGAAACAATTCACAAACTACAACATCAATGGATGTAGACAATACACAAGTTAACTCCATAAACTGTATCACCAATCAAAAATAACAAAATGCCTACACAAAATATTAATTAGAGACTGATTTCCCATTTTTTGCCAGATTATAAGCTTTGAAAGAAGGATGCATGAAGTGATAGGTGGATGATCAGAGAGATGTTCAATACAATAAGAAAAAGCAATAACTAAGAGGTTAGAACTCTAAACCAATAAAAAGATCTACCTATGACCACATAATGAGATATTCTTAAAGTGAGTGAACATAAGTAAATATTAAATATAGAGTTAGAACATGATAAAAATATGCAACAAAATAAAAGAAAAACAAAAACAATAAATGTCTAAAACATGGAAACACATATAAAAGAGAATATATTATATATAGAGAGGATAATATTTATATCACTGAATTCACAGTTATGAGAGAATAATAATGAATGACAAAAAAATAAAAACAATGAATGTGTAGACCAGTGAAACACATGTGAATCAGATTAGATTAATAGGAGAGAAGAATCTTTAACTCTAATGTAAGCAATAAGCTATCTGTCTGATTTGAAAGGTAAGAAGATTACGGGAAAGAAGAAAAATACCTAACAACCGAATTGGAAACTTAAAGATGCTAGATGGTATTTCCTTTTCAGATGATGAATGTGTTTGAGAGATAGAAAAACAAAGACATCAAGGTATTTATAGAAGATAGGAAGGTGAGCATGCACTTCAAAAGCTCCGTGTAGATTCCCAAAAAGACATGAGAAAAACCTTCCACATAACAACTGATAAATAAACCTCTATATATAGCACATATATATTATATAAAAGGATTACTATTATATAAATTAATATCTGCAAAAAAATATAAGCTGCATTGAAACTGGAAGTTTAAAGAGTGTATGAAAAAAACCGAAAGGCAAATAGACAAAACGAATATATAATAATTATGTAATAAACACAGCAATAACCAAAACCATAAATTGTTGTATTGCTAAGTTATTAGTAAATTTTAGTTATATGATATAACCAACGTAAAGAATGAATAGAAAATAATGGCATATTAAATGGGATCTCTGACCGAATAATTTAATGACATAATTAATGAGCAATTATTGAACCTTCTCCTATTAAAAGAGCCTTTTCACAGGAATACCAAGAGGAAAAAAGGAAAACCTAATGGGAGACCAAGCGCCTCCCTCCTTCAAGGATAAGGAAACAGAGTTTCAAGAGAATAATAACACATAGATGATGCACGCGTGAAGAGCTACACAAGTCTACAACCTGAAGAAAATGTAGGAAGAAAGAAGAACAAACAAAAGGTAATAATATTAATATAATCTTATAAATATTTTCCAGTTACATTTTCAACAACATAACTTTAATCCTGATGTGCAGTAATTATTACAAATATTCTAAATGATGTCTAGAATTAAAGACTGAAGATGTAATCTAACTATAAAAAGGTATTAACAATGAGCATCCCTCAAAACCTATTACTATGAATATTACATGATCTATACTGTACATATATTCATAAACTTTTATTTCAAAGAACACTATACATTTCAAATTAGGAAATTCAATTTATGTATCAGGTACCCTACATGAACTAAGAAGGACTAAAAGTGAATCAAAGCAAATTTGGAAAGATGGAACAAATCTTGTTTCTAGTACATGCACAGGAATAAATAGCATACACCATCTGAAAAAGTAAGAAACATTCTACTAAACATAGTTTATTCAATGTGGAGCCAAAATATTTTTAAACTCAGACTATATGATTAGAATTTAAGTTCTATTTAGTTTACTACTTGGGCATTTTCTTAAAATAAAACTAGGGGTAAAATAAAAACATTTATCTCAGGTCGTAGGTAATTCTCAGAATCCACTTGAACAAGTGCGCATGTACGTGAATTGAGTTGAGCAAGTGGACACCCGAGAATTGCTTCACGACCATTTATTCATTTGATCAAGCAAAATATGTGTAGTGGGATTTCTCCTCCTGCACATACTGTTGAATTATTACTTCCTTTTCTTTTTAGTGTGGATTAACAAAAGTTATAAAACAAGATACTCCCTGAAACTTCGTAGCTCCTAGAAGTGGTGGATCACTTGAGTTGCAAGTTTGTACTTGCTCTTCTGAATTTGACTTGCTTCATTGTCCACCGAGACTTAAGAAGTAGTACTTTCTGCCTAGTTGATCATCTCTACACCTCTGTGCTTTTGAGTTGGCAGCTTTCTTTCCTCCTCATAGTCATCCATCCTCTGGTTTCCGTCTTCACCTTTGCAACCAACTTGATCAAGTAGTTAGACGTCGGCAAACTTCTATGGGAATAGTTATCACTTGGAGATCCTGAATTAACTCTTCCTCTTTCTTTCCACTTATTTTTATGACTACCCATCACCATCATGGTACCTCGCTTTTTCTTGTGATTCTTGTACATCCCTTGAATCTTTTTCTTTTCCTTGGGATGTAATCCAGGGTCAGGAGGCTTCTTCACCTCAAACGGTTCCGGCCATGGTTCCAGTTGTACCCAGTAAATAAACCTGGCAGCCTTTCTTTTTGGCCTCTCTTCCTTTAGTTCTGGTTCACTTTCTTCATAGCAACACTCCTCAGATTTGTCGATTACTGGAGGTGGTCTCTCTGCCGGTGTATTTTCCCCTTTCACCACATTTGTGGAGTCCTCCACCTTCTTACCAAGGACATGCACTTTTCCTATCTGGAGGTAGAATAGTGTATTGTCGACTTCCACACCACGCTCGATGACCTCTTCTCCTTTCTCTTGAGGTTCATCGTTTGTCTCCTCTAGAATTTCCTATAGTGCTTCATAATTAGGATATGTGGTAATCGACTCCTTTTCGGCTAGTATCTCTTTCTCAGCTGATTCTACCTCAACAGTTTCCACTTCTTCTCACTTTTCCAGTGATGGCTCCGACTTGTTCTCAACACTAGATGTTTCCTTTTCCTCGGCTTCTCTTACACCTTCTTCCTCTTCCCTACTCGCATTCACCTCAGACTTTGCTCTGTCATCTTGTATCCTCCTCATCATCTCAGTTAGTAGAGCTACTTGCCTGATCATTTCATCCATGTTGGATTTTTGTTCATCATAATGGGGATAATCGCAGCGGAAATTGCAAAACAAATAAATCCACATAAGAATCTATTTAGGTGATTATGTGGGTCGATTCAATTTCATGCTTGAACATGTAGAAACATATAATTGCGCAATTAATCACATAATTTAAATTAAATTATGTTGTTGAATACTTACAACAATGATTCTCCAAAGAATCGAAGTGGCTTGCTACTTCTCCACGTGTAGATCTTGAAGCTTGATTGTGAATGCAAGACCAAAGATCTTCTAACCTATGACCCTTAACTCTATAGATCTAAATTCCTTGTGGGAGGAATCTCTTAGAAATTATAAGAATCTTGAAGGAGAAGACAAGAAAGCCAAGTGTGGAGGCTAGGGTTTGTGATAACATTTGTCTCATCTCCTTACATTCTTATTTATAGAGTTTATGATGGGCTAGGTTAGGGATCTATGGGGCTTGGATTGGGCCTCCCCAATTGGACCTTCTTTACTAATTAAATTATAACCCATAATTTAATATAAGGCCAATGGAATATTTCTTGTGCCACTATAGAAGAAATATTGACCGCCCATCCAATCCGTGATTACAAGCAATCCGGGTTAACCTCTTTAATATATTATTTCCCGTGTCTAAGACTTTCTATATCCATTAATTAATTTGTAGTCTGCTATAGACTTTAAATTAATTAATATCTTTTTATTTCCAAGAGTTTGTCTAGTACGAGATGTATATTAAAATATACTTTTCCTTTTCTATTTATTCTTGGATTAAATCCAAACCGGCCGGGTTTCCGAATAATAGAACTTCTCTCGAACACCTCTTGGGGATATAGTCAAACCACGCAGGCACACGATTCAATGTAATAATAAAACTGACACCATACTAGTTATTAATTACTACTACCCAAGATATCAGGAATATTGGGTTACGAAAAACCCGCACCTATTGATAAGTCAAAGCAGCGTATGATTAAATAACGTGTGTCCTATATTATTACAAAGATTAGGAAATATTAAATCTCCAAGACATCGTCTTACAGTAGATAGCAACAAAGACGTGTCTATACTTTAGATCCATTCAATGCTATACCACACCAGTGTCACTAGTCATTCTCAAGGTAAAGACGACTTTCGGATGGACACTGCAACCTTTCACGATAGGTAGCCAAAGCCTATCTAGGTTGTGAAAAAGTTTTACTTCTACAAGGTACCGGTTGGGCCACCTACTGTGATGACCTGTTCCACGACCCAACCTTCAATGTAGAAGACTTAGACTGATTTTACTTTCCGGCGTTTTAATTATATAATTTAATATATAATTAAATACGGTCAATACCCATTAAAGTAAAATACACAGTGTGAAGAAAACATTTATTATTCTCATTAAATGAAGAGTGTTTACAATATACAAGCAATTTATCAAATTCAAAAACTCGAAAAATGCTTTTTAGTATATATGTTCCAACAATCTCCCACTTATACTCAAAACATGCTTTCGAGTATACTACTGTCAATTTTCTTCAATTTCTCCCACTTATAGAGAAAGCAGGTCTGAGTCTTTAATGCATCTAACACCTATCCCTTCCATATGACGATCAAACGTCCCACCCGAGAGGGCTTTCGTGAAAGGATCAGCAAGGTTGTTTTCTGTTGCAATCTTGACTACTTGTATGTCACCTCTCTGTACAATCTCCCGAATGATATGATACTTCCTCTCAATGTGTTTGCTTGCCTTATGGGATCGTGGTTCCTTTGAGTTTGCAACAGCTCCAGAGTTATCACAATATACCGTGATGCTCTTGGGCAAACTCTGAATCACACCCAACTCCTTTAGGAAGTTCTTGAGCCATACAGCCTCTTTTGCAG
>NC_062970.1:25940269-25962250 GCF_023119035.1 Salvia hispanica | reverse complement strand
AGCATGATTAATTCAAGTTATGAGCATGATACATGTGATAATTACGCGAATAGATTTTGTCTAAATAATCTGCTAAATAGATCTGATTATTATGTGATTTATTTACATGCTCTTCCGCTGCGTGCACCAACATACTGATCATAACCCTTTGCTCGTCTCCTTATGGTGTAAACCATTGAGACTTGCTAGTCTTTCTATGTTGCACTTCTATAAGTATTCTGAATCTCTTGATAAATCAAATGATTCTAACTCATAGTGCATCAAACAGACTTTCTCAACTCTCAAGCTATTTAACGAAATGTTAAAATCTTGATAGTCTAGATCAGTTCGAACAATTGCTAAGTATTTTCTTGGCCTTAAGACTAAGAGCCATAAATACTTTATCATTCAATGATTAAGAAGTTGATGTGATGTTGAATACTCAACCTTGTCGCACTTATATTATTTTAATACTATGATGCCTTAAGCATCAACCATAAAACAATAGTTGAGCATTAATAGCTCCCACTGTAACAAAAACCTAACTGGATCAAGATCTCTTACTTAGAAGTTGCATTGTCATGTAAGTCATTGTCCTTCTATAATATAGGTTAATCCAACTCACAAAGCATCTTTTCTCGCTTTTAACAAACTTTGATGATAATTCAGGCTCTCCCATCTCTATATCTAGTGTTTTGTTCAAATGAACTAGAACTTTAGAAAAATGCAGCCTTTATGAATTCGTCATCTATCATGTTACTTTCCTCTAATAGTAACACAACGACTATTATTCTGAAAAATTTCTACTTTTCAGTTAAACCTTCTTGTAGTCATTTCTTATTACTTTAGGCGACAACTTGTGTCATAAACTATTTGAGTGATCAAAAGATCCTCAAAACATTCTGTCACTCTAGGATATTCCAATCGAATCATCTTGACAGATTCTATTGATATCCATCTTTCATCGTCATTAAACAAGACTTGTCTAGCTACTTAAAGGAAAATAACTTGACCTTATTCCTCAAAGAGCTTGTCAAGTACATGCATAATGCATTCTCAAACATTCTTCGTGGAATTATATCGAGGAAATGGAGGACATCAATCATTGAGTATAAACTCCAAGCTTTCAGCGATGAGAATCTTATCCATTTTCGTTTCCGGTCTACATAATATAGGCATTCGAGTTTACTTTCTTTAAGGATCGCAGACAAAATGACATAATGAAGATATGACAAATAAACTTATTATCACATACTCATGCTCAATACATAATCGCAAATAACCACAAAACAATTATGTATCTTGCAACTCTAAAATTAAAATTTTGTATCCTCAAGCAGAGGTCAATACGCATTATAATTTTAGCAATTTTACTGGTCACAACCCCGACGAATAGTCCAGAGACCGCAGCACGGCATGGCCGCCAAATGTTGCCTAAGCACGACCATCAGATTTAGCATTACAGAATCTTGTTTCTACAACACACTCCCATAACAATGCTCATGTGTTGATAACAAAACCAAGCTATCTCATAAATTCTGTTTGAACTTCTGAAACTTGTAATTTCTTAGGATTATTGTCCCCACAGCATGGGAGGCGATAATATTAGAAACTACTTTCTAGTTCATACTATTTATATTTGAGAAGTCTGCCCTTATGAACTTGCTATTTCTTAGGATTATTGTCCCCACAGCATGGGTGACGATAATATTAGAAAATGGCTTCATAAATTTGCAAAGCAATCGATGGAGACTGTATACAACGCACTTGTTGTAATTATCACTTAGATATTTTATATGATTTTTGCATAATTATCACATAAGCAGATATAGCAGATAATCCACTTAAAATAGATAAACACCAAATAAACAGATAAATCCATTTAATGCATGGCATTATAACACACAGGATAATTAAAGACAATTATTTAATCTAGTCAAGGGAGAATCAATTAAATTATTCGGTTTTATCTTGGATAATCTTTATCCAAATTCATTTAGGATTTATCAAGATAGAGTTAACTATCTTAATCCACTTAGGATTATTCTAGATTTTAGTTCGATAAAATCAAATCCTACAATTCAAGATAACGTTGATCATTATTTAAATCATATTAGGATTATCATTATTTAAATCATATTAGGATAATACTAGATAGAAACACTTCCATCATAATCCATAAGATAAAAATAAAATCCAATCAATCAAGATTTATACAAATCTTAATTCTATTTAGAATAGACATCTAGAATATATCAAACATTACTTAGGATTTCTTAGATTAATAATTTTATCTAAATCCAATTAAATAAGGATTTTCTTATATATCATTAACATCCTAATCTATCTAGGACATAAATCCAAAAGATAAGGATAACTTGGATTAATACTTATGTTAATCCATCTAAGATTTCTCTTAATAGAATTAAATCTATTCAAATCCCTAGGATAAAATAAATTAATATAAATATTTATTCTAATTCATCTAGGATTTATCTTGGGAATAAATCCATATAAATGCATATAAATTCATAGAATAAGATAATATTATATTATAATATTCAAATCTATCCAAGATTTATCTAGGAACAAATCCATATAAATCTATAAGATAAGAATAAAATATTATATTATCACTATCCAAATCAATCTAGATTTTATCTATGAATAAATTCATATAAACTCATAGGATAAAAATAAAATAATATTTTCATTATCTAAATCTAACTAGGATTTGTCTAGGGATAAATCCACATTAATCCATAGGATATAGATAAAAAAACTTAGATTATCATTTTCCAAATATAACTAGGATTCAACTAGGAATAAAATCCATATGAATCCATTAGATAAGGAAGGAATCTAATTAATCCATGATTTAATTCATAATTAAATCTCATATAATATATAAAATCCACAATATATATATATATTCAAATCTTAATTCTAATAATCCTGAATTATTTCCAAAATTAATTCCAAAAGCGAAGTCTGCGCTCGCGAGGACGCACTTGGCACTGCGTCGTCTGAACGTTGACAACGCTACTGCGCCATCGCTCCCGAGCCGGATCACCGCTGCCGCCCGTAACTCCACCGGCGTTGCACTGTGGGATGCCGTCGCTGCTGTCGCCGTACCCACCGCTGCCCGCTAGCCGCTGCTGCATTTCTGCTCAGTGATTGCCTGCCCGGCGTCGCAGCTTGCTGCCAGCATCCAGTCGAGACAGCCCCAGCCCGAGGGCCTGGGCAGCCTGAAGTCCGGTCTCCGCCATCCGCCGCTGCGTTGTCGACGTGATGCTGCCCGAACTCCGCCGCAGCAGCCTGCCCATCTCGCGAAGTTTCGCAAGGGCGCTGCTTCTCCGCACACGCTGCTGCCGTCGAATCACCATCGCGGTAGTTGATGAACTCTGCGTCGAATTGAATCATTGAAACTCCAATTGACGTAAGGCCAGTCGTACTGAATTTTTGCGGCAATAGCCGCAATTCACGATTTGATTCGAATTGCAAATATCCATGTAATCATATAATCAAACTATTAATCACGCCTTGTGACTATAACAAATAATTATTGCAATGATTACGAGTATTCAATGAGACGTAACAACAAACACGCGACGAAAATTTTTATGTATTCAAGCAATTCACTTGAAATTAATCCACATAATCGGAGCTAAAAATTGGCTCTGATACCAATTGATGGGGTTTGGTGCCCCTTGCACAGCGGAAGACTTGTACAAAACAAATAAATCGAGATAAGGATCTATTTGACCGATTATGCGATTAATCAATACACATGTTAAACAGATAATTGCATGCTAGAACGCAAATAATTCATGCTTAGAAAAATATAAATCATAAACATGATTTTGATTCTCCAAAGAATCGACGATTGCTCGCGCCTTCTCCATGATGATCTTCAATACTAGACCAGAGATCTTCTGACTGGTTCCCAAACTGTATCTCGATATCAGGGTGGGCTGATCTTATCAAAATACTAGGGCTCGAATAAAAAGAAGACAAAAATTCCTCACGGAGGAGAGCTGAAGAATTTTCGAGCTCCTCTACTAATTAGAGAGGGGGACGAAAATTACATCTAATAATAAATTGTGATTCTGTCTCTCCTTTATCCTCCTATTTATATTAAGTGCATATTGGGCCCAGTCAGGGATCTATGGAAGGTTTTGGATATGGTCTCCTCCAATTAGCTTTTTATTAATTAAATTGAACCCACAATTTAATACAAGCTTATATTGGAATATTACGAGCAGCCACTACAGAAATAATATTGTACTCCCCATCCAAATCCGAAATTACAAGTAATCCGGGTTTCTATTATTTATATTATTTATTTCCCGCGCTTAAGATATAAATGTCCATTAATTAATTAATGTCTGCTATGTACTTAATTAATTAACATCTTATTAATTCCAAGAGTGGACTTAGCAAGAAACACTTATTTATTATTCATAGAGTAATAAAACTCCAACTAGCCAATTTTCGAATAATAAAACCTTGTTCGAGCTCCTCTTGAGGACATTATCAAACGAGACTCACCTCGTGCGCGATTCAACATAATAGCAATCCTAGCACCGCTAGATATTAATCACCACTACCCAATATATCGGGATTATTGGGTTGCAAAAACCCCGCACCTTTTGATAAGTCAAAGTAGAGCATAATCAATACCGTACTCTCAATGCTAACGTATGTAGATTAAGAAATAGTATTTTATCAAGACCGTAGATAGCATAAAGACACGTCTTGCTGTTAGATCCATTCAGTGCTATACCACACCAACGTTATCTTATTTCAGAAAGGCTTAGAAATAATCGGACTGACATTGCAACCTTTCACGATAGGTAGTCTAAGCCTATCTGGGTTGTGAAATTCTTCTTTTTCTTTTGCAAAGCATTGCATAGAACCGACCGTGTTACCTGAAAGTGGACGACGCCCACGACCAGTCTACTAAGCAAACACAATGTAATAATATACTGATTCTATTCGTGCGAAACTACTCGAATAATACTAAATCGGGTTAAAAGTGGATTATAGAGTTTTACGTATACAAGTAAGATTCTATTCGAGCGAAACTTGCTCGAAACATGCTTTTCAGTATACCAAACCTAACAAAAAGTACAAACCCAAAGGTCTCGAACATTATCAAATTAAGGCGGGAAGGTTACTGGAGGACCTCCTAGACAAGACTATGGAAGTGGTCGCAGAAAAAGCTCCTATTGTAGAGAAAGATCCTGCACCAGAAGATGTTGGAGTTCGACTTTTCTAGCTGTTCTTCGTGGCATAGTGTGTGTTTGAAAAAAGAGAATGATCTGCCCAGGAAGCCCTTCCCGGATACACCGAAGAATAAGAAGAGAAGCAGGAGTTGTGTGTTGAAGGAAGGGGAATTGACAAATTGATACACTCGGATTTTGAACTGTTTTAAGACCTTTATTTGGTTTGTTTTTAATTTCTAAATCACAATTCATTTCCATTATTGCATATTTTCTCTATTTTGGTATTTTGACATGTTTTGTGAGATTTGTGCATATTTGAGCCTAAAAAGACAGAAAAAAGTCGAAGTTGGAAATCTGGAGAGATCATGCCGTCCAGCGGTCCACTGCAACATACGTAGCTGGAGTCTAGCGACCGCTACACCTATAGCGGCCCGCTTCGGTGAAAGTTGTGCTGAAAATCAGAAGACGCCTAGTGGCCGTTGGGGAGCGTGCAGCGAACGCTCGACACACGATTTGACCTACTTTTGCTCCAGAATTTACCAAATTTAGCCACCTTAACCTTATTCTCATAGGGCTCAACTTTTCCCCTATAAATACCCTCTCAAACCTCTTCATTAGAATCTTCTTTTTGCCTCATAATTCTAGAGCATAAAATTGAGAGAGTTCTTCATTGTGCAAGAGGTTGGAGACGGAATCAAGAGAAGATCAAGGCTACAAGGATTCAACCTTTGGGTTTTATTGCTTTAGTTCTTATGTTCACTTTGTTTTGCTTTCATTCTATGTTTTTAGCTTATTCTTTCATGTGTAACTATGCTCATAGGATTTTAGGGATGTGTTAGTAACGACTTTGGTTATACAATTCCTTTTTCTATTTAATATCCGTTTTGTTTTTACTTCGTTTCTTCCTTAAGTTGTTACGTAATACTTCATACTTGAGTGACACATTCAATGAAGACTTAATATAACTTGCTACATAATCGTGAGAGGAGGTTGGCGAGTTAGATCTACCTAATAGACACTACAATTAGCTTCCCTTAAAACGACACTGTTAATTGACAGTGGAGACTTTTCAACGGTCTTAGGAGCTTTTAGGAGTTACGAATCTAGGATTGACAACCATAGTGTTAGCAATCTACGCTTGTATCGCATGGGCATAACTTGTGTGACTCGTTCTATCGAAGTATAAACTGTGCTAGGGTATTGTAGTTGGAACTTGTATAACCATAACTGTGAACGCACATCACTGAAATTCTCTTATCTCTCATATTTTTATCTCTACAATTTTGTTGCAATTAGTTGTTTACTGCTTTCAGTGTTCTTATTTTCAAAAAGTTTTCAAAAATCTTTGTTCTTCCAAATAGTGAAAGAAGCTTAGTAAAGGTAGCCAATCTGTGATTCTATTCCCCTTGTTCGATATCCCGGTACTAA
The DNA here is from genome assembly GCF_023119035.1 of Salvia hispanica. Classification (NCBI taxonomy): domain Eukaryota; kingdom Viridiplantae; phylum Streptophyta; class Magnoliopsida; order Lamiales; family Lamiaceae; genus Salvia; species Salvia hispanica. The sequence continues at coordinate 25,955,615 of NC_062970.1, read as the reverse complement.
CATTTAGCTATACTAGATCTACCCTGTATACTTGTAGGTATTTTTAGTGCTAATAAAAAGTGCATCACAAATCTAAGACGAAATCCATTTCTAAAACTGCTCAAAGGTTCAAGCTTTATTGCATAAGGGGGAATCAATTGAAGGTATTGAAGAAGGGTTCTAAAAAATTGGAGGGGACAAACCCATTACTGTGTTTAACTTCCCCACGTCTCCGACGAAATGCCGCAACTGAATTGGATTCGAGAACAACTGAACATGGCAACGACGGCGAATCGAAGGCAAAGCCGTCGTGATGGATGAAATAGGAGAAACCAAAGTGAAAGGGTTCCCGCAGAAGTCTCAACGCCGGCTATTGGTAAATGTAAATGCAATTCATGAAGGGATGACGAGCAACCGATCTAGTAGCCAAGAAGAGGCTGTCCGAAATAGTGAGAATTTTGGACAGACGGGAAACACAATGCCGGAGAAGCCACGACTGATTTACTGGAGAAGAAAGTAGCGGCTAGGAAAGGGCGCACCTAAAATGTTGAGAGGAGGCTGCAAGCCGCCGTGAGAGGAGAAAGGAGAAGCGTGTTGACGTCTTCTCAATCAAGTATTTCCAAGAAAAGAAAACCAAAGAAAAATTGGGCCTAATATTATTGGGCTCAAGAAATGAACTCATTGTGTTTTAGCTAGAATGTGCCAAGAATGGCCTTCCAAATGAAGCTACGAGTAAGCTCCTCGACACGAGTAAAATAACTATCAGTTAGAAAAAAAAAATTTAAGAAGGCTCCTAGATATGAGCTAAAACTGTCTAAGATGGCTTCTGGATACGAGTAAAAAACTATCTAAGAAGGTTCCTTGACACGAGTTAAAACTGCCAACAAAAAATTGAAGAGCTCCTTGACACGAATTAAAACTGTCAACAAAAAATTGAAGAACTCCTTGATACGAGTATAAAGTATCAATGATGAATTGAAGAAGCCCTACGATACGAGCATACACTGTCAATGAAAGTGAAGAACTCCTAAATACGAGTATAAACTATTTATCAAAGTGAATATCGTGCAAGTTAAGTGTCGAAAAACTCGATACTTAACTTGAGGGGGAGTGTTGGAAATATATAATTTGAGAGTCTCAAGATTGTGGAAAAGAATACTTTTAGGGTCTCAAGGGAATATATCATTATTATGGTAGAGTCCCAAGTTCATAAGTCCCTAGGCACATTTACTTCTCTAGTCCTATAAATAGAAATTTACAATGTATTTCCAAAATAATTCAAATCAATCACAATGTAGTCTTTAAGAGTTCTTAAGTTTTATTTTCCGTATTTTACTCTTCAACAGGTCATATCAATAAAATATATAGCAAGATTGGAAAAGTTAGACCATCTAAATTTATTTTCTTTTTAAATCATACTCCTTCCGTCCCAAGTTACTTGAGTCGTATTCCATTTTGGATTTTCCCAAGTTACTTGAGTCATTTCTTTTTTTAAACTAAAAACAAAACATCTAATATCATCTACTTTATTATTTCCTTTATTTTACTCTTTTTTCTTTTTCTTACTTTATTCTCTCATCTACTTTATTTAATTCACTAAACACAACTTTCTTAAATCTCGTGCCTAAAAGGAACATCTCAAGTAACGTAGGACAGAGAGAGTATCGTGCTTGTGAGTTCTGTCATAAAAGAAAAGTTACCAATAAACCATTTGATGTGTTATAGTTGATCTACACAGATGTGTGCGAACTGTTTCCAACTTAAGCAAAAGGTGGTTGTTAGTACTTCATTACTTTTACTAATGATTTAACAAGGTATGGATATATGTATATGAAACAAAAATCTGAGGTCTTCGAGAAATTCAAAAAATTTAAAAGTGAAGTTGAGAAGCAACTTGGGACAAGTATCAAGACTCTTCGATCAGATCAAGCAGGGGAATACTTAAGCTAAGAATTTCTTGATTACTAGAAATCATATGGAATTGTAACACACCCTGGCTTTTTCTACGTTTTTACGTTTTTAGTTATTCTCGAAAGAAGGTCAAATTCCAAGCTGATTTTTTTTCTTTTAAGTATTTTGCATTTACGGTAGGGTAAGAGAAATAGATATAATATTTTGGACCTTGCTAAAGAATTTAATTGGACTATATTTATTTTGGACCTACCAAATAAATATTAAGTCCAATTTATTTATTTACATTTCTTTGGGCCTAATTTTAATTGCACAATTTCAAGTAATTTGGGCTAAGGAATTAAATTCCATTTACATCTTTGTTGATCCCAAATCTCTATATTCTTCTTTGAGCCCAAGTTGGCCGAATATAGATTTATTCTCCTTCACGTAGATTCTCCTTCTTCACAAGTCTGCAGTTACAAATGCCTCCCCGCTACCTACGAGTTTAATATGCACGATTTAATCACAATTATTTTCTTTTAATCACCATCAATTTCATTTCATCCCCATTACATGCATTTTAATGAACATCATTTAACCACAATCAATTTCATTAACTATCCCACTTGTTTTTACATGATTTATACATCCCACATCCGCCAATAATCAGCAGCACCCCACATGCATAATTCTCTTCAAACATTGTTTCATGTTGCAATTGAAAAATAAAATGTTAGCATTATTAGTTAGTCTTTAGCACTTTTCCAAGCCTATATAAGGCATTTTATTGTAATTTATAAACAACTTTTCCAAAATGTAGTCATATAAAGAAAATTCCTCTATTTTCTCTCCTCTCATAATCCATGGTTTCTCCATTTTCATTGCCGTTTCTTCTTCCTCCTTCAATAGAGTTTTTCTCTGTCAGTTTGATTCACCATTTTTAACATTTCAAGCAATTGTCAAAAGAAAAATGAAAATTTAGCTTAGGTCCATTTACGACTCGAAGGGTGCAGTGACAGCCCATCAAGTTTCAAAGAGGGATAACTACTCCAAGACTCTGACTCTTAGCAACGCGCCGACTGGAGAAGACGGACAGCGGCAACTCGGGAGATGACCATGGCAGCTGCACGACGCTGGCAAAGCTTCCTGTGCATGTTCAGCGGCGGCGGTGATGAGGAGCTTCCTGATGCAACAAGAGTTGATACAATATATGATCGGTACATGTTGCTTATGACATGAATAATGTGAATTGTTTTGTTTTTTAAGGTGTAAATTAAATTAACAAAACAAGTAATAAATCCTTAAACATACTACTACCGACAAGTATACAAACGTGTAATATAGTACAAAAGGTATACCCCACAAGGAGGCTTTGCAAATTTCTATTCATTTGCTATTAAAAATATATAAATTGAAATTCTATCAATATATAAAGTGACAGTTTTTGTGAAAATTTTTAAAATGCCAGTTTTGCCCTTTTTGGCGGGAAATTGTGCAATATTTCAGTTGATTATTTGGTTGTTTTTTTGCACCATTTTCTTATATTATAAACCATGTTGAAAATAATTGCATTGTAGTTCGGTCACTTCTAGAAAATTGTGTAGAGGCATCCTTATATATGTTATCATGAATGCCTATTTTTTTTACAATATTTACTATTTAGGGTGTGATTGGTTGGTTCAAAATATATTCATGGATGTATAAATAAACTTTTTTTCTCAGGTGTAGTGAAACCAATTACGCCTTTATCTGTTGTTTGGTAGACACTCATTTCCTACTTCTCTTGAATGGTTACTCACACATGTTCTAGCCTAGCAGAGGAAAAAATCATGTGAAGACAAAAAACTCCCTACTTTTTGGCGCCTACTTTACTCTGATTCGCGCCATCTTCATCATATTCTCTCTATATAAGCACGTGCTTAATTCATTCATTTTCACTCCAAATCCACCTGCAACTCTTACTACCACTACATTTGTCCTCCATGGGTTCGAAAGGAAAGCAAAAGCTGATATACGAGGGTCAGACGTCTGGTATTACTTTGTCTCTTATAGAACTCCTCTACTTTCGCTCATATGTGTATCGTCAGGCATAGATGCTTTTATTGTTTTGCAGGTGCTGCAAGTGATGGAAACGCCGACAAGGTGAAAGATGACCACACACGTCGGTTGAAGAGCGTTAAGTCAGCGAGGTGTGTTTAAATAAAAAATCTCCCGATCCAGAGAATCCACTAGACACCGGGTCTAGGAACTCAGAGAATCTTTGGGTTACCTGTCGTTGGGCACACAATCACTTCCTTAGCTTTTCAAAACCCTCAACCCGCTATGCTAAAAAGGTTAGTACAGAGAAGTGGGGATCGAATCCAAAGAGACAAATGCGTAAGTAAACATGCTAAAAGATCTGGAGACTATTTTTGGCTGCTGCCACGCAATTTTCTCGGGGTTGAGATTTAATTCCTAGGCTTGGGAAATGAAATGTTCTATTCTAACAGCTAGATCTAGGCAGAGACAACATAACATGCATAATAACCAAAAAAGCTTGAAATCACTGCTAGACGAGGTAAACGACTTCCTAAACTAGCCTAGAGAAAAAACGAAACGAGGGGACCATTCCCCAAAACGGCATAGTACGACGGAAAAAAGCTGTAGATTAACCAACTAATGGACTAACTAACATCGACATCATCTTCTCTAACTTTTATCACGAAATAACAGATGAAAAACAGAGCAAACAAGGATCGAAACAGGGCAAACGAAATTAAACCGATTAACACAAAGAACTACTGAAACTAAAATAGATCTACGATTTTTAGACGAGGTAAACACGTAAACAAAAATTAACTATCATAACCATGCATACGTGAATAGATCCAGACATCGGATGCTTCATCCACTCCGGATCCAATCAACTACAATTCTCCGTGCAATTCAAACTCGAACATCAGATCAAACATCAACAAGCATCGAAAGCAAGAGGAAATGTAAAGATAACATAAAACAGAACAGAAATGTAAATCCCATAACAAGTAAGCAGTATCCGACAAGAACTTAGCAAAACACGACCGAGCTTCGAACAGCGAAGACTCGGGAAATCCGGTGTGTAAACAGAAAGCAAATAAACGATTGTATCTTTGCCTCCGTGGAGACGGTGTTACACCACAACTAAATCCGAAACGTGAACCCCCAAGTTGATCCCCCTAAAAGTGTGTGTAGAGAAAGTGGAAAATCCAAGCTAAGAGCCGATGTTGAGAAAAAAGATATCTTCATGTTGAACACGTACTCTTATTTATAATGGGTAGAGCTTCTAGACTATTCTTGGTGATTGCCATTTTGCCCTCCGTTTGGATGCTCTTTCGTCTAGCAACTCTTCCCTCTTCTGCTCACTTCTCCCGCTAACTTCTTCCTCCAGGTAATCTTCGTCTTTTTCCTGGGGCTGTCGGTTTCTCTACACACTTGGCTTATAAAATCTTGTTAGACCCAGGAAATCATAGAATTTATCCTCATAACCAATGCATGAAATTAGCCTTATCATTGGTCATGGACCAAACGCGAGGAAACAGCTCTATTGGTGGCGTTGCATGATCTTGTCGTGGGAGGGCGGAAGTCTGACAATGGTTTCCGTAACGGCTACGCCATAAGGGTGTATCCAGTAATAAAATGCGAAATAACAGACACGGAGCTAAAGGTGTGTCCGCACATCAACTCTAAGATCATAATTTGGAAGCGTGAGTACGATATTTTGTCTCAAATCCTTGATCGTAGCGGTATCGGGTTCAATTCGAACAAAGACTTCTGGATTGAATGCAACGACGAGCAGTGGGCTCAGATTGTGAAGGTTCGGTTTAATATATGCTCTAGACCTACACATGTGCGACATTTTAATATGTGTCGGTTGATATCGAGCAACGAGTGAGGGCCTTCCGGGCTTCTTGTTACTGGGTAGCTGGTTCGACAGAGTGGAGTCGTTGTAGGGCAAAATAGGTATACAAATGCACTTCACTTTGTCGGAGATCTGGACAAAACCTAATACCACAAATTTTTGAAGACAACGAATTACCAATATCGCCGATTGCAGTACGAATTTGTCGAAGATCAGACTCTTTTCTTCCGGGTTCACCGACAATTTCCAGATCTACCAAACGAAATAGAAGACTGTAAAAAGTGTGTCTTTTTGGGCTTTTATGGGCTTTTATGGCCTAATAGAAGCTACCAATCAAGCTCGTATTATTACAAATATGTTTTTATTCTACTCTTCCAAACCATTCCATGATCCTTTAAGCCACTTTGCAATCCATTTCTGAAAAATATGTACACATCATTAGTTCATTTTTTGTTGTATTGAATGTTGTTTAAACATATTATAATTCACCTTCTAATTACTTATAACCTGAAAAATCAAAGCAAACATTCATAACTTATAAGAGTTTGTTACTAACACCTCATTTAAAATAAAGGGTTTTTGGCTTTTTAAACCAAAACCTTTCCTCGAATTCAGGTTTTTTCCATGAATTGTGAGATTTGTTTTTAAAACCACGAACTTTCATTTCGTTAGGATTTTCCCCCAGCGGGTCAACGACGAAACCCGGGTTGTCTACATGTCAATTTTAATCCTATTTGTCACTAAATTGATTACTTGGATCGTATTTGGCACAATAATACATACAATCACAATTATTACATAACAAATGACAACTTTTGAATAAACAAAACACAACTTTAACATTTTGAATTATGCTATTCGGGTTGGAAATGTACTATTCGGGTCGGGTTGGGAAAATCCTAACGAAATGAAAGTTCATGGTTTTAAAAACAAATCTCATAGTTCATGGGAAAAACCGAAATTCAGGAAAATGTTTTGGTTTAAAAAGCCAAAAACCCTAAAATAAAATATATATTATTTGCTTGATAATTGAGTTAGTACCTGTACTCTAACCAACCTATTAAACTAACATTGAAATCAACCTACTGACAAACCTTTATAATATAAGTAGTATTTAATGGTATTGAATATGTTTTTGTTAATCCTCTACTACCCATGTAGTAAACCATATAGAACTTAAATTCAAATAATATACTATGAGTTTAAAATACTTTGGCTCCACTTTAAATAAATTATATTCAGTAAAATGTTTCATATCTTTTCAGCTCCTCTACTAACCATTTGTTAAACTAATTTGAAATCAAACTCTACTGTCAATTTTTTATAATACAAGTGATGGGACTCGTTTCATGCATGTGTTCTATGGTAAAACTATATCAAATTCTATAAGCTAACAACCAATTTTAAGCTAGGTGTGTGTGTAAAACCGCCATATTCGAAAAAAGGAGCAAATCAGTTGGGCGGAGGAACGGATCAAGGAAAAAAGGTAAAAACTGCGGCATTGAGTTGATCAAGTCAAGAATAAATAGATCCATCAGGAGTTCCGCATAGGAGATAGAGCTAAAGACATCACCACAAAATGTGAATGGCAGGAATGACATTTCAGAGAGGATGGTACCCTAGGGATCAGAGCCCTACACCTCTCTATATAAAGGAAACCCAACACAAGAAGAAGGAGAGTCCCAGTCGTAGGTAAAGGAGGGGTCTCAAACACGCTTAGTTAGAAAATATTTAGGAATTCAGCTCTCTTCTAGGGTTGAAATCGGAGCTCTTTTACTTCATTTTCTTGATTCCCATTGCACACACACACTTGATCTTGTTTAGTTTAGTCTAGTTGTGGTTTGGTGGTAGTTTTCTGCACTGTTATCATTTTGTTCTTGCTATTCCACTTCGAGAAGAAGTGATGGAATAATTTACTGCTTTCGTTGTTACTTTTTCAGTTGACTTTTGATGTTTTTGGTTTAGTAAAATTTGAAGTTATGTTTTCGTTTCCAGCTGACGAGTTCTGTTTTCATGCATAATGTTTCTGATCTGTTTTCGGTTCCTTTTTATGTCGCATGTCTTAGCTCAAACTTGTTTGGTTTTGATTTGGTCAGATCGGATGTTTTATGTTTGAGAGTTCTTTGGATGTTTAGATCTAGTGGTTTATGTTTCATTTCTGCATGATCATGGTTTAGTTCCCTGTTTACGTAGTCGTAGCTTAAATCTTACGAGTAGATTTAATTTATGTGTTGTTATGATGTTCCATCTTCCGTAGCTTTTCAAATATGTTCTTTGTTCTGTTTTCCATGTTGATTTGGTAAAGAAGATAAAGTTGTTAAAAAGTTCTTACTTTATCGTATACTTTGCAGCTGTTTGTCCATTTATGGAAAGTTCAGTTGAGTTGATCAAGTAGATTTAGTTAAGCTTAGCAAGTTCATAAGGCTAATTTCATGCATCGGTTATATGGTGAAAAACACTTTATTTTACTGGGTCTAACGCAGTTTTTAAGCCAGGTGTGTGAAGGAGACGCTAGATCCAGGAAGAGCTGGAGGCAATGGACTAGCGAAGGAAAATGAAGGAAAGTGAGCAGAATTGAAGAGAAAAAAATGACTAGACGAAGGAAGTCAATAGCTGAGGGAAACAAAGACTATTCATACCTCGCTGGACCCACTTCAACGCCTATAAATAAAGGAGCATGCAACACACGCCATATACATGATTTTGCTCTCAGCTCACACACTCACACACACACTTGGGAAAAATGGGAATTCTGGGGTAGTTAAGGGTTTCTAGGGGTTCATCTTCGGTGAAAGTCAGTGGTAACACCGTCCTCACGGAGGGCGAAGAAACAATCTGTTTACATTCAGCTTTTCGCACCTTTATTCCGTCGAACTTCATCGTTTGGAAGTCGATTTGGTTGTTTGCTATTACCGTTATCATCGTTTGGAAGTCGATTTGCTTCGTTTAATTGCTTTAAATTCAGTCTGCTTCGTTTCCGATTCATGTTCCATCTCTGTTTCTACTGAAATTTTTATGCAAATTGATCGAAGAAGATGATGTCGCTGTTAGTTGGTACTTTAATTAGTTGTTTTTCAGCTTTTCATCCGTACTTTACCTTTTCAGCAAATGGTCCCCACCGTCTGTTCATTTCCCAGGTCTAGGTAATTTAGAAAATAGTTTCTTAGATCTAGTGACTGTCTTGTTTTTCCAGTTATATGCATGATTTCTGTTCAGCCTAGATCTGGTTGTTAGCGTAGCAGATTTCACTCCAAGTTTAGTTTAATTTCCTCAACCAAAAATGCGTGGCAACAGCCAATCGAAAAATAGTCCCGAATCCTTGAGCATGTTTAATTGCGCATTCATCTCTGTGGGATCGATCCCTACTTCCCTGTGCTAATTTTAGTATACGTGGTTGAGGGTTTTGAAACGATATTCTGTGTGTCCAACGACCGAGATCTTCCAACGTTTCGTGAGTTCCTAGACCCTGTGATCTAGTGGATTCGCTGGACCTAGGAAATTTGTTATTCCTTTCTGTGCATGCAGTCTCTAAACATGAAGAAAATTCCGCAAGCTTATGAACACGGGCTTCCATTCTAGAAGTTGGGCTAGTTCATCCGGGTCAGGAAACGCCAGATACAAGTGGTAAGTCAAGGAGTCTACGTCCACCGTTACTACCAGATCAGGGTTAAGGACAGTAGACCCGTTTCCGTTTGAATCAGAAAGTGAGAAGGAGTGGAACTCGTCAGGAGAAGAGGACCCGAAGTCGTCCACAGAAACAGAGCATTCCGAGACTGAGGAAGAGGAAGACGTGAATATGGCACATTTAGTGGATCCCGATCCGGAGATAGGTTCACTCACCGCGCATCTAGACCGTGAGCCCGCCCATGCCATAGTCTCAAACCCGCGCCGGAGGTCTATCGATATCAAGACAAATGTGCTCGGGGTTTTGCCCACATTCTCTGGACGAAGGAACGAATGTCCTTACGAATTCCTAAACGAGTTTAGTAAGTTGTGCAGCATTCAAAAGAGGCCCAACGAGGCAACTGAGGAGGACTACCGTTTGCATGCAGTCCCGTTTGCCCTTAAAGGGGAGGCTAATACTTGGCTGCTGAGGCTCCCACCAGACTCGATCAACACATGGAAGGATTTCAAGCTGGAGTTCTTGGATTATTTTATCCCGTCCAACAAGACAAACGCCTTGTAGAAGGAGATCCAAGAGTGCAAGCAAGAATATGATGAGTCTCTGAGCTCTTATTAGTCCTGGTTCAAGGGACTGTTGGATGCTTGTCCGAACCATAGGATGATTGAAGTAGAGACTTACTATCTGTTTTACGAAGGTGCAAACCCTAAGTCAAAGGACTTGATGAATTCCTCGAGCGGGGGAAATTTTACCAAGAATAAAGCAAGTGAAGCCAGAGAAACTTTGGGAAGATTGATCGAGGCGAAGAAGGCCTATGATAACCCGCGGAGCATTTTGAGAAGGGGATCAGCCAATGCAGTAACAAAGCAAGATGACAAGAAAGTGGAGGACAAGATAGATAAATTGGAGAAAACGCTGTTGAATGCTATTGAGAAGTACAACCCTCATGCTCCATCGGAAAATGAGAAACCCCCTGGTCCAAAGGAAAAGCAACTTCAACCTTATTATGGTCAACCTTGTGAAGGGGAATGCCAAGCCCAGGCAAATTCAATGGGAAGCTGGAATCCGGATGGAAGTTGGAACCAAGGAAGACAAAAGGAAGCCCCATGGAGGACTCACCCGATTTTAGATGGACTGACAATGATCAAAGTCAGCCGCCCCCACTGCAGCTCACAAATTATGCACACCCTCCGGAGAGGCAGTCCAACTGGTCAGGGAGAAATCAAGAGGGGCAACTGCAACTGGGGTACATGAATCAGGACCATACTAATTGGGGAAACATGAATCAGAATAATCCAGGGGAACTCCTATGTGCCACCTCACCAGAGGAATAACCAAGGGAACTATCAGAATTTCCAACCAAATCACCAAGGGAATCAAGGGTCTAGCAACCAGTACAATAACCACCAAGGAAATCAGGGGAACTATCGACAAACCCAAGGACAGAACCAAGGTCAAGGATCAAATTCTAATCAATTCAACTCCAGGCCACAAAGGAGTTTGGATGATATGGTCCACGACCTAGTGAATTCACAGCAGTTCATGCAGAATAACTTGCATTCCAACAACGACGTGGTGCACAAATTGCAAGACGCTCAGTCGGAACACAAAGCAGCCATGGACATGATGGCAAAACAGCTGTCCCAGATCGCGATTTCTTTGAATGAGATGCGGGGGAATGAAGGGAAACTTTCTGCCACGGTCAAGCCACCCGACCGAGCAAACATTAGTCATATTACCTTGAGATCCGGGAGGGGCTATGAAGGACCGACACTGGAGATCGACGAAGAAGTGCCCACGCAGGAAAGTAAAGGGAAGGAGAGTCAGGTGCTTCCAGAAGATAGCCCTAGACCCAGAGAAATTCCTGTTCAGGATGACCTCGGAAAAGGAGATTTAGGGGGATCTTTACCTCGAACAGCCGATCCATTTTTCTTAGATCCAGAGCCTGAGTTAGTAAGTAAGGAAGGAAGCAGGGAAGCTGGCGAACCCCCAGCTGGGAGTTCCACAAATGCGGTAAAGCGGGAAAAGCCGTTTCCATACCGAAGGGAAGCAGAGAAAAAGAAGGATGATACAGAGGACCTCATGGAGATTTTTAGCAAGCTGGAAATCAACCTGCCCTTCTTGCAAGCCCTGAAGATGCCTACCTTTATCAAGTTCATCAAGGAATTCATAGCTGGGAAAACCAAGCCGGACAGGAAGATTGTGATCGGGGAGAACGTGTCTGCTGTGATACAAAAGAGAAGGATGCCTTCGAAATGCACAGACCCAGGTATGTTCACATTACCCATTTCTCTAGGGGATATCAAAGTCGAGCATGCTATGTGTGATCTAGGGGCGTCTATAAATGTTCTACCGCCTTCAATCTACAAGAAACTGACAGGGGTTAGGATGGTCGCCACCAAGGTAGTAATCCAGTTAGCAGATAGAACTTGCATCTGTCCTGAAGGTATGTTAGAAAATGTCATAGTCAAGGTGCATGATTTTCTATACCCTTCTGATTTCTATGTTATCAAAATGAATGATAATGGGTCTGCTGAGTCTAGTGGCGTGCTTTTAGGGAGACCATTCTTGCGCACTGCTAAGACCATTATCGATGTCTTCGATGGAACAATTTGCTTGGATTATAATGGGGAAAAATATACATTTAGCATAGATGAGGGAATGAAAAGGCCATTGGATGTTGAGAATTTGTATGCTATAAATGTTATTAACCCCTTGGTCCAAGAATATCTTGAGACAGAATTGATACACGAACAAATTGATAACTCGGAGTTGAGCCATTTAATCGACCGAGAGGTTGTAGGGTGGTGTGCAGCAATGAACACAACAAAATTGACAGATGAGGAACTAACAGAGGCCATCATGGAGTTTTGCAGAACTCCCGAGTCAGTTAGATCAAGGGGATCATCCCATGTGGCTAGTCTGGAGAATTCTCCTGAGTCTGGGAAGGAAACATTACCTGATATTGCAGAAAAAAATCCCTTGCCCCAGGAAACGAATAACACAAGGAAGGAATTGAAGACACTCCCACCAGGCCTCAAGTATGCTTACTTGGAGGAGGATGAGGCATTCCCAGTAATAGTCAACAGTAACATGACTGAGGAGCAGGAGAAGGAACTGTTGGAAGTGATCAGGCGGAACAAGAAAACAATAGGGTTGACCCTCTCTGAGTTAGTAGGAATCAGTCCTGATCTCTTCATGCACCACATCCGTTTAGAAGAAGGTGTGAAGGCTCACCAAGACGCACAACGGAAACTGAATCCGAACATGCGTGAGGAAGTTCTAAAGGAGGTGTTGAAATTGCTCTCTCTAGGGATCATCTACTCCATTCCGGACAGTGAGTGGGTCAGTCCTGTCCATATGGTGCCCAAAAAGTCTGGAATACAGGTTGTCAAGAATGACAAGAACGAGTTGGTGCCCACTAAGTTGGTGACGGGGTGGAGGATGTGCATCGACTACATGAAGCTGAATGATGCCACAAAGAAGGATCACTTCCCCCTACCCTTCATTGATCAGATGCTAGAAAGATTGGCTGGCAAACAGTATTTTTGCTTCCTTGAAGGATACAGTGGCTATTTCCAGATCTGCGTTAACCCAGAGGACAAAGGGAAAACCACGTTCGTGCCCTTTTGGTACGTATGCATACCGAAGAATGTCGTTTAGATTGTGTAACGCACCAGGAACGTTCCAGCGGTGTATGATGAGTATTTTTTCGGATTTGCTTGAAGTATGCATTGAGATATTCATGGATGATTTTACCGTATACGGGGATTCATTCGATAACTGTTTGGCCAGCCTTGACCTAGTATTGAAAAGATGCCAGGAGAAGCACCTAGTTTTGAATTTCGAACCACTTCATGGTGACTGAAGGTATTGTCCTGGGTCATGTGGTTTCTGAAAGAGGAATACAGGTGGACAAGGCAAAGGTAGATGTGATATCAAAGTTACCTTACCCCACGAACCAAAGGGAAGTTAGAGGCTTCCTAGGTCACGCGGGATTTTATAGGAGGTTTATCAAGGATTTCGCGAAAATCGCGCAACCGCTCACTCATTTGTTGCACAACGATGTGGAATTCGTCTTTGACGAAGGATGCAAGAAGGCCTTTCAGTTGCTTAAGGACAGACTCGTGTCTGCACCAATAATCAGGGCGCCAGATTGGAATCACCCTTTTGAGATAATGTGCGATGCGAGTGATTTCGCTGTGGGAGCTGTCCTAGGGGCAGAAGATAGACGAAAAAAGTTATGTGATCTTCTATGCATCCAAGACTCTAAATCAAGCTCAGAAGAACTATGATACCACGGAGAAGGAAATGTTGGCCGTCGTTTACTTGTTCAAAAAATTCCGACCTTATCTTCCTGGGTCGAGGGTTATAGTCTTCACAGATCACGCAGCAATAAAGTACTTACTGGCTAAGAAAGAGTCTAAGCCGAGGTTAATCCGTTGGGTGTTGCTTTTGCAGTAGTTTGATTGGGAAGTGAGAGACAAAAGAGGAACGGAGAATAGAGTAGCCGATCACTTGAGCAGAATTCATCAAGGGGAAATGAAAGAGGCCATACCCGATGCTTTTCCTGAAGAGCATTTGTATTATCTAGGGGATTTTCCTAGACGGATCAGTTGGGAGGCAGTTTTGGCATTAACCGGTCTAGGAGAATCCGACAAGGGGAAGCGAACACTTAACACAGAACCATGGTTTATTAAATTAGCGAATTACTTGGTCACGGGAGAGGTGCCAAGTTCAGACGAAGTTTCCCGGGCCCAGAAGATGAAAATTAAAAGCGAAGCCAAATATTACTTTTGGGATGATCCTTACTTATGGAAGATGTGTTCGGATCAAGTGATTAGACGCTGCATTCCCGAATGGGAACAAAGAGATGTGCTAATTCATTGCCACACCTTGGCGTGTGGAGGTCACTTTGGACCAAGGAAAACAGCAAGGAAGGTATTGGACAACGGTTTCTACTGGCCAACGCTTAACAAAGATGCCTTCGAGTTTTGTCAGTGTTGCGAGAGGTGCCAACAGACAGGAGGACTTTTAAGGAGGGACGAGATGCCCTAGGTCCCGGTGATTGTTTGTGAAATCTTTGATGTATGGGGGATGGACTTCATGGAACCATTTCCATAATCCTGTGGGAACACATATATATTGGTTGCAGTGGACTATGTGTCTAAATGGATAGAAGCTAAGGCCACCACGACATGTGAATCGAAGGAGGTGGCAAAATTTCTGAAGGCCAATATCTTCAACAGATACGGAGTTCCTCGAGCCATTGTCTCAGATCAAGGAACACATTTATGTAATCGCACCATCGAGGCTCTGATGAAGAAATATGGTGTTCACCATAGGGTATCTACCCCGTACCACCCTCAGTCTAACGGCCAAGCAGAAATTTCTAATCGCGAGATCAAGGCAATATTGGAGAAGACAGTTAATCCGTCAAGGAAAGATTGGAGTAAGAGGCTTTGCGATGCATTATGGGCCTACAGAACTGCTTTCAAGACTCCTATCGGAATGTCGCCTTATAGGCTGGTGTTTGGCAAAATGTGCCACTTGCCCGTGGGTACGAGCACAAGGCGTACTGGGCAGTCAAGGAGATGAGTATGAAGCCTTCGGCTTGTGAGGAAGAAAGAAAGTTACAGTTACAAGAACTGGAGGAACTGAGGCTAGAGTCTTATGAGTCTGCCATGTGGTATAAGGAAAGGACAAAATTATGGCATGACAAGAATCTCCGGGTCAAGGAACTCCATGTGGGACAGAAGGTGCTCCTTTTCCAATCCCGGCTCAAGCTGATGCCAGGGAAGTTGAAGTCTAAGTGGATCGGTCCATATACCATTGTCGACCTCCGCGCAAATGGAGCAGTAGAGATCCAGGGAAGTGCCTCTAACTCTGTCCCTTTTCTTGTTAATGGTCATAGAGTGAAAGTCTATAGGGATAATTCTGAGTTGTGTGTAGTGGAGGAAGTGCCACTACGCGCA
>NC_062970.1:25926150-25940169 GCF_023119035.1 Salvia hispanica | reverse complement strand
TTCATCTGTCAATTCTGCTGTGTTCATCGCTGCACACCATCCTACAACTTCTTTGTCAATCGAATGGCTCAACTCCGAGTTGTCGATTTGTTCCTGTATCAATTCTGTCTCAAGATATTCTTGGACTAAAGGGTTAATTACATCAATAGCGTAGAGATTCTCAACATCTAAAGGCCTTTTCATCCCCTCATCTATGCTAAAGGTATATTTTTTCCCATTATAGTCCAAGCAAATTGTTCCATCAAAAACATCGATAATGGTCTTAGCAGTACGCAAAAATGGCCTCCCTAAAAGTACCCCACTAGACTCAGCAGACTCATTATCATTCATCTTGATCACATAAAAATCAGCAGGATATAGAAAATCATGCACTTTGACTATAATATTTTCCAACACTCCTTCAGGGCAAATGCAAGTTCTATCTGCTAGCTGGATCACTACCTTGGTAGCAACCATTCTTACCCCAGTTAACTTCTTATAGATCGAAAGTGGCAAAACATTTATGGACGCCCCTAGATCACACATGGCATGCTCAACTTTGATATCCCCTAAGGAGATGGGTAATGTGAACATACCTGGGTCGGTGCATTTCGAGGGCATCCTTCTTTTTTGTATCACAGCAGACACAGTTTCTCCAATCACAATCTTCCCATCTGGCTTGGTTTTCCCTGCAATAAACTCCTTGATGAACTTACTGAAGGCGGGCATTTTCAAGGCTTGCAAGAATGGCAGGTTGATTTCCAACTTGCTGAAAATCTCCATGAGATCCTCTGTATCATCCTTTTTCTTCTTCGCTTCCCCACGATATGAAAATGGTTTTGCTCGCTTTACTGCATTTGTGGAAGTCCCAGCCTGGGTTTCATCAACTGCTTTGTTTCCTTTCTTACTTACTTCCTCAGGTTCGGGGTCTAGGAAGAACGAGTCCCTTGATCGAGGTAGAGATCCTCCTAAATCTCCCTTCTGGAGGTCTTCCTGAATTAGGATCTCCCTTGGTCTAGTGCCTTCCTCTTGATGTTTCTGACTCTGTTCCCCTTCTTTAGCTTGCATAGGCACCTCCTCTTCAGTTTCCAACGTCGGCCCTTCGTAACTCCGCCCAGATCTCAAGGTGATTTGACTAATGTTTGCTCGGTCTGGCGGTTTGACGGTAGCAGGAAGTTTACCTTCATTCCCTCGCATCTCATTCAAGGAAACTGCGATCTGGGAAAGTTGTTTTCCCATCATGTCCATGGCGGCTTTGTGTTCCGACTGAGCATCTTGCAACTTGTGCACCATGTCATTGTTGGAATGTAGGTTACCTTGCATGAACTGCTGTGAATTTACCAGATCATGGACCATGTCATCCAAACTCCGCTGTGGTCTGAAGTTGAATTTTGTTGTATTGGTTATTCGACCCTTGATTTCCTTGATGATTATTGTACTGGCCACTAGACCCTTGATTCCCTTGATGATTCGGTTGGGAGTTCTGGTAGTTCCCCTGATTGTTTCTCTGATGAGGTGGCACATAGGAGCTTCCTGGGTTGTTCTGATTTTTGTTTCCCCAATTAGCTTGGTCCTGATTCTTATACCCCAGCTGCAATTGTCCTTCTTGAACTTTCCCTGACCAGTTGGACTGCCTCTCCGGAGGGTGTGCAAAATTCGTGAGCTGAAATGGAGGTGGCTGGTTTTGATCATGGTCAGTCCATCTAAAGTTATGGTGAGTTCTCCATGGAGCGTCCCTCTGTCTTCCTTGATTCCAACTTCCATCGGGATTCCTACTTCCCATCGAATTTGCTTGAGCTTGACACTCCCCTTCGCAGGGCTGACTGTAGTATGGTTGCAGTTGCCTTTCCTCTTGACTAGGGGATTTTTCAATTTCTACTGGAGCACGCGGATTGTATTTCTCGATTGCATTTAGCAGGGCCTTTTCCAGTTTATCGATCCTATTTTCCACCTTCTTATCTTCTTGATCCATCACTGCATTAGCTGATCCTCTCCTCAATATGCTTCGCGGGTTATCATAGGCCTTCTTTGCCTCGATCAGTCTCCCCAAGGTTTCCCGAGCTTCACTTGCCTTATTCTTGGTAAAATTTCCCCCGCTCGAGGAGTTCATCAAGTCCTTTGATTCAGGGTTTGCACCTTCATAGAACAAATAGTAAGTCTCCGCTTCTATCATCCTGTGGTTTGGACAAGCATCCAGCAGCCCCTTGAAACGGGACCAATAAGAACTCAGAGACTCATCGTATTCTTGTTTGCACTCCTGAATCTCCTTCTTCAAGGCATTCGTCTTGTTGGATGGAAAAAAGTAATCCAGAAATTCCAGTTTAAAATCTTTCCACGTGTTGATCGAGTCCGGTGGAAGCCTTAGCAGCCAAGTGTTCGCCTCCCCTTTGAGAGAAAACGGAATTGCTCGAAGACGGTAGTCCTCTTCGGTTGCCTCGTTGGGTCGCTTTTGAATGCTGCATAATTTACTGAACTCGTTCAAAAATTCATAGGGGCATTCGTTCCTTCGCCCAGAGAAAGTAGGTAGAACTCCAAGTACATTGGTCTTGATATCGATCGACCTCCGCCGTTGGTTCGAGACTATGGCATGAGCGGGTTCTCCGTCAAGATGTGCGGTGAGCGACCCTATTTCCGGATCGGGGTCTAGTAGATGAGCCATGTCTGGGTCCTTTTCCTCCTCGGTCTCGGAATGCACTGGTTCGGTTGATGTCCCTCCCCGGCAATGGCGCCATTTGAAAAGCCTTCATTTCTGTGTGTGCGTGTATTCAAAAATAGAGAATAACAGGTTCCCTAGATCCAGCAAATCCACTAGATCACGTGGTCTAGGAACTCGTTGAACGCGAGGAATCCCGGTCGTCGGACACACAAAGTACTTTTTTCAAAAACCCTTAACCACTTTACTAAACCTAGTATAGGGAAGTAGGGATCGATCCCACAGAGAAGGATGCGTAATACTCATGTTCAAGGATTTGGGTGTGTTTTTGGTGTTGGCTGCTGCCACGCATTTTCTTGGGTTGAGGAAAAACAAAATTTACTTGACTTGGAAACTTTAAAATCCTTAAGCTAATAGCTAGACCTAGGCAAAAATCATGAAAGAGCGAAGTAAAGGAAATTAACTGTTCGACACTTGATCTAAGAAAACTACTTCACTACTAGACCTAGGAAATAAACCTACTGTGGGGACCATGACTGAAAAAAGCAGAGTACGAACGAAAAGTTGGCAGAATAACTAACTCTCGTACTAAATAACAGCGACATCGTCTTCTACAACCAAATTTCGTAAAACTTCTTAAGAAATGCAACATAAGCAAAATTAAAACAGAGCAACTGACTTTTAAAATCAAATTAAAGGATGATCGACGAAAAACTAAACAGATCTGCATACTCTAGACGAAGCAAAACAGAAAACAAGAAGAAATCAAAATCCATCTAACAACTATCCTTCCACACGTCGAATCCAACCTCAGACGCTAAATCCACTCCGGATCCAAGCGTCCGACACGAACTCCAACCAACAGAAACACTTCATCTCGTCAGATTTAAACAAGGAACTCCAAATACTCAAATAACCACAGATCTGTCACCAAATTTCATATCAAACACCACAACATCAAATTAAACAGAGATCGACATAACATTTGAAGAAATAAACTAACAGTAGAGAGATCTATGCAAATTGATTTGGAGTTTAACTACTAAACGCAGATCAACAAACAGAAAGACAAATAAGCATCATCAACATCAAGGTCGACTCCCAAAAGTGAAGTTCGACAGTGAAAACGAGCAAAACAACTGAAATTAAAAGTAATTGTATCTTCGCCCACACTCGGACGGTGTTCCCAACCACGAAATTTCTAAGAAAGTAACCTTCCGTTCCCGACTACCCCAGATCCATTCCCAAGTGTGTGTAATGTGTGTGAGCTAAGAAGAGTGGAAAAAAAAGTGTTCTTCTTGCGTTGCATGCTCTTCTATATATAGGCGTTTGAGTGGGGCCCAGCGAGGTATAGATAAGACTTTGATGCCCTCAGCTATTGACTGCTCTGTCACGCCAATTTCCTTGTAAATTCTGCTCCCTTCGTTCCTTTCCTTCGCTAGACCATCTCCTTCAGTACTTCCTTGATCTAGCGATTTTCTTCACACACCTGGCTTAGGAAACGTGTTAGACCAGCAAATTATAACATTTTTCGCACACTACCGATACATGAAATTAGCCTTATCAGCGGGGCAACCAACGTTTGCACAGTGAGGGGGAAAGAGATAGTGTCGCCGCACAACCTCAGTATGGGTGGCGGCGGCGATCGGAGCAACTCATCAACAGAAAGATGAAAAGTGATGGGGTTTGGTGCCCCTTGCACAGCGGAAGACTTGTACAAAACAAATAAATCAGATAAGGATCTATTTGACCGATTATGCGATTAATCAATTCACATGTTAAACAGATAATTGCATGCTAGAACGCAAATAATTCATTCTTAGAAAAATATAAATCCTAAACATGATTTTGATTCTACAAAGAATCGACGATTGCTCGCGCCTTCTCCATGATGATCTTCAATACTAGACCAGAGATCTTCTGACTGGTTCCCAAACAGTATCTCGATATCAGGGTGGGCTGATCTTATCAAAATACTAGGGCTCGAATAAAAAGAAGACAAAAATTCCTCACGGAGGAGAGCTGAAGAATTTTCGAGCTCCTCTACTAATTAGAGAGGGGGACGAAAATTACATCTAATAATAAATTGTGATTCTGTCTCTCCTTTATCCTCCTATTTATATTAAGTTCATATTGGGCCCAGTCAGGGATCTATGGAAGGTTTTGGATATGGTCTCCTCCAATTAGCTTTTTATTAATTAAATTGAACCCACAATTTAATACAAGCTTATATTGGAATATTACGAGCAGCCACTACAGAAATAATATTGTACTCCCCATCCAAATCCGAAATTACAAGTAGTCCGGGTTTCTATTATTTATATTATTTATTTCCCGCGCTTAAGATATAAATGTCCATTAATTAATTAATGTCTGCTATGTACTTAATTAATTAACAACTTATTAATTCCAAGAGTGGACTTAGCAAGAAACACTTATTTATTATTCATAGAGTAATAAAACTCCAACTAGCCAGTTTTCCGAATAATAAAACCTTGTTCGAGCTCCTCTTGAGGACATTCTCAAACGAGACTCACCTCGTGCGCGATTCAACATAATAGCAATCCTAGCACCGCTAGATATTAATCACCACTACCCAATATATCAGGATTAATGGGTTGCGAAAACCCCGCACCATTTGATAAGTCAAAGTAGAGCATAATCAATACCGTATGCTCAATGCTAACGTATGTAGATTAAGAAATAGTATTTTATCAAGACCGTAGATAGCATAAAGACACGTCTTGCTGTTAGATCCATTCAGTGCTATACCACACCAACGTCATCTTATTTCGGAAAGGCTTAGAAATAATCGGACTGACATTGCAACCTTTCACAATAGGTAGTCTAAGCCTATCCGGGTTGTGAAATTCTTCTTTTTCTTTTGCAAAAAATTGCATAGAACCGACTGTGTTACATTAAAGTGGACGACGCCCACAACCAGTCTACTAAGCAAAAGACTTAGACTTTGTTTGCTTCTTATACATTTAAATGTTTATAAAACATCTTATAAATGCACAAGCAAACACAACGTAATAATATACTGATTCTATTCGTGCGAAACTGCTCGAATAATACTGAATCGGGTTAAAAGTGGATTATAGAGTTTTACGTATACAAGCAAGATTCTATTCGAGCGAAACTTGCTCGAACCATGCTTTTTAGTATACCAAACCTAACAATCTCCCACTTATACTCAAAACATACTTTCGAGTATACCCACTGCCAAAAACTCTCCCATTTATACACAAAACAGGTCTATCGAACCACCATTCATTTCACATCATGTTTGAACATGTTGCCACAAAGGCATTTTATGTGAAAAATCTGCTTGGTTGTTCTCTGATCATACCTTTTCCACCATAATATCTTTAATTAATTTCATCTCTCTATGTGATTGCTTAGCTTTATTAACTCGTGTGTCCCTTGAGTTAGCCTTCACTAGAGACATACTCAAACTTACGATTAAAGCTATTAGGAAGATATTCCTAAGGCAAACACATATTCAGAGGATGACTTACTCGATCACTGATTAGTCATAGAACTAAGACAGTGTAACCCCAAGGACATTACATGAATGACTGGTAAACTAGTCTTTCTCAAGCACTAGGGTATATTCATTACCTCAATCAAAATCCTTTGTCATGGTTAATATGATATACACATGCTATGCAAAAGCACAACTAATATCAAACTTAGTACACATTATAGCATATATGAGACATCTATCTCCAAAACTAGTCTCATTATTCTTGATCTTACTAAGTGTCAAAGGACACTCGACTAGAGACAAGACAATTCCATCTTGAAAGGTAAAACCTTTGCATGGAAATTCTAATGCTAAAACGTTCCAAGCAATGTATGGATATAAGATTCCTAAGAGAATCTTATCATTCTTTCTAGCAATCTTAAAAAGACTTAGGTGCTCAGAATGTAATTAGTTTCTCTTTAATCCTTTATCTTAAACTGGGCAGACAACCAGTTTCCTACACCAGATGCCAATCTTAGCTGTTTGCAAATTTTGTAGATTTCATCATCGTAGAGTACCAATAATACCATATTTAATGCACTTTCAACTTCCTTGTGCTTACAGCACTGCTATGGGCAAAAGTCAAATTCCAGATATTTGACAATTTTGATAAAACAAATATACTCTGATTTAGATGCTTGCCTAAGACCACGAAGGTCTTTATAATCTTCAAATCGTGCGTTTCTTGCCCTTGATTACATATCCATTAGGACGTTCTAGTAGATGATTTCCTCAAGACTTCTATTTATAGAAAGCTATCTTGACAATCATATTACATACATTCTAATTTATGCAAGATCCGATAGACAATAGGATCGAATCAATCCTGGCACAACGATATCGAGAAGATAATTCTCTTTGGGCATAATCCATTGTCATTGTCTAGCCATTTGAGATCCACATTTGCACTTGCAAAGATACTTGCTCCCACTGACTGACACGGCCTGTAGGTAGTATTGCAAGTCTTGTAAAACATGTTGTCTATCTTAGATTGTAATATGGAATCTATCACCTTTTCAAAGATGATTATCCAAATTAACCAATAAAATCCACTATGCAAAACCTTCCTGGCAGTTTTCCTAGGTCCAAAATGACCTCCACAGGCTAAGGCATGACAGTGGTTTAGGACATCTTTCTGTTCCCACTCTGGAATGCATCGTCGGATTACCTGGTCCGAGCACATCTTCCAGAGGTAGGGATCATCCCAGAAGTAGTATTTGGCTTCACTCTTCAACTTCATTCTCTGGGCCCGGGAAATTTCTTGGGAACCTGGCATTTCTCCTATGACTAAGTAATTAGCCAGGTCAGCGAACCATGTCTCTGTATTTATCGGATGCTTCCCTCTTTTTGATGTTCCTGGACCTGTTACTGTCAGCACTGTTTCCTAGTCAATAGGTCTAGCAGACTTCCATATATAATAAAGATGTTCCTCGGGAAAGGCATCCGGTATAGCTTCGTTGGTATCCCCTTGGAATATTCGGCTTAAATGATCTGCAACTTTGTTCTCCGTCCCCTTTTTATCCTTTACTTCCCAGTCAAATTCTTGCAATAATAGTACCCACCTAATCAACCGTCGGTATCCTTTACTTGATGGCTGCGTGATCCGTGTAGACTATCACCTTCGACCCTAATAAGTATGGTCGAAACTTCTCGAACGAGTATACCACTGCTAACATTTCTTTTTCTATGGTATTATAGTTCTACTGAGCCTGGTTGAGGGTCTTCGAGGCATAGAAGATGACATAGCTCTTCCCGTCAATCTTCTGACCTAGAACCGCTCCTACCGCAAAATCACTTGCATCGCACATCACCTCAAAAGGGTAGTTCCAATCTGGTGCTCTGATTATCGGGGCAGAGACAAGTCTATCCTTCAGCAATTGGAAAGCCTTTTTGCAGCCTTCATCAAAATCAAACTCCACATCATTGTGCAAAAGATGTGTAAGTGGTTGGGCAATTTTTGCGAAATCCTTGATGAATCTCCTATAAAACCCATCAAGGTCGCTTCGAGATCACATCTACCTTGGCTTTATCCACTTGAATCCCTCTTTCAGAAACCACATCCACATGACCTAGGACTATTCCTTCGGGTACCATGAAATTGCATTTCTCGAAGTTTAGGACTAAATTCTTCTCTTGACACCTTCTCAATACCAGATCTAAATTGGCCAAGCACGCATCGAAGGAATTCCCATACACCGTGAAATCATCCATAAGGATTTCAATACACACCTCCAACAAATCTGAGAAGATGCTCATCATACAACGCTGGAATGTGCCCGGTGCATTGCATAATCCAAACGACATTCTTCTATACGCGCAAGTGCCAAACGGGCAGGTAAAGGTTGTCTTCTCCTGGTCTTCAGGATCCACATATATCTGGAATTATCCACTGTATCCGTCTAGGAAGCAAAAGTATTGCTTCCCAGCCAATCTCTCCAACATCTGATCAATGAAGGGTAAAGGAAAATGGTCCTTCTTGGTGGCTTCATTAAGCTTCCGGTAATCAATGCACATCCTCCATCCAGTCACCAATCTAGTAGGCACCAACTCATTCTTGTAATTTTCAATCACTTGTATTCCCGACTTCTTGGGCACCATGTGAACTGGGCTGACCCATTCGCTGTCTGGAATGAAGTAAATAATCTCCAAGGATAGCAACTTCAAAACATCCTTCAGAACCTCTTCCCTCATGTTTGGGTTTAGCTTACGCTGCAGGTCTCTACGAGCCTTTGCCCCCTCTTCCAGTCGGATGTGGTGCATGCAAAGGTCGGGGCTGATTCCCACCAGGTCGGAGAGCGTCCACCCTATGGCCTTCTTGTTCCTCCGGATTACTTCCAGTAGATCATTCTCCTGTTCCGCTGTCAAGTGACTGTTGATTATCACTGGGAATGTTTCATCTTCCCCAAGGTAGGCATACTTTAGGGTCTCGGGTAGTTTCTTCAACTCCTTCTTTGGTGTGATGGCTTCCTGGGGCAGGGGGTTTTTCTCCAGATCTCCTGCTGCCATTTTACCCAAGTCAGTTCCTTCGTCTGGGTTCCTTACTTGAACAGACCCCGTAGACTCGAATGACAGTGCTTGGTGGAAAAATGCCATGATCGCTGCATTGATCTGTTCGTCTGTCAGGTTCCGAGTTAATAGGGTCTCACACCATCCTGCCACCTCCTTGTCAACAGACTGACTCAGCTCTGAATTGTTGAACTTCATTGATCGCATGCTCTTATTTATGGTGGATAGAGCTTCTAGACTGTTCCTGTGTTCCCTATTTTGCCGTCCAATTTGATGCTTCTCAGTCTAGTAACTCTTCTTTCTTCCGCTCATTTCTCCCGCCAATTCTTCCTCCAGGCAATCTTCGTCTTCTTCCTTGGGTTGGCGATTTTTCTACACACCTGGTTTATAAAATCTTATTAGACCTAGGAAATCACAGAATTTTACCACATAACCAATGCATGAAATTAGCTTTATCATTAGGCTTGTAGTTCATCTCTTGATCTTCATACAAGAATTATATCTTTGAAGATTACAGAACTTATAACCTTACATCATTTGGGACAAACCTTAAAACATGCCTCAGTACTCAACTCCAATTTCTTGGACACTTTTCCAACACGTGTTAAAACAACATTACACCTTGAGATGTGCTAGACTAGAGACGCTCTAGTCCACAATTCGTGTTTTGTAGAAGGTACTGATGTTGGTAGTTTCTTTAATGTTTATCCCATCAATGATAAGATTTTAATGAGTACTCCCTCCGTCCCAAGGTATTAGACCAACTTTCCCTTTTGGGATGTCTGATAAGGCTCGTTTCATGCATTGGTTTTTGGGGGAGATAATGCACAAATTTTGAGCTTAAGTGTGCAGAAATCTGCTGGATCCAGGAGTTTGTGCTAATTGACCTGGCAGATGCAAAATAGCTGATTTTGAAGTAAAATACCAGAAGTCGTCGCTCGGACCTAGGAGAATCAGGAAGTTGACGACAAGAGTAGAAATGGAGCAAAAGTGCAGAAAAAGTCATCTACCTGGTCAAAGAGACAGAATGGCGTGCTGACATGAAGATCCTCAATTATTGCAAGGGTAAAATGGTCAAATACCGACAAGAAGTTGCCTTAGGGTTGAAGTTAAAGCCACTCTATAAATAGAAGCTTTCCACAATGAAGAGGTAGCGCTTAACGCTATCGTAGTTTAGGTAGGAAGCTCTCATAGGCGCTTAACGCCACCGCTCTCTTAGTTTAGTTAGATAGTTTGTTGCTTTCTTAGCTTAGTTCAATGGTTTCATCGGAGGAATTGACGACTTCACCGTTGGATCTCGACTCATTTCCAGTTTTATGAAGCTTTGGTGTTTATTTTCATGTTGATGATGTTTTTACTTATGTTTCTTGGATGCTTTTCGCAATTGGTAGCTTAGATGTTTAGATCCATGTTGTTTACATGATTTCCAGTAGTTTAGAGGTTGAGATTTAGTTGTTCACGTGCTCGATTTCTGAGATCCGATAGTTTAGGTGATGCATGCAAGGTAATCTGTGTTCATTTCGTTTTCTGCTTGACCCAGTAGCGTAGATCTGGTAGTTCTAGCTTGAATTTCGTGTTTACGTCTCGTTTTGAAGCATGCTCTGTTTTATTTCGTCAATGGTGTTGAAGCTCTGTTCTATGCTCTGTTTTTACTTGGTTTTTTGGAGAAGATGAAGTAGGAGTTAGTTAGAGAATCAGATCTGCTTTTTGCTTTTGCTTTTTGGTTTTCCAGCTTTTCTGTCAGCCCAACTAGTTTGAGAAAAATGGTCCCCACTTTACTTTTACACTTTGTCTGCCTATTTTAGGAAAGCCTTTAGCTTGGTTAGTAAGTTTCAATTGTTTTCTTTAGTTGCTTTCATGATTTATTAAAATGATGAAAAATATTTTCGTGTTTTATTTTCCTTCCGTACTTCTCCCGTCTCCTAGGTCAGGTAAATAGAGTCCAGTTTAATTCCGCCAGGTCAAGTAGATTAGAGTTTTAACCCACTCAATGAATGCGTGGCAGCAGCCGACCCCTTTTCCGCTTGTGTCATAGAAACGATCTCGAGTAGGTCCATAGTCCCTGTGGTTCGACCCCGCTCTTGCCGCTTATACTTAGTAATATTTGTTGCATTAGTGGGAAAATTATAAATCTTGTTGAAAGGAGGGACACGTGCACACGACACACGTGCAAAAACCCAGGCCATCCGCAACGCTATCTCTTATCCGTCTCTTAACCGTCTCATCTCTTCACTATTCATGGGCCCCACTGTACTTTTCAGCTCATCTCTTAACTAAGAGACAACACCTGCAACCCTCCATCTCTTAACCATCTCTTATCCATCTCTTAACTATTCATTCAATTTCATTTTTTATTTTTAATTCCAACAAATTCAATTAATAAAAAACACACTTCATTATAAATAAAATAAAATTACAATTTAAAATACATAAAAAAATAAAAAAGACATAATTAAAAAACTAGAAATTACAAATTGCACACTTAAACTCAAATAAAAAAAAATGGAGGCAAAGAAGCAGAAGAAGGAGTTCTCTAGTGACGATCATCTAATGGTTGCCAAATTTTGCCCAAATGTGCTCCATTAGATCCTCCTGGAGTTGGGCGTGGGCGGTAGAATCACGTGTCCTTGCCCGAATAGACAACCGCTCTTGCAAAGACGGATGCACTCCCGTTCGAGGCGGACTACTTGCGGTTGAGCTTCCCGGGGTTTCAGGGTCGAACCAATTTCCCGCCTCAGGTCCTTCGTCGGCGACAATCATGTTGTGCAAGATTATGCACGTATACATGATGTCGACCATATTCTCTATAAACCACTGTCGAGCCGGGGCTTTGATAATGTTCCATCGAGCTTGGAGAACCCCGAACGCTCTCTCCACATCCTTGCGAGCAGACTCTTGCTTCTGCGCAAAAAGAGACTGCTTTTCGTCCGTAGGCCTGTTGAACGTCTTCACGAAGGTTGGCCACTTCGGATAGATGCCGTCGGCAAGATAGTACCCCATTTTATACTGGCGATTGTTAGCGACGAAGTTGATGGCCGGCGCTTTACCATTCAGAACTTCAGCGAAGAGGTCGGAGTTGTTGAGCACGTTGATGTCGTTGTTCGAGCCGGGACCCCGAAATACGCATGCCAAATCCATAGCCGGTAGTCGGCGACGGCCTCGAGTATAACGGTGGGGTGGGTGCCTTTGTGGCCGCTCGTGTATGACCCCTTCAACGCCACAGGGCAATTCTTCCATTGCCAATGCATGCAATCGACACTCCCGAGCATCCCGGGGAATCCGTGCACTTGTTCGTGAAGACGGAGCAGAAACTGACAATCTGCGGTGGTTGGCTTCTTCAGAAATTCGGCGGTGAAGGCTGCCCGGACGCCTTTGCAGAAGTTCAACAAACAAAGTCGCCCAGTGGATTCTCCGACGTGCAGGTATTCGTCGAACGCATCCGCCGTTTGTCCAAGTAGCAAGCTGACGGATCGCCGCAGTACATTTCTGGAGCGTCGTGTGGCTAGGACGGCCAACAGCGTCGAACCCTTCTCTGAAGAACTCTTCCCGTGCCGCCAATGTGTTCGCGATATGCAAAAATAGCGGGCGTGACATACGGAAACGGCGACGGAAGTAGATATCTCCCCACACCGGGTTCGGACTGAAGTAATCACGTTCCAACCTTGCGGCGGCTTCCTCCCGGTTACGGTGGATGTATGTCCGGCGTTGCCTAGGAGGCGCGGCGGCTTCCTCCTCCCTACGTCGATCTGCTTCTAGCGATTCTTCCATTATTCGACGCATTTGCTCAAATGGATCCATAATTGATTAAATTTGGGAGAAGAAAAAAATAAAGGAATGATTTTATAGAAGTGATTGGAGAGGAAAGAAAGAGAGATGAGAGAATAAATGTGTGTTTGTGTGTAAAATGGAGAATGGAGAAGAGTATATATAGAATATAAAAAAAAATAATAATAAAAATTAAAATTAAAAATATTACCGTTCAACGGTAATATTACCGTTTTTTATTTTAATTTTATTTTTTTTTTTTTTGAAAAATCTGATTTTTTTTTTTAAAAAAAATTGAATTATGACGTCATAAATCCGACGCCCACTCGCGGGTCGGCGAGTGGGCGTCACGCCACCAGCCCGCGCGTGTCTCGCGACCTCGTGACTTGCCTCGCCGGGACGCGTCGGGCGTCGAGACATCTCGTCTCGTCGAGATGAGACGGGAGCCGCAACGCTGTCTCGATGCCGTCTCGTCTCGTCGAGACGAGATCGAGTCCGCAACGAGGCAGCGTTGCGGATGCTCTAGTTACCAAAAAAGGAAATGTGTCATCTTAGTTGGGACAAACTAAAAAGGAAAACGTGTCATCTTAAGCGGAACGGAGGGAGTAGTTTCTTTTTAAATTAAAATCTACATTACATGTTTTTCACTCCTTTTTAACTTTTTATTGAATATAAGTTGAGGACTTGGAGGTTCTAATAACAAATTTTGTATATAAAATAATACTAGAAGTATAGTACAATATAATATTTAGAAAAAGTTTTATTCTTACAATTTTTTTGTTAGGAAAAAGTTATATGTACTGTAGGATTATTGATATTTCATGTCATGAATGCTCAAAACTATGCATTATAATTGTGAATTTTGTTTATTAGTGACATTGTTTTAATTATTTGTATAATATATTATTTAATTAAATATATATATGTATTGCTACAGTATTTCGATTCGACCAGTGGTTCGACCGGTCGGACCAATTGAACCGTGAACTAATAGCTACGCCGGTTCGTCCACCGGTCCGGTTTTTAAAACATTGCTTGATACTGAATACACTCAATACATCCATATCTTCGTCAAGATGGCCGATCT
>NC_062970.1:25767964-25926050 GCF_023119035.1 Salvia hispanica | reverse complement strand
GTACAAGATGCTCTTTCTTTGTGGCAAAAGCATGTTGATCCTATTAGAACTGCCGTAAATTTGATCCATTGAAAGCCTCAGATTGGTAAGGCTTGGAATAAATATTGTCATCAAAAGAAAATAAGGTACACAAATATTTCAATTGATGTATCTACGAGATGGAACTCCACATATGATTGTTTGAACTCTACTTTGGAGCATATAGATTATTTGATTGATTTTTTTAGGACTTATCCCGTTGCTGATTTTTATCTATCGCATGCATGTTGGGAGCAAAGAATGAGTTTGTTTAAATTGTTCAAAGGTTTCAAAAATGCGACTGTTGAGTTATCGGGTGTTTATCATTGCACATCTGTTCGTGTTTTAGAGCATTGCATGTATATATCACTTGGTTTTAAGACGGCTATGAAAAATTCCGTTACAAATCCTGAGTTAATGTGTGTTTTATATCATATGATTGACAAATGGCTTAAGTATTTCAGTGAGATTCCAACGGTGTTTTTGATTGCAAAGGTTTTGGATCCGAAATGGAAATTAGTCGGTACCTTGAAGATTTTAGAATTTTATTACAATAATTTGAGTTCTCTTGATCTTCAACCACTTCGGTCTTTGCAATCGGACACCAATGACAATGAGGACAACAACACACGTTTGTCCGAAACATTCCAAATAAACCTCCCCAATTTCTCTGTCATCAAACATGCATTTGAGTTTGAGTTGCGAACTCTCTTTGCCGAATACGAAGCCAAGTACAACAGTACCCACCAAGTGAGACAACGACCCACCCCTCAACAACCACAGAGTTTTGGGTTCTTTCAAGTTGATGACCCCGACGCACAATCCCAATTGGCCGATCTATACGGTTACACCACCAGCGGCAGTTCGTCGGCAAGGACGGTAAGTGAGTTAGATTTATATTTTGACTTACGCTTTTCTTTGAATGAAGATGAAGGTCCCGCTCCCAACCAAATCGACGTCCTCGATTGGTGGGGAACACATGAGAAAGATTTTCCCATACTTGCATCAATGGCCAAGGAGATTTTTTCAATTCCGGCTTCCACTGTCGCCGTCGAGTCTGCTTTTAGTATTGGAGGCAACGTCTTGGACGATAGAAGAAGTAGACTATCCGGCCAAAATATGGAAGCCACCATGTTACTTGACGATTGGTGTTCGGCTGACATTAGAGACCAAGAGCTAGATTGGAACACCCAAGTACAAACCGTCCAAGACTACTACCCCGACGAAGAAGAAGAACAACAACAACAAGAATGAGGTGGAGTGGGAGGTCTACCGCCGATTGCCGAATAGGTAAGTAAGGTAAGAGAACTACGTGGACTTTGATTCCATAATGTAATTGAGCATTAAGGATACGTAGGCAACCCAACTTAAATTTTAAATTTAAGTTGGGCTCAAGTCCTTTTCCTTTATTTCTTTTTTTTTTTTCAATTGTTTCAACTTTAAAATATACAAATACAATTATATAATTGTATTTGTATATACTCTAATCGGTGAAGAAGACTACTCTATAAGACTAAATCCAGGAGACTTTTGACAATTATACCATGATTGTTGATGATTAAATTAAACTCAACAATTAAGGTTGAATTGCTAAAGGTATCCTCAATTTAGTTATCTAGAAACATCTCCTTCGCCGACTAAGAGTATATATATATATATATACTATCTATTTACATTTATTGTTCTTTACTTCAAGTTTTTTTATTTAAATTATTATACAAGCTAACAAGCATGTATTATGTATATTTATATTCATCATTAAATAATTATTATTGTTTAAGTCTTTTGACTCTTTTGTAATTTCAATTTTCAACATTTGTATTTGTAATATCGACATATCGTTCAAATTTGTATTAATAAAATTCCAATTGTCTAATGTGATCCACTTGACCACTTCTACTCCATTTGTCAATTGTCATTCTCGTTTTATTTTATTCAATAGTACAAGACTACAAGGTGTAGTTTGTAATTAGTACTATAAATGAATAATTTTTTATTTTTAAAAAAAAAAACGAAAATTGAACGGGCGGTCCAACCGGAACCGCCGGAAACCGGCTGAAAACCGTCGGGTCTTGAACCGCCTGTGAACCGTGTTTGTCCGGTTCAAGAACCGGAACCGCCGGAAGGTATGGCGGGCCGGTTCAGGTTCGTCATTTTTTCGAACCTGAACCGCTTCCGAACCGGGAACCGGCGGTTCTTGAACCGTGGTGACCTCTAGCTGAAGATAGCTCCTAGACACGAGCAAAAACTGTAACAGAAAATGAAGCTGACTCCTATACGAGCAAAAACTTTCTAGATTAGCTCCTCGACATGAGTCAAAACTGTCTGAATTAGCTTCTCGACACAAGTCAAAACTCTCAACGGAAAATTGAAATGCTCATTGACATGAGATCAAACTGTCACCATAAAATGAAGAGCTCCATGATACGAGCCTAAACCTTCAATGATAAAAACGAGGAGCTCTTTGATACAAGTCTAAACTTTCAATGATGTTAAAGAGCTCCTTAAAACAAGCCTAAAACTTTTAAAGATGAATGAAGAGCTTCTTGAAACGAGCCTAAACTATTAATCAAATTGAAAATGGTGCAAATATTTAATACTTAATTTGAGAGGGAGTGTTGGAAGTATACACAAATCACAATAAGTTTGACTAGATTTATTTAGATTAGTCACTACACCATATAGATACCTATATTGTATAGATATCTGATAATAGGGGAGTGTTATATTTCTAACTCAATGCTTAATTGCTAATTACAACTCAATAGTAGCCATTAGATATTCAAATTAAAGGCCTAGATCATCAACCACAAAATGTCAATACGATAAAAAAAAAACGTCAATAAGGCTATAGGATTAATTCCAATAAAAATCAATAGGGGTATTAATGTCAAGTTAGTTATAACTAACTTTTAAAAGAAATCCCAAAACTTTAAATTCATATAACATATAACATATATCAAATTAAAGATAATTTTATAAGGATTCCAACGATATACTACATGCATATGTTCCAACGTCAAAATTTGAAAAAAAAAAAATCTAGAATTTTCGTATTTTTCGTACACAGGTTAATGTCAATGCAACTAAGATAATATGTCAATATAAAGCATATACAATGTCAATCCTAAATTAGTGTTGACATTCTCAAAGCATTGTGTTGATATTTTCGAAACACTATATTGACATTTTCATCCAAAACCCTAATTTGGCGTTTTTTTTTATCTTTTTCGATTTAATTAATAAAAATGAAAATTACACGTGACAAATTGTAGACCACACATTTTTTAAAATCATGTGGCCTTAAATTAGTTGTAGTTAGCAATTAAATGATGAGTTTGCAATTGATCACTCCCCTCTGATAATATTAGGATTAGGATTATATTTTCTATCTATAAAGGGCACATGAATACGTTGAATGAGCACCCCAAGCATAAGACTAAGAAGGCGTTGAAATCGGATATTTTTGTTAAACATTATAAAAAAAAGTCCCGGTAATAGATCCAAACACTCAACAAGAGACCAATGAATTTGTCGCATATTGTAACTATTGCGATAAATTCTACCCCTTTAGTCCCGGTGGGGGCTATGGTACTCTCCATCGTCATTTGAAGGCAAAGCATCCGATCGAATATGGGACTGTCAAATCCCAAACCCAACTAAACTTCCCGACCGGTGCGTCTGAAACAACAGGTACGCCTCTTTTTAAATATGATCATAAAGTCGCTCAAGATGCTATGGTTAGATGGGCTGCAATGAAGCATTTGCCTTTCAATTTTTTGATGACAAAAAATATGAAGTCACTATGAAATCGCTTTTAATGTCGCTGCTAAACGAATAACCGCAACTTCACATCAAAGATCTAACAACAAAAAATTTGATAAACAAAGAGAAGTAACACGTTTTTTGTCCACCTTGGGTCACAAAGTAAACATTTGCTCTGATGTGTGGACTGATGCTTTTCAAAGAAATTCTTATATGGGCATTACATGTCATTTTTTGGACAATAGTTGGACGTTGCACAAGGGTTTGATTGGTTTTAGACAATTTCCTACACCACACACCGCACCCGCAATTGTTGCTTTAATTATTCAAGTTTTGAATGAATATAGATTGTGCAATAAGGTCTTTTCTGTTGGTTTTGATAATGCAACCGCTAACACTGCAAGTATTGCCGACTTAATTGCGGCTTGTGCCCCGGTTATAAATGGTAAGTATTTTCATCAAAGATGCATTTGTCATATTTTAAATTTATGTGTACAAGATGCTCTTTCTTTGTGGCAAAAGCATGTTGATCCTATTAGAACTGCCGTAAATTTGATCTATTGAAAGCCTCAGATTGGTAAGGCTTGGAATAAATATTGTCATCAAAAGAAAATAAGGTACACAAATTTTTCAATTGATGTATCTACGAGATGGAACTCCACATATGATTGTTTGAACTCTACTTTGGAGCATATAGATTATTTGATTGGTTTTTTTAGGACTTATCCCGTTGCTGATTTTTATCTATCGCATGCATGTTGGGAGCAAAGAATGAGTTTGTTTAAATTGTTCAAAGGTTTCAAAAATGCGACTGTTGAGTTATCGGGTGTTTATCATTGCACATCTGTTCGTGTTTTAAAGCATTGCATGTATATATCACTTGGTTTTAAGACGGCTATGAAAAATTCCGTTACAAATCCTGAGTTAATGTGTGTTTTATATCATATGATTGACAAATGGCTTAAGTATTTCAGTGAGATTCCAACGGTGTTTTTGATTGCAAAGGTTTTGGATCCGAAATGGAAATTAGTCGGTACCTTGAAGATTTTAGAATTTTATTACAACAATTTGAGTTCTATTGATCTTCAACCACTTCGGTCTTTGCAATCGGACACCAATGACAATGAGGACAACAACATACGTTTGTCCGAAACATTCCAAATAAACCTCCCCAATTTCTCTGTCATCAAACATGCATTTGAGTTTGAGTTGCGAACTCTCTTTGCCGAATACGAAGCCAAGTACAACAGTACCCACCAAGTGAGACAACGACCCACCCCTCAACAACCACAGAGTTTTGGGTTCTTTCAAGTTGATGACCCCGACGCACAATCCCAATTGGCCGATCTATACGGTTACACCACCAGCGGCAGTTCGTCGGCAAGGACGGTAAGTGAGTTAGATTTATATTTTGACTTACGCTTTTCTTTGAATGAAGATGAAGGTCCCACTCCCAACCAAATCGACGTCCTCGATTGGTGGGGAACACATGAGAAAGATTTTCCCATACTTGCATCAATGGCCAAGGAGATTTTTTCAATTCCGGCTTCCACTGTCGCCGTCGAGTCTGCTTTTAGTATTGGAGGCAACGTCTTGGACGATAGAAGAAGTAGACTATCCGGCCAAAATATGGAAGCCACCATGTTACTTGACGATTGGTGTTCGGCTGACATTAGAGACCAAGAGCTAGATTGGAACACCCAAGTACAAACCGTCCAAGACTACTACCCCGACGAAGAAGAACAACAACAACAACAAGAATGAGGTGGAGTGGGAGGTCTACCGCCGATTGCCGAATAGGTAAGTAAGGTTAGAGAACTACGTGGACTTTGATTCCATAATGTAATTGAGCATTAAGGATACGTAGGCAACCCAACTTAAATTTTAAATTTAAGTTGGGCTCAAGTCCTTTTCCTTTATTTCTTTTTTTTTTTTTCAATTGTTTCAACTTTAAAATATACAAATACAATTATATAATTGTATTTTGTATATACTCTAATCGGTGAAGAAGACTACTCTATAAGACTAAATCCAGGAGACTTTTGACAATTATACCATGATTGTTGATGATTAAATTAAACTCAACAATTAAGGTAGAATTGCTAAAGGTATCCTCAATTTAGTTATCTAGAAACATCTCCTTCGCCGACTAAGAGTATATATATATATATACTATCTATTTACATTTATTGTTCTTTACTTCAAGTTTTTTTATTTAAATTATTATACAAGCTAACAAGCATGTATTATGTATATTTATATTCATCATTAAATAATTATTATTGTTTAAGTCTTTTGACTCTTTTGTAATTTCAATTTTCAACATTTGTATTTGTAATATCGACATATCGTTCAAATTTGTATTAATAAAATTCCAATTGTCCAATGTGATCCACTTGACCACTTCTACTCCATTTGTCAATTGTCATTCTCGTTTTATTTTATTCAATAGTACAAGACTACAAGGTGTAATTTGTAATTAGTACTATAAATGAATAATTTTTTATTTTAAAAAAAAAAATGAAAATTGAACCGGCGGTCCAACCGGAACTGCCGGAAACCGGCTGAAAACCGTCGGGTCTTGAACCGCCTGTGAACCGTGTTTGTCCGGTTCAAGAACCGGAACCGCCGGAAGGTATGGCGGGCCGGTTCAGGTTCGTCATTTTTTCGAACCTGAACCGCTTCCGAACCGGGAACCGGCGGTTCTTGAACCGTGGTGACCTCTAGCTGAAGATAGCTCTTAGACACGAGCAAAAACTGTAAGAGAAATTGAAGCTGACTCCTATACGAGCAAAAACTTTCTAGATTAGCTCCTCGACATGAGTCAAAACTGTCTGAATTAGCTTCTCGACACAAGTCAAAACTCTCAACGGAAAATTGAAATGCTCATTGACATGAGATCAAACTGTCACCATAAAATGAAGAGCTCCATGATACGAGCCTAAACCTTCAATGATAAAAATGAGGAGCTCTTTGATACAAGTCTAAACTTTCAATGATGTTAAAGAGCTCCTTAAAACAAGCCTAAAACTTTTAAAGATGAATGAAGAGCTTCTTGAAACGAGCCTAAACTATTAATCAAATTGAAAATTGTGCAAATATTTAATACTTAATTTGAGAGGGAGTGTTGGAAGTATACACAAATCACAATAAGTTTGACTAGATTTATTTAGATTAGTCACTACACCATATAGATATCTATATTGTATAGATATCTGATAATAGGGGAGTGTTATATTTCTAACTCAATGTTTAATTGCTAACTACAACTCAATAGTAGCCATTAGATATTCAAATTAAAGGCCTAGATCATCAACCACAAAATGTCAATACGATAAAAAAAAAAACGTCAATAAGGCTATAGGATTAATTCCAATAAAAATCAATAGGGGTATTAATGTCAAGTTAGTTATAACTAACTTTTAAAAGAAATCCCAAATCTTTAAATTCATATAACATATAACATATATCAAATTAAAGATAATTTTATAAGGATTCCAACGATATACTACATGCATATGTTCCAACGTCAAAATTTGAAAAAAAAAATCTAGAATTTTCGTATTTTTCGTACACAGGTTAATGTCAATGCAACTAAGATAATATGTCAATATAAAGCATATACAATGTCAATCCTAAATTAGTGTTGACATTCTCAAAGCATTGTTTTGATATTTTCGAAACACTATATTGACATTTTCATCCAAAACCCTAATTTGACGTTTTTTTTATCTTTTTCGATTTAATTAATAAAAATGAAAATTACACGTGACAAATTGTAGACCACACATTTTTTAAAATCATGTGGCCTTAAATTAGTTGTAGTTAGCAATTAAATGATGAGTTAGCAATTGATCACTCCCCTCTGATAATATTAGGATTAGGATTATATTTTCTATCGATAAAGGGTTCGTGAATACGTTGAATGAGCACCCCAAGCATAATACAATGTACAATTCTTCCATCTTTTATTGTTTGCATTATATTTTCTAAGAGTTTTTCTATCTTTGTACGTAATTTGTTCTGTGGTCTTAATCTAATTAACAATTAAGACACATACCACATGACAATAATTAATTATAATTTCTAACTATACTACTGTGAAAAATGGCACAATTGTCTATTAATGCTAAGGTAGTTTTGGAAGATAAATCGGCAATACATATACAAATATTGTGTGTGAAAAAATTGATATTATGTGTGACATAGGATATTATACATGTACAATATTTATTCATATAATGACATATAGGGTGACATCACTCTTAAAGTGACAACGTAACAACAAGTAACATGCAATTTGCAATATATATGCAAGTAGTATGTGTGGGATACATAGGCAAGCAATTCGGCATATGGTTCCAAGTAATATGAGATATGAAATCAGAGTACTATGGTGACACCATAGTTAAAATGACAATCTAAGCAAGTAATCTACGATACATAGGCAAGCATTTTGTGATACATAAGCAAGCATCTCAGCATATGATTTCAATCAATATGCGATATAAAAATCAAAGATTATCAAGCA
The DNA here is from genome assembly GCF_023119035.1 of Salvia hispanica. Classification (NCBI taxonomy): domain Eukaryota; kingdom Viridiplantae; phylum Streptophyta; class Magnoliopsida; order Lamiales; family Lamiaceae; genus Salvia; species Salvia hispanica. The sequence goes on along the minus strand of NC_062970.1, from coordinate 25,917,736 downwards.
ATCTACGATACATAGGCAAGCAAGTCTGTCACGTGGCAGGCTAAGGTTGAATATGCTTCCAAATCTAACGGCTGTCATTGATGGTATAGTGTCATCTTAGATGGTATTGTCAGTTTAACACAAACCTATCAATATACTTATATTGAAACACATAAATTTGTTGTAGCGTATGATGATATTATGTGTCAAAGAAACTACGATTATAAATCTATATTATTGATGTAGATAAAGTATGATAGATATGTTATAAGTATTTGACTAGTTTTCAAATTATATATGAAAATTACAAAATGTTATCATATTTTTCTTATGTGCACCTTTGCAACTAGGAAGATTATTATAAAATTATCTATAGTTTGATATATACTTTTAAAAATAATTTAAATTGGGAGATTTATGTAAATTAATAATTTTAAATCTACACTACCTATTTATATATTGATCCGCGATCTCATTTTAAGAAGAGTTTTCAAAAGATATAATGCATTTGCTATGCACTGATTAAATATACTATCAGCTTATGATTAAATATACTATCAGTTTATGGGGAGTGATCAATTGCTAACTCATTATTTAATTGCTAACTACAACTAATTTAAGGCCATAGGATTTTAGAAAACGTGTGGTCTACAATTTGCCACGTGTAATTTTCGTTTTTTATTAATAAAATAAAAAAAGATAAAAAAAAACGCCAAATTAAGGTTTTAGATGAAAATGTCAATATAGTGTTTCGGAAATATCAACACAATGCTTTGAGAATGTCAACACGATGCTTTAAGAATGTTAACCCATTGCTTATATTGACATTCTACATGTATTATATTGACATATTTTATATAGTATATTGACATTTCTGCTTTACGAAAAAATTGAAAAATTTTCGAATTTTTTTTCAAATTTTGACGTCGGAACATATGCATATATGATATCGTTGGAATCCTTATAAAATTATCTTTAATTTGATATATGTTATATGAATTTAAAGTTTTGAGATTTCTTTTAAAAGTTAGTTATAACTAAACATGTAGTTAATTGACATTAATACCCCTATTGATATTTTATGGAATTAATCCTATGGCTTTATTGACGTTTTTTGTTGATCGTATTGATATTTTTCTTGGTTGATGATCTAGGCTCTTAATTTGAATATCTAATGGCTATTATTTAGTTGTAGTTAGCAATGAGGTATTGAGTTAGCAATATAACACTCCCCATCAGCTTATTATATGAAAAAGCACCTCCCACATATTTAGGCAAAATAGAAAAAGATGAAGAGATTACATCATAAAAGCAGCCGATCCGAATAATTAAAAAATAATTTTAATTAATTAGACAGAAAGAAAAGTAAAATGACACCAAGAATGAAAGGAAACATTCATTTATTGCACAAAATACTCTTCGTGACCACATTCATATATGGATTTTCATACAACCAAATTAACTGCCACTGAGATTTATCATAGCCAAAATCTAAAGATAGCAATTAAAACTTCATAAACTTAAGAGTGTGTTGGTGTTTTAGAATGGTGTTGAGGATCTGGCCCTCCAGGCGCCACTCTATCTGGCCCTGCATCCAACGCTATCTTCATCCTTCGATAGTATTCCAATTCACGTCTCATGAGATGAGCAGACTCTGACTTGTCGGTCATAATTCTAGGGCCGATACGTGCACCTGAACCCATCATAAACAACAATGACAACATAAACATAGACAATAACACAACTCTAGCATTGACATTGGACATTTTGATTTGCTAGACAAATGAAATTTGCTATTCAACAATAAGAGAAAGGAAGAATTGTAAGGGATGTTAGCATAATTTTCATGGATTTGGTATACCCTTTATATAGGGATTAATAGAAAGATTAATACAATTTTTAAATGTTACATATTGGAATATCGTCTAGGCACGGTCGATCATACAATAGATAGTTTTGTCTTCATGCTTTGCAATCTATAAACTTTTAATATTTCTCATTTTCAAGTATTTATTTCTAGTTATTATAGGAGTAGTCCATGTAAAAGAATTAATGTTGGTGCCTCAATCTTTTGTCTGACCAACTGTCAGTACGGCTGTTTGTTTAAGTTAATAATCTAGTCACTATTTTGTTCTTTAGTCAAAACTAAAAAATAAAGGCATTTGGCTATAAAAAGCAAGAAGGAAATGAATCACAAATTACATACTGTATAAGACAAACAACACTTTACTACACCAATTAATTAATATGCGGCCTAATTAATTCCTTATAAATTAAATTTTGTGGAAGAGAGGGGGGTTATATGTTAAAAATATAATGAAATCAAGGATATGTTGATCAAGATTCAAAACAACATATTGCTTACCCCAAATAAAATAGGAGTAGTTAAATTATTTCTATTTGTTCTGATAGATGTGGAAAACTATCCATCGTTAAATAAATGGTACTAAGACTCTCAAAATCTCAAACTCAGAATTCAGATAATTGTAGATTTTACGTAGGGATGTCAATTCAATATAGAAACATGTAAGTTTACATGAATAGCTCGATAATTTTGTATAGAATTATGAATGAAAGTTATAACTCGACAAAAGTGCATCCTGAATGATACTAAACCCAATAATCTGTAACCCGATAATCTGTAGCCCATCATGAGATAATTCTTATTTAATTTTCAATTTTAAATATTTTTTCAAATTTTTAAAGTTAGTCAAATAATATGTTCTGAATTATACGTAAAAATATGGTTTATTTCATTATTTCCATGTTTTACTCATTAGTTTATTTTACTTTTACACTTATCAAAAAAATTATATATAAAAAATAATTACTACTACTATTATTTAGGAAAAATATTTATTCCTGTGTATTAGTTAAACACACTTAGAAAGCTTCGAAGAAAATATGAGATCATTTCTCATTCATTTCATTGTTCGAAACCGTTCGATTAATATTTCTTTAGTATATTTTGTATGCCTTTTATAATTTTCTTTAGTACTAAAGTTTCACAATATTCCTTATGAGTAAAAGAAAAGAAAACAAAACCTCTAAATGGGTTTTTTCCATGAAACAAAGTTCAAAATAATATAAATTACAATCTCACGATGAAGACAAAAATCAACCTTTACTTGGGAATAATTTACTATATAAACATCATTAAAAGAAAAAGCATTACATGACCGTTTATTAGTTACACATATATCAATGATAAGGTGTATCCAATCAAAATATATTATACTACTCCATATTGAGAGGTGTTGTACATCTCCAATTCTTTGAATTGACCTTTTGTAAAAAGCTTGTAAATTTTTTTGTATGAGTGACTTTTCCTACGTGGTTTTTGTCTCTTTCAAAATAGTTGGTAGTATGGCGCCATTTGTCGTTTCCGTTTTAACGCTGGATTAGCATTTAATTACATGTGATCGTGTATGAAATAATCTATATTAATGTAAACATATTAAACTTTTAAAACTAATGAAATTACTATTTGGAAGAAATTAAAGATTTGCATTTGTTTGTTATGGATGCACTTGTAATCGACTCACTAATGTCACATATGATTTGTCGACGGAAGAAAGCAATGAGGCATATGAGAAAGTGAGTAATAATAATACAATTGACGCATATTTATAAACAAAAGTATTAAAAAATATTTGAAAACTCATCAATTAACAGCCATGAATTTATAATAAATTATTTTGCCACACCACATTGTTTAGTCCAAATTCATATTTTGTAAAATAATTGTTTAAAACTCGACTTTTATATGATGATAGATAGATAGGTAGATAGGTAGATAGGTGGATTAGATTTATAAGCTATAGCAAACTTTTCGAAACGGTGAAAAATTATTGTTTAAAAAAATAGGTTTGCTTGGAGATATGATTCTAACATAATGCATTACTTTTACTTTTTAAGAGATGCATATAATTCATTACCCCCTGAATTATTAAAATGCATTTGTCTGTTGGAAAGGTATAACCCATTTGAATAAGCAAAAGATATATTTTAGGAGTAAATAAATAAAAGTTGCATCACTTTTGACTCAACTATATTGATAATAACGGTGGGTAGATAGTGCTATTTAGATAAGTACAATAATACTTTAGCTTATTTGTCAAATGATGCAAAGTTGTACTATTAGATATGGGCCGCAAATTGCGCAGCTTTGGATTGTTATCTGTTCAATTACTACTATCCATCCTATTAAGTTCAAGCTTAATCCAAGCCTAAATACATTATGCAAGAAAATTTTAAATCTGAGCACAGGTCCAACCTAATATATTGAAATTTGAAAATGATACAAACATGGTAGCAACACTATCATATTCATGTTGACGCGACAATGACACAATTAATTTGGAGGATGTATCATTTTCGAATAGGTCCTTTGCTCAAAACTTTGATTATATTCTAGTATTCTACTATGGACAAATTAGGGATTGTCTACTAAAACCACATGAAACGATTCAAGCATATTGCAGGCATGATATGACCCAACGTGGCGTGGTAGTGGAGGTCGTGGCAATATGAGTGAGAAAATGATAACCTAATTTAGCTTTAATAAAGTAATTACTACCCTTGTCCCGCTTAAGATGACACGTTTTCCTTTTTAGTTTGTCCCAATTAAGATGATACATTTCATTTTTTGAAACTTTCTCTCTCCAATTAATATACTCAACTATTTTTTCTCACTCCTATTAAAATATTCATCTTTCTTTATCTCTCTACTTTAACACTTACACCCACTTTTTCTCTTTCCAATTAAATACTTTAACCAATAATTCCTAAAATCTCGTGTTGGCTAAGCAATGTGTCATCTTAGCCGTGACGGAGGGAGTAAAATATAAGAAATTGAATCAATACTAATACTAGGTATTAATGGGTTACCCAAATCTGACCTAAACTCATTGTCGTGAAAACATGACATTAATCACGTCGGCCCTATAAAGTTATGAACACGTGAAAACATGACATTAATCCTTAATTTCATGTGTTTTCATATTGTATCAAAAATTGACCGTCCTAATATTGGATCATCAACAACACACCCCTCTTATTTGTCTCTTAATCGTCCTTTAGTTTGCCTCACTAGCTTTACCACATCCATTCCTAAAAAAATACTCACAAGACCACACTCATCATTCATTCACGTATATTATTAATGAGTTTCACATTTTGATGTGTTATTCGTGTTTTCTTTTGTTTATCCAGTAGGCAGTATATATTCTAAATTAAATGGACAGAATTTTTATTTAAATTTAAATTTAAAAGAATATATCTATCAATATATAAATGACGAATTTTGAGAAAGACGTTTTGAGAATGCCAATGTAATTTATACTACTATATTTATAATATCACATAATAAATATATAAAAAATTAAATTCTCATATTTATTACTCCCTCCGTCTCGCAATAGGAGTTCTATTTAATTATAACACGAGTTTTAAGAAATGTAAAAGAAAAGTGGGTTGAATAAGCTAGTGAAATTTGGGTCTCACTCATATACATAGTTTTATAAGAAAATGTGAGTGTAATAAATTACGGAATGCGAGACCTACTTACCATTTATGGTAAAAGTAAAATATGACTTTTATTGTGGGACGTACCGAAATGGCAAAATAGGACTCTTATTGTGGAACGGAGGGAGTATAATTTAAATATACAAAACTCCTTTTATTAATTTTATGGTTTAATTTTTGATAGCATCTATCATTGACTAGCTCGAAGAAATACCATAGCTTAATAATTTTATAATTAGCAAGACAAAATATTAAAAAATTGTTACTGTATATACTCCCTTCTTCTCATAAAAATACGGTAATTGATATGACACGAAAGTTAATGCACAATTGATAAGGTAAGAGCAAAGGAGAATGGTAGTTAAAGTAGTATTAGTGGATAGTGAGATCCATATTATTATTAGTGTCTAATGAGTTGTAATGGTGGCCATAGTGATATAAGTTGTAAATATATTAATGTTAGTGAAGCAAGTTGTGTTTTCCATGCCTCATATTTCAATGCCATATTCGAGTCACATTATTTTATAAGAGGATTCCCAATCCTAGCTCCATTCTATCTCCAATTCATCCAATCTCTATATTATTTATAAACCTTACATAACTTTTTACTCTATCTCTTCATTAAGAGATTGTACTTGCACTCCTCCATCTCCAAACCAACTAATCTCTTAACCGTTAATGGATCCCAATATTTCAATTCAAATTTATTTTTTTTCGAACAAATATGACTAAAATTGAGATGCAATATTTTTTTAAAATAATATTCATATTTTTAATTGAAAAATTTGAAAATTACATACCTAAAATCTAAAATCCTAAAGTTACAATATGTTTAAAGCGAAGAACATAGTTGCTAAATCCTAAATTACATAATTTTAATTCTAACGGTTGCCAAATTGAGTCCACATGTAACTTTTGGGAAATTAGAAAATGTTTGTTAATTTTGATAATTTTTGAATTATTCTAATTTTTTTAAAAATATTTTTTTTTTTAAAAATGATAATAATCGACGCCCACTCGCCTCATATGTTGGTGGGGGGCAAAATTTCTCGCCCCAACGATGTTATAGAGCAGGGAGACTTCCAAACCTGGTCTCTTAACCATCTCATCTTGGCGAGACAAGATGGAGATGGCTAAGAGCCAGGTTGAGGATGCTCTAACTGTCGACAAGATTGATATCCTGGAAAACACCGAGATGAAATGAAGACGGCTAAGAGTCAGGTTAGGAAAACTCTAACTGTCGACAAAAGAGATATCCTCAATAAAAACAAAAAGGGATAAATAAAGCTCATGATAGTTTCACTCTCTCACAAAGACTCTAATAGAGTTTTGAAATATTAAGACTCATCGTCGAAAGTCACAATAGAATATTAAAACAATACCCATAGGAATAAGGGTTAAATAGCATATTTGGAGACATGCACCTTTGAGTATGCTACTTCAAACAAAAAAAAATATTCTACGTCCTATAAAAATAGTCATTCCTACTATTGGCACGTTCCGAAAAAATAGTGCGTTTCTATTTATGTTAAAAAAAATTCTTTAAAGGGTAAAATCCATTCTTCAATAACAATACTATAATCATTTTTTTTCTTCCATCTCTTTCCTACTTTACAAACTACTCCGTCTATCCGTCATTAGGAATCTCATTTCTTAGTGGCACGAGTTTTAAGAAATATTAAGAAAAGTGGATGGAAAAAAGTTAGTGGAAATGGGCCCTACATGTATATATTAGTAGTTTTAAATGAAATGTAAGTGAGATGAGTTAGTGGAAGGTGAGACCCCATTACTATTTATGGTAAAAGTGAATCGGGACTTCTATTCGTGGACAGACAAAAATGGAAAAACGAGACTCCTATTTACGGACGGAGGGAGTTAGTATTAAAACTCATGTCGTCTTAAAAGTATTTTTTATCGGACGGATAGAGTATTTATTTAAACTACGCCAACACCATTTCTTATACAACTCAACATGCATATAGATAAGTGGAGAACTCAAGGAGCACTTGCCACAAAATACATACTTTCAATAATTGGCATGCTAGCATGTTGGAGCAATATACAAAGTTATTATACTCGCCCTTATTATATATAAAATCCACTTAATCATACTCCATCGTTTATGTCGGTTTATTGAGAATGATACGTACGTAACAATTATTTGGTCATTGTACGGATGGTAACACTAATGGTGACACTAGTTGATATTTTACCAAGTTTAGTTAAGTTGCTTTTGAAATTGGAAAACATTAATCTGTATTATTAGTCTTTTTAAACTTTTTGAGGATTAATAAAATTATTTTATTTAAATAATTTCAGATTTTAATAGGTTTATCAAAATTTCCCCCCTTTTTAGGGTCATATTACACTTTTTATTCTTTCCGAATCAGATTCAAATTTTAATATTTTCTACTTTTAATCTCTATATATTTTGAAATTAAAATATAATGTGTCATGTATTGTACGAGTGAGATACTAGCATATAAGTATTTGAGAAGTACAAAATATCATGTTTTAATATTCAAATAATGTAATTGTTTAATTAATATTAATATTCACAATAATATAATTAATTGTTTAAAAAAATCACATGTAAACTAAATAATAGTCTCGTAAAAACGAGAGCTGGTATTTTAGGCTTCTATATAGAGTAGCAAAAATATTCCTTAAAATATAAAAGTCCACATTTTAAATTTTCCATGCAGTAATGTCCTGATTGTGGCAGCATTATTCTTTTTCATGGCCGCATTTTCTAAGAGCATCCGCAGCGATCGTCCTTGCCGACACACGCTATCCGTGCCGCTGGCAAGGCGACCGCTGCTCGCCGCTGCACGTTGTTGGTCCGTGCCAGCAGCAGCGCAATGCTCTTAAATAAGAGCACGTCCGTGCCATTGAGTAGGCTGACATGGCGGGCTGCGATTAGCCAACGGCTTAGCCGTTCGCATTTTCTTTTCTTCTTTTATTTTTTTCTAATTCGAAAATAATACCAAAAAAAAAAATTGGATTCCCAAAAAATAGAGCCGTTTATTACCGCTTTTTTGGAATTTTTTTGAATTTTTTTATCCCAAAATCATCTATAAATACACACATTCATCATCCACTTTTCCCATCAAATTATCTCTCATTCATATTTTTTCATACAACTCATCTACATCTTCTTATCTCACTCAAACCCTCTCTAAAAAATTCAAAAATGGATTTCACCGATATCATTGCAGAAGCGGAGTGCGAAGAACAAGAATACTATAAACAATATCGTGTCGCCTATGAAGCCTATGTCGCCGCCAATACCCCCGCCCCTCCTCCTCGACCAAGTAGATCAACTCGCTGTTACATCCATCGTGACCGGGAGGGAGCCAACGAAAGGCTCGTTGCCGACTATTTTTCCGACGAGCCGCAGTTTCCAGAAGATTACTTTTGGCGCCGTTTTCATATGTCAAAACAGTTGTTTATGCGTATTGTCAACACATTGTCCGCTCGTGTTGAATACTTTCAATCAGGTAGAGACGCAACCGGTCGGCAAAGTCTCTCGGCGTTGGAAAAATGTACTTGTGTCATCCTGCTACTGGGCAAACGGCTGACCGCGAGGATGAAGCCGGAAGTTCAACCGCAAGGTCTCCCCCGCGCTGAGGTGTGCATACGACGGCGGGCGAGAGGATTGAAACAAGACATACAATCAGTGGCGGAACCAGAAATTTAAGTAAGTCGGGGCTGAATTTTTTATAAAAATAATACTCCCTTCGTTCCTAAATTGACAATATTGAAACACACACATTTTAATGCACAATTGGTACTAAAGTAAGAAAAAGATATAACGAAAAAGTGATTAAAATATTGTCAGTGGAGAATGAAACTCACCTTATTATAGAAAAAAAATCCTTAACTAGAATCGGCCTATTTCAAAAATGACAAATATGGTCTATTTTTTTAAAAAAATCCTTAACTAGAATCAACTTATTTCAAGAATGACAAATATGGTCTACTTTTAAGAAACATAGGAATAATATTTAATTTAATATGTAATAATTTTACAACTTTTTATCCCAATTCTCAAATTCACACAATCATAAATCACAAAATACAATCCAAGTTTCTAACTATCTCATTTCAAAATCAATATATTAAATTATAATCTATAAATTTGAATTCACCATCATAATTTTTAAATGTGCAATTTTAATTAATAATATAAATATAGTATTGAGCCTCGTCTAAATAATAAAAAACTAAATTTAACTGGAAATATTGGCAAATGTTTAATTAAATTTTACCGTCTCTAAGTGATTTATCATCTAATTACTTTTATAAGTGCATAGTATTTAGCATAAACGATTGATCATCTAATTAATTTTAAAAAGTGCATATTAGGACATATTTAATTTTCTGATTTCAGTGTTACTTATATGAAATTCTAAGCATTAAGTTGTTAAATTCTATCAAAATTTTATCCCAAATTAGACTATTTTTCAATTTGTTGTACTCTTAATGTTCATTGTTTGATCACCTTGTTTATAATTATTATCTATTCGGATCATTTTTTCCAGTGAAATACGGAGTACAAATAAATTAGCCTCTGAACATAGAAAAGCGTGCTAGGATGTATTTCATAGCCTTTTATCAATTTTCCCTACCTTCTTTTTTAATATTCCAGTCACATCCCCTGTCTTCTTCCAAAATACACATTTCTTTCCAGAAATCAGACTCGAAGGTTATAGGATCCGGCGCCGGCGGCCACGGCGGAGTTATAGGATCCGGCGCCGGCAAGCCCCCGCTGGCGCGGGGGCTTGGCCTACGCTGGTTCCGCCGCTGCATATAGTGCGCGATACAAGAACCCACATAAGGACATAGAGTAAAAATGGGTCCGGGCCCACCTCCGTGCTCTTAAATAAGAGCACGAATGGGGATGCTCTAAGGATAGAAAATACGGTTGATCGCAATTGGGGGAGGGTTAAAGAAGTAGGGAAAAATAGAAAAAAAACACAACTTGACCATGACTCGAAATAATAGAAGTAACTTGAATAAATCAGAGTATCATCTCAACAATAAATAACTCTAAATGAATAATTTACAACATTACTTGAAATCAAAAGAAACAGTACTACTTAGCGGAGGCATTCAAAGCGAATAATGTCATGTATGAAGACAAGACACATTCAGAATACTAAACGAGACATACTTCTTCATTGACCTTGCTCAACACCACTCATCATCGTCGCCGCTCGACCTGCACATTTTTAAACATATGCAATGTTGAGTACTTGATGCACTCAGTAGACTCATGCCAAAAATACATTTTCATAAATTATTTATCATGTCATCATCGACTGGCCTCGAGGTTAATACTTTGAAAGGGCTCGAGACACTAAAATATTTCATCGTATCACCCATCATCATACCATATCTGAACATACGTGACAGGAAATATGACCACATTCCAAGTCACTTGATCGACCAACTTGAAAGATGGCGGTCAATCTACGCGGCGTACATAGTTAATACATAACAATAATAGGCATTGAAGTACATTTCAATGCACAAAATATATACATATATTAAAAACAAGTTTTGAAGAAACTAACATAAATGTCATTATGAATATTAATTATAATAAAATAAAAATGTCTGTAGTTGGGCCAATATATAACCCAACATTTTGGAAAGGTTTATATCTCCAAAAAAATAAGATTACGCTATTCCATACCCTTTTTATGTTTTCTTACTTGTTTTGTTTGTTCTTAATTTCTTATTTCGGGCTCGTGGCAGTGACAAGCCCAAAGTTATTGAGCCCATCCACTATATAACATTTCTTTACAGGCCCAATAGTGATAGGGCCCGTCGCATTTGAAATTATTTTCTTTTTTTAGATCAAATTTATTTATCTCATATTTTTGATATAATATTACTTCTAGCATAGTGTTTATTTTGTCTCATTAATTTCTTTTTGCATAGTAGTCTAGGCAATAATGATTGATGAAGGAGCAAGCGATGTGGTAATGTCTATGTGTAATGAACTTTTTAATACTAGTAGATCTTATTGATAAGGATTAAGAATATATTCAATAATTCCTATACCAAATGGGTTTCAATTTTGAACCTACAATATGCTTGCATCCAATTGGATGGCATTAGGGATGTCAATGTAGCCCGCAATCTGTGGGCCGGTCCGAATAACCCGCCAAATTTACAGGGTTAGGGTTGAAAAATTCTAGCCCGATAAAATTACAGTCCGACTAGCCCGCACCCGACTAGCCCGCAACCCGTTAGGGCCAGACCCAAAAACCCGATAGGCTGGCCAGGAAATCCTATAAAATTTCTATCGTTCTATTTGTTTGACTCTAATTCGACACTTCATTGGTTATTTTATGGTATAGATTACTAAAAAATTACTTTCAATTTTATATATTAAATACATAAATTATATATTAAATTTTTATTAACATAATAATAGATATATAAATTAGAAACTTCAAATTCACTAAAAATATATATTTAGATTTCTGAAACATGCTTTAAAATTTCTTGATGTTTATGTTTTATTTTGCATAAATCTCAGATATTAGTATATAATCGTGTTTATGTTTGAGTTTAAGCATATATCTCAAATATATCATAATTAAATATTTTACTCCCTCCGTCTCATAAAAGTTGAGACAAAACTTTTAGGCACGGAGGTTAAGAATTTATATTATATAAATAGGAGAGATGGAAAATATAGGAAATATTAGAGAGAGTAAAATAAATGATGGAATAAAAAAAGAGTGATAAGATGTTTTGTCTTTTGTTAAAAAAGGAAATGACTCAACTTTGTTGGGACGGACTAAAAAGGAATACGACTCAACTTTTATGGGACAGATGGAGTACATTTGATAAATATAACTAATTTTCACCATTATTTATTGGATTGATCGCATGTTAATTTTATCGATAGCAACCCGATTAGCCCGTCGGGCTAGCCCGAAACCCGAGCTTTTATGGTAAGGGTTGAACTTTTATAACCCGAAAAAAAATCACAACCCAATTAGCCCCCACCCGATTGACCGCAACCCGAATAGGGTTGGCCCAAAATTCGATGGGCTAGCCCGATTGACATCCCTAGATGGCATAATATCTAAAGCGTCGAGAATAATTTGGAAAATTCTTATCAATCAGTGAGTGGGAACACAAATGCACATTTTACAGGATCTGGAAACAGCCAATCATGACTGGAAATAGCCATTTTAAACTGTCACCATCGAATATTTTCATTTTATCAAATCCGGAAGAATTGAGTTTGATGTTAAAATAAAGGTTGTTTGGGTAAGCACTGACCTCATCTATTTTTTACCCCATAAAGATATTTTATTTATCATATTTATACAGTGATAGTATTATTAGGAAGTCAATTTCGGAAATAATTAAATCAATCAGAACATTTTGGTCAATTTTTGGGCCATCTATGTTGGGTTTATGCCTCACTTATTTTGGATTGAAGCCTATTAAACTAGTTTAGAATTCGATTGACAACCCATTAATTGTATGTTAGTGACAAATATATTATAAAATATAAAAAAGGACAATTAAAATAATATTTCACATTAAGAAAGGTTGCACGAGCAGGTTCAATTTGGACCTTAATCGCTACTATCAAACAAGTTGAACGACTTTTTTTTTTATTTTACAAATTGTTGGGTCTATTTCATGTTATAATCGAAAGGTATGTTTCTTAAATAATTGATGTACTTAAATATATATGGGGTACATAGGTTGATCTAATTCATTATTGATCAAATAATTGATATAAGACTACTGACCAAAAACAGTCAAAGGAGCAAACTTGTCTAGATCGTCGAATCGAAATCTCTTGATCATGCGTGAAAAGTCATGTAATCTATCTTTATCCATAGATGGGTTCATTCATGTAAAATATATAATATACCTATTTCTTTCAAGCATAATTTAGTACTACAACTATTTTAAAATCGAGTCTTTGTATTGTTGTTGAAGTATTGCATGTTTAATATTCTCTTGTCACACTTCATGAGCATCTAATTTTCTTCTTTTGACATCATCTAAAATTTAGAAGTGCTTTATTTATTTTTCATTTATTATAAGGAAATGAATTTAAATGTAAAGGTCACGGGACGGATGACTCGAATCTAATGCCAAAACCTTTGGCCTCAGGTAATTTTATCGTTTGGTCAACTTATACACACGAAGTGTTGTATTCGTTCCTCGAACAACTTCTCGTAAAAGGTTATACTCCAATATATATATATATATATGTTGACAAATGTAAATTCACTTTGGTATCTCTACGTACTAATACTTTAAGAAAAAGATTAGTTAGACGCATCCATACAATTACAAGAACTGAAACTTTACTAATCATCATCATGACATTCACAAACAAATTTTATTTTATAGAATATGTGGAATAAATGGTTTCTTAAATTAGTTCAAATTAATAAAAATCGAAGAAAAGGCAATTAAAAAAATAATTCATTACAATTATGACCTGTAGGCGTGAGATGAAAAAAAGGCCGAACCTACCTAAGACTGAAATTTCGATATAGAAGATCGGAAGTGGACGACCGAAAATGACACTCTAGATGGGGTGGAAAATTGGGCGCGAGGTGCGGTCCGACATAACGTATTGCTCGCAAATCGGACCAAATAATGAATATTAATATGATTATGAAATCGCATAATAAATTAAATTTTTCTTTGAGTTATACTTTAATTGGGGGTACTGAATGATGAAAGTATTGTGATATGATTAGAGTTTGAATCGAATGATAACGTGACAACTGAAATAAAACTAATGGACCAAGATGGTATTCTCCATATCTTCTTCCTAACGGCCGACCAAGAGTATTAGCACTACAAAAAAATGTCAATTTACCGACGGTATTATCGACGGAAAATTTTCGCTACGAATTACCGACAGTATTACCGACGGAAAATTTTCGCTACAAATAACCGACGGATTTACCGACGGAAATTTCTGCAGGTGAAATTTTTCCTTTTTTAATTAATGTATTTTCGTCGGTAAAATTTTTTTTACCGACGAGCTCTTTACCGACGGAAAATTTACCCAACACCCTAATCTGTCGGTAAAGAGCTCGTCGGTAATTTTGTTTTTACCGATGTAATTACCGACGGAAATTACATCAATTAAAAAAGGAAATATTTTCACCGGCGGAAAGTTCCGCTGGTAATTCCGTCGATAATTCGTAGCGAAAATTTTCCGTCGGTAATTCCGTCGGTAAACTGACATTTTTTTTAAGTGTAGACCAAACTCTCTTTGTTGATGATTGAGATTAACTAATTAAGGAGAAGGCTAGAGAAGCAATGGGATGTATCATGTATGCGTTGGAAGGCATGATGCATGATGTCATTATCACACAAATGACAAGGACAGAAAAGGAGGGGCCAAAGCCAATGCCAATCCCATCACATTCACATATACACACATGCATGAAGATGACTACTCACAAGCATGCCCTTCTAATACAAGCACTCATCAAACTCCAAAAAGCTTATTTCTATTATTGCATGCCTACATGCTTTCACATGAGCCCTTCTCCTATGCCTCCCTTCTCTTTACCTACTTCTAAACCTTAATTGAAATAAATTTATCTTGATTTTTAAAAATTCAAAACAAAATATAATCATATTATTATTAAAAATAATCTATTTTTGACTTTATAAACTTTTAATTATAGAATCCAATCATTGCATCGTGCCTATGAAATTAAACAGATGATGCGATAGAGTTGGGTAATGGATTTGTGTTTTTGCGGTTCCTAATGAAATTTATTAGAATTTGACATAGATATATATTCACATTTTCGATCATATATTATGTTGTCATTTTGCATCAGTTAACTCACAAAATTAAATCTAATCTAGACAGACAATGGATCAAATAAAAGAATCTCAAGTATACTTCTATAGATCCAAAGTTCCTTTATGCAAATCAAGATTAAATCTGTTTTAGAAGGCAAGAAAAGGTCATAAGCTTGAGCGATTATTAGGTGGTATATCCTATATACACTTGTGATACAAAGTGAAAAGTTGTTTTATGAACAAAAATGTAAAGAATAAGATATCTTTTTCAAAGAAGAAAATCCAAGGCATAAGAATCGAAAATAGTCGAGTGAATTTTCCTCGTTGATTTAGCAACGATTGTTTGAGACACTAGGGTCATTTGAATTGCACACGGTTGTGCTTGATTGTTTAACTTGGTGAGCAAGTCCTATGTTTGGGTGTTATGTGAATCACATTTGCAGGATCATTAACCGTGATTAAATAACGAGTTTTTTGCAGCGATTTCATGCATTTTTAAGTGTTTTCTAGATTAATTATGTTGTAAGTTTGATCCTATATGTAGTAACTTAAGATAAAATAGACAACGAGAGTCAGAAAGTAAACAATAATGAGACTACAAAGATTATTTCTAAACGCTCTTTGAACATCACCAATGTTTTCGTCTTCGAATAAGCTTCTCATAGATATCCTGCATGCCTCAATTGGAGTTCGTTACAGAAAGTTATGATCGCCTTACGATGACTGTGCAGGGCTCGGAGTAGCGTGCCCAAACTACACATTTGGGTGATTCTTTCTCCATTCGTTTAATTCAATTATAAGTGCCTTGTAGTCTAATTATGTTCTAAATTTGATCCTATAGGTATTAACTTAAGATAAAGTGGACAGAGGAAAAATGTCAGAGTATAAATAGTAATCAGCCTATAAACTATAAAGGTTATTTTCAAACGATCTTTAAAGACCACCATTGTCTTCAACTTCAAAAGAGCCTCACATGAATACCTTGCAAACCTCATTCGGATTTTAGTAAAGAAAGTTAGGCCATCCACATCCTTATCTCTTATTCATCTCTTAACCATCTCATATCTTCACTATTCATTGCCCCCACTGTACTTTTCACCACATCACTTAACTAAGAGACGACACCTGCATCCCTCCATCTCTTAACCTTCTCATCCCATAACTATTCATTCAATTTCATTTTTTTTATTTTTATTTCCAACAAATTAAATTAATAAAAACACACTTTATTAAATAAAATAAAATTACAATTTAAAATCCTAAAAAAATAAAAAAAAGACATAATTTAAAATACTAGGAATTAAAAATTGCACACTTAAATTTAAAATCCTAAAACTCAAATCATAAAAAAATGGAGGCAAAGAAACAGAAGAATGAGTTCTCTAGTGACGATCATCTAACGGTTGCCAAATTTTTCCCAAATGTGCTCCATTAGATCCTCCTGGAGTTGGGCGTGGGCGGTAGAATCATGTGTCCTTGCCCGAACACACAACCGTTCTTGCAAAGAAGGATGCACTCCACTTCGAGGCGGACTACTTACGGTAGAGCTTCCCGGGGTTTCAGGGTCGATCCAATTTCCCGCCCCAGGTCCTTCGTCGGCGACAATCATGTTGTGCAAGATTATGCACGTATACATGATGTCGACCATATTCTCCATAAACCACGTACGAGCCGAGACTTTGATAATGTTGAATCGAGCTTGGAGAACCCCGAACGCCTCTCCACATCCTTGTGAGCAGCCTCATGCTTCTGCGCAAAAAGAGACTGTTATTCGTTCATCGGCCTGTTGAACGTCTTCACGAAGGTTGGCCACTTCGGATAGATGCCGTCGGCAAGATAGTAACACATTTTATACTGGCGGTTGTTAGCGATGAAGTTGATGGCCGGCGCTTTACCATTCAGAACTTCGCTAAAGTGGCCGGATGCGTTGAGCACGTTGACGTCGTTGTTCGATCCGGAGACCCCGAAATACGCATGCTAGATCTGTCACACCTCAACCCTTATGACATATGCACTTACTATAAATAAATTCAAAATTTAAAATAAATAACCACACTTCAAATAAATAAAACACACATATTATAAAATTTCAAAAAAACCAATATATATCAAGTACATATTTCAAACCATTTTAAACAGCAGTGGGACCCTCTCACCAATTTGTATACTATACACTTATTTACATGCAGAAATGATTAGGAGGAGAAGGTTGCCAAAACGCGTCAGCCGCCGACCCTGATAACATGTGCAATTCCTACGACTCACCTCAACCAAATACTTCACTCATATCTTATTCCGGAAAATATTAGTGGTTTATAAGAGCCACAACTCAGTGTATATAAACATTACCTTTAATTCCACATCTCAAAAATCAAACATATTCTTTAACCAAAAATATATCACCAGAAGTAATAAATATCATAAACAATTTAATATTCATATTATGTCTCTCCGTTCTTTTCATTATTTTGTGACAGATTAGATGCGCCGGGAGGTTCCATTGTATATGACCCGAAGGTCCCTTTTCATTATTTGACCTTTCCACGAAGGCCCCTCTTTGCTTTTTTACCTTTCCACAAATGCCCCTCTTTGCATATTGACCTTTCCACAAAGGCCCTCTTTTGATTCACTTAGATTTTACATGATTTTAGAGGGTAGTTTTACTTGGTTTTGATCATATATTGTGTACTTTGAGACATGGTTATAGCTACTTCTCTATTATGTTGGTATTTTGACCATTTTGTGAAGAATGTGTAGAAAAATGTACAAAATATGTGGATGTGCAGCTGCTCAATGTTCGAGACAGCTTATCTGGAGATTTTGAAGTCCGATTCGCATGTAATACATACCATTCTCTTCGTCTTCGAAAGAGCTTCGCGTGGATATCTTAAACGTCTCAATCGGAATTCGGTAGAAGAAGTTATGGCCATTTTACCAAGACTGCGCAGTGCAGTGACATAGCTGGCGACCCGCCAGGTTCGCATGCAAACGAACCTGGCGACCCGCCAGCAATCCACGAAAAAAACGCCGTAAGCAGCTGGCGACTCGCCAGCTTCGACGCACACCCAACCTGGCGACCCGCCAGCTTCGTCGGACAGCTTATTTCGGGCCCAAAGTCAACCCTAGGTATATATATGCCTAGGAAACGCCTCCAAACACAACTTACACGCCTCCTACCCCAAAAATACCACTTTTTCACCTAGGAAGAAGAGAAGAACGAGCAGAGGACGAGTATTCATCGCAAGATTGAAGACGAGACCTCCAATCCGCCCAATCCAATTCTAGGAGTTTCTACTTTTAGTTTTATTCTTGTTTAAACAATGTTTTTGAATATTTCTTTGAATATTTCTTTGACTCTTGTGATGAACATGAGTAGCTAAATCCTTCATAGAGTTCTACGGGGGAGATACAATGATTCTTATGTTTAATTGATTTCCTTTTTCTATGCCTTAGCTCATGTGGTTATTTTGATTTCTTCTGTGCTTATACATTTATTTGACTGATCACCTTATAAATGCATGTGGATTTTACTACAAGAACTGAGAAGTGAGTAGTTTAATTTGAAAGAGAAGAAATTGACGTCTTTGCCAATATAATCGAGAGATTTGAGCCTTTGAATGAAGCTAAGTATCTTAGGAGCTATTAGGAGTTGTTACCTTAGTTCTAGGAAGGAGACTTCGGTTCTAGGTAGCAATCTACAAATTATATGCTTTGAGAAAAGATATAGTTTTACCTTAGTGATAGCTTAATAACCCTTGAGACCCTTTGTTGGCATAGTTAGGAAGTTAGTTGAGCATAGGATAGTTGTTATCGATCCCGTAGGATTCTACCCTTCTCATCTTTAATCTACATCCGTTTTCTTATTTGCTTTTAGTTCTCTAGTTATTTTTAATTGTTTTTACCTTGCTTTTAAATAGATTTAGAAAAACCAAAATTCCGATTCATCTAGATAGTAGTTGAGGTTGGTTCGTGGTAATTAGGTTGACACTCATTGTCTCTATCAAAGTTCACGTCTAACTTGCCGACTTATGCCTATTAATTAAAATATGATTAATCCAAATGGCATGTATATAGTGAAGCTACAGTGATATGTGTCACCCACATATATTATGGGATAAAGATAAATTACAACATAATCATTTAATATTCTAAATAAAAATTTATATAAAAATATAGCTTACTTAATAATTAAGATACTTGTCAATATTCACTTTTATAACTATATACATATTTAAGACCGTACAAATATATATGTTAATGCACAATACGTTTCCATAATTTCATGCACAATTTCATATTAGCACACACTTAAATTAACTATTTAGTATTTTAAAGTACACCTACACCTACACAGTATATATATATATATATATATATGGAGATGATCAATACAAAAATGCATCTCAATACAAAATCCAAACCAAATCCTGACCATGAGATTTTTCAATCTTATGGTCAATAATTAAAAAAAAACACAGTGGGTCATTATAAAGCAGTTTAAGGTCATATTATAAAATTTGGGTTTGAGGTCATGTTAAGATCATTTTATGTCATGCTTATTATAATGACATAAAAATAAGCTTACGATGACCTAAAAATGACATATATATGCTTGGTTCTGTATTTTTGTATTAAGAATGAATTTTACATAGATCAAAACTCTCTCTCTCTCTCTCTCTCTCTCTCTATATATATATATATATATATATAACATATAATTATATCAATATGCAATAATAAATAAAATTATATCAATATGCAAAATGATGTATGTTTCGGGTTAGGGATGTCACAATTCTTCTAAAATTCTTCCACGCCACAGGGCAATTCTTCCATTGTCAATGCATGCAATCAACGCAGTCGAGCATCCCGGGGAATCCGTGCACGTCTTCGTGAAGTCGGAGCAGAAACTAACAATCTGCGGTGCTTGGCCTCTTCAAAAATTCGTCGGTGAAGGTTGCTCGGACGCCTTTGCAGAAGTTCATCAAACAAAGTCTCCCAGTGCTGTCTCCGATGTGCAAGTAGTCGTCGAACAAATCGGCCGTTTGTCCAGTAGCAAGTTGACGGATCGCTGCAGTCCATTTCTGGAGTGTCGTGTGACTAGGATGGCCAATAGCGTCGAATCCTTCTTCGAATTACTCTTCCCGGGCCGCTAATGCATTTGCGATATGCAAAAACAGCTCCTACCGCATACGGAAACGGGGACGGAAGTAGGTATCTCCCCATACCGGGTTCTGACTAAAGTAATCGCGTACCAACCTTGCGGCGGCTTCCTCCCAATCACGATGGATGTATATCCAGGATCGCCTTTGAGGAGGCGCCGCGGCTTCCTCCTCCCTACGTCGAACTTCTTCTAGCGATTGTTCCATTATTCGACGCATTTGCTCAAATGGATCCACGAATGGATTAAATTTGGGGGAAGAATAATGTTTTGTGATAAAGAATGCAGAGTGGTTGAGTGAGAATAGAGAGTTTTTTTATGGTGGATAATTTGTGGGATTGATTTGGTATTGAAGTGATTGGAGGTTTAAAAAAAATTGAAAAAAAATTAAAAATTTGAAAAAAACGACTATGAACGGCTAGTATAATTTTTGGGATTTTTTAATATTTTTTATTTAATTTTTGAATTTTTCTGAATTTAAAAAGAAACAATTTTAACGAATATAAACGACGCCCACTCGCGGGCCAGCGAGTGGGCGTCACAGACGAATAGGAGTGCGCCACGTCGCCAAGGCGCATGGCGAGACAGCTCGCGAAGTTTCTCTTCCGGACGAGATACGGGACGAGATAGAGACGAGATAGGGACGAGACGGGAGCTGCAACGCTGTCTCGATGCCGTCTCGTCTCGGAGAGACGAGATCGAGACGGCGACGAGATGCGTTGCAGATGCCCTTATGGCCCAAAGTTGCGCGCCCAAAATGCATTCAGGCGACCTCGCCCCAACGATCCCAACGTGATTTTTAGCCCTTTTTAAGTCTGTTTCATTCCCCACTTCAGATATGGTTAACATAAAATAAAACCTATCAGATCTCAACATTCTCTACACTATAAAAAGACCTTTTATCTTTTATCTGATCATTTTTCTCATATAGGAATTAATGACATTTTTTCTCCTATACAACTGTAGATTCGTCTACCTTAGTGTTTGTGTTATGAATATATCAAGCCTCGTGTGGCTAATTTTATACTCCCTCCGTCCCCAGAAAAGTCTAATTTTGCCATTTTCAGATTTCAGAAAGTCCACGGAAAAATTGGGATGTCCACAAAAAAAATAGCCTCATTTATAAAAATAGAAAGTTCTCTATCATACTTTATCCACTTTTTCTCCTCTCTCACATATTTTACCTATTTTTTCTCTCTATCTCTCTTACTTTACCTATTTTTTCTTCTTTCTCTCTTACTTTATCAATTTTTTCATTAAAACCTTGTCATTCATAAATGTGACTTTTTTTTTATTGGATGGAAGGAATATATTACTCCTATATTTTAGTAGGAATTCTTTTGTCATTAATTTATTGAATGATTAGGTTTTGTTGTGCTAATTAGTTTCATTTTATTGCTTATTTTAATTTGTTACAGTGGGAATGACCATTTACTATGTTATTGTGTAATTTCTAATATCTCTGTAATTCAGCTGAGGGAGCATAATATAGAAATTATAAGAGCTAGTAAGTTAACCTGGAGCCTACTGCTCTACCTAGCAAGGCTTCTAGGTTATTGTCTAAGAGAAGTGATGAACTTATTATAAGTATATAATAGACCTGCCAAAGGTTTATTGAATCGGCGGTTAAAACCAAAACCATGAGAATTTACTCAAATCGAAATCGTCGATATTTGAACCGTGGTTCGGTTCAGGTTTAAAAATTTTCAAACCGAAACAGTGCCGGAACCGCGAAAAACTGCCGAAAAACTGTGAAATCAAGCTGGAACAGCAAAAAAACGGCGGTTTGGAACCGTGAAAAACTGTAAAAAAGCGCCGAAAAACCGCTGGTTCAGAACTGAAACCGGAACCGGCAGTTTTAGATCCGGAGTCGTAACCGCAAAACACCCTCGCGGTTCGGTTCCGGTTCAACAATTTCCAAAACCGGAACCGACGGTTCCTGAACCATGGACACCTCTAGTATATAAGTCCCCCACAAGTGATCAGCTGGAGGAGCCGTAAAACCCCGTGGATCCCTAAAACATGAGAAAATCATTCAGAAAATAAATTGCATGAACTTAGCAATTCTTAATCAAGTTAAGATTAACTCTGGCACATATTGTGATATGTCTTTATTGTTTTTATTACTCCATCCGTTCCTGAAAATTTGTCACCTATTTTCATTTTGGTCCGTCCCTAAAAATTTGTCACCTTTCACTTTTATCATTTTTGATAGTGGACCACACATTCCACCAACTCATTTCCCCTCACATTTTATTTTAAAACTAATATATAAAAATAGGACACACATGCCACCAACTTTTTCAACTCACTTTCTATTACATTTTATTAAAACCCGTTTCGGGTCAAATGGTACCAAATTTTAAGAGACGGAGGGAGCACTTTTATTTTAATTTGCTTCCTCAACTTACGTTTGTTTTTATCACTTTTTAGTTTCTTTCAATGAATTTTTCATTTAAAAGGTGTCCTTGTGATTTAACCCTTATATACTATTTCTAAGGCTGTTCTTTTACAGTTTAAGAATATCTTTATTGTATTTATTATTATTGTTTGTGACTATAAATGATACAAGTTTTAATAAGAGAATAAGAAAAAGTAGATGAAGTAAGAGAGATAAGGAAAAAATGTGGATAAAATAGGAGATAGAGAGAAGAAAAAATAGATAAAATAAAAGAGAAATTTTCCATTTTCAGAACAATTGTTTTTTTTTGGACATACTAATAGTAAAATGTGACTATTTTTTTTGGATGGAGGATTATATCTTGAACTCGCAACAACATCCATATACGTGTAAATAAATAAATTGAAGCCATGTCAGGAAAATGACATTCTTGTTTTGAACTAATCTATTATTTATGTGTGACAACGAAATCTTAACTTGCAAACAGTAGACTCTTTGAAGGATGACAAAGAAAGATTTGATTGAAGATTATGTATAAACGTCCAGATCTGGTAGATTAATTAATTATTGCATATCATTAGATTACCATCAAAAGCCATTAGTATTTATTAAATAATGTACTTTATGAAGCTAATAGAATATTATTTTCTCTCAAGTCGTAACCAAAGAATACTAAACTATTTCCATCATTTTGCGGCTCTTGTCATTATCAAACGGATCATTTTTATTTGAGATATATTGTCGCTTATTTAATAGGACATTACTCTAAACAATTAAGTTTAATTTAGTATTTTAGGAAAGTTTTATATTAATATATATGATACTCCATCACCTAATTGAATGGGCTCGGAATCACACGGTTATGCGACGTGAAAAATCAGAAAATGAGTCACTTTAATTGGCGAATAAATTCCTTTTCTTTTTGTTTTATGAAATGTCTACGTCTATGTTTATCTGCTTTACATATTTTATATTTTCTTTCATTTGTTTTGAAATAATTTGTGTCTTCTACATATATGCAAGTCGAAACTTATTTTCGGGGAACATCAAGTTCAACATCACAAATTGTTACATCAATTTTTTTGGAAACACGAATTACAAATAAACTACTAATTGAAATTTTAACTAAAACAAATGGAAAAAGAATGGAAGGAAAGGTGAAATATTTGATATGTGTAATTTTGTCCACATGATATCATTAATTTTATATGTTAATGCGCAAAAATAATTATTGTAATTCCAAAATGCTGCAATAAATAGTCATATATTCGAAGGCCAACTCTGGTGTGCTATTTGATTTTATGGTTTTCAAGTATGTTGTCGATCTCATTTAAAAAATATCATATTTTTAAATGGCATATAATTTTAAATATAATTATTGAGTATATTAAAAAAAAAATATTGCTAAATATTTTAAAAAGATGAGAGATATTTTCTATTTTTAAAAAAGACTGAAAGATATTTTATTAGTGACAAATTAAAAGGAAGAGCAAAGTTGAATAACAATTCAATTGGTAATACATTTCACATTCAATCGAGATCGGAGGTTTGAGTTACTGTAACAATAAATGGAAAATAATTATTAAATCTTTTAAAAAAAACGTAGTAATTTTAAATGAGGCAGACAAAAGTAGTACTTATATACTACTCAAATTATTTAGGGCAAATTGTTCGTAAAACCATGAACTTTCAAAATAGTTTGATTTTTCCCGTTAACTTTAAATGTTGCATGAAAAGTCACGAACTTTATCGAACTGTGTCTATTTCCCATCCGACCCAACCCGATAGATTTCCGACATAAATTTATCCTACGTGGTGCGCCTGAAGCGTGACTTGACAACTCCACTATTCCTAATTGATTATCTTCTATCTTTGCAATCCTTGACCCCGGATTTATTATAAACATACAAGTAGCACAAATAAAAACATACAAATCGAATCGAATTCAGCATAAAAGTAGCATTAATTCAACAATTCAAATTGAACCCTAAATTTGTTATTTGCCAAGTCACGCCTCCGGCGCACCACATATGATAGGTTTGTGTCAGAAAATTTACACAATCTGGTAAGTTCATTACTTTTCATGCAACATTTAAAGTTAACGGGAAAAACAAAACTATTTTAAAAGTTTATGATTTTACAGTCAATTTGCTCATTTATTTATTATACGGATAATTAATTTACTTCCTTAAGGGCGTGTTTTGTTAACGTGGTATTGTATGATTCCAAGGATTACTCATTTGTTTTATTATTTAATACGTGACACCTTTTTTTTTATTAACGCTACAATTAACATGGTATAGTAGATTTTCAAGGATTACTCATATTATTTTATTGTTTTGTACATGATATATTTTTTTGATATATTTTTTATTAACACTAAAATCAATGACAAGTATAAGTAGCAATGAGGTGTGATCAATTGCTAACTTTCTTAAATTGCTAATTTATTAATTTATCAATGCAATGTATTAAAAATGTCAACACATAATTTTGTTGAACTTCAATATAATGTGTTGATATTATGTGTTGACATTTTAATATCACCGTGTTGACATTTTTAATACACTGTATTGATGAGTTAGAGCATCCACATCCGTGCTCTTAGCTAAGAGCATGGAAGTGGGTCGGACCCACTTTTACTCCTTGTCCTTAGGAAAGAGCACAACACCCACATCCGTGCTCTTAGCTAAGGACAAGCTCAAGGGTCCCACCATTCTATTATTTAATTTAAATACTTCAATTACTAAAAACATTTCTACATTATAAAAATACATTAAAAAATAAAAATTAGATAATTAAAATCCTAAAAAATAAAAATACATAATTAAAATCCTAGAAAATAAAAAAATACATAATTAAAATCCTACAAATTAAAAATTACATAATTAAAATCTTATAAAATACCCTCGAGGAAGACTAGTCCTCTATCCCCAATGTTCTCTTGAGACCCCGGATCATTCCCTCATGTGTTGCAAGTTGATCGGGAGTCATGTTAGACATATCGGTCGTATTGAGTTGACCCAAGAGGGCCCACAACGAGTTGTTCGGGGTTAGAGGTGGCACAAAGGGAGCAGGAGCGGGAGCGGGGGCGGATGGAGTCGGGGCGCGACGGCGGAAGGCGAGCCGTTGCCTACTTCCTTCCTTGCGGCCGGCGGGAACTGCTCGGGCCAGCGTCGGAGCTACCCAAGTTAGTTTCGGCAAACTGGGTAGCCACATCATCGGAGGCGCCGTCAGATAGGGTTACCGACCTCGACCGTTTGCTGGAGGAGCTAGAGGAGAACCCCGCTACTACGCCACCCCTATACATCGGATGTTGGCGCCCCTCCTACCAACAATTAAGGTGCTTGAACGGTTTCAACTCCAAGCTTTGGTAGGTCGCCAAGGCGGCATTGATGATGTCGAGCTCGCTCTTGCCGTTCCCCGCCGCGCACTCTTCCTGTTGGTAATACCCCTGGAACTTACCGATTGCCTCGTTGCATCTGAAGATGCAATTGCGCACCATACTATCATTGCGATAGTTGGTTCCCTCTGGCCGTGTTTCATTGTAAAGACAAGTGATGCGCCACAATACGTTTCCTCGGTTTGGTTCGTGCCAACATCCGGGTCTTCGGAGACTGCCAAGTAGGCGTTGAACATCTGCATCATCTCATCCGGAGTGTACGGGGTGCGGGTACCCCGAGTAGGAGGAGTAGGTGTAAGAATAGAAGTAGGAGTACGAGCTGAGCTGCCGCTCCTTCTCGAACCGGATCTTCGGAGACTGCCAAGTAGGCATTGAACATCTGCATCATCTCATCCGGAATGTACGGGGTGCGGGTACCCCGAGTAGGAGGAGTAGGTGTAAGAATAGAAGTAGGAGTACGAGCAGAGCTGCCGCTCCTTCCCGAACCGGATTCGGATGCCCACCCAAACCCAGGGGTATCTTTGTCGTCCACTGGGTAAGGCCGGTAGCCATCCCAACTTGAGAACCTTGGGTTTGAGGAGGTGCCGAAAATTGTGTTTCCGGACTAGAGAATGGCTCGGAGCTGAACCATTCGTGATTCCAACCGCGGGAGACGGATGGGTGATCGCCAGAGCCGAACATTGTGTACTGTGGTGGGAATTTAGATGAGAGAATATGAGAAAAAAAGATGAGAGAATGTAGATGATAGAATAGATGAGAATGTGATTTTTCTTGTGTTGAAGTGGGGGTATTTATGGATGAAAATGTGAATTTTGGGGAAACAAAAATTAAAAAATAAATTTAAAGTGGGTAGAAAACGGATATAATTTTTTGAAAAGTGGGAAAATATTTTTTTTTATTTAATTTTAATTAATTTTGAATTTTTTTAAAAAATGAATATGCCAACGGCTATGCCGTTGGCGAATCAGAAGCTGGCACGTATGCTGCTCAGCGGCACGGACGTGCTCTTAGCTAAGAGCAGCGCCGTGCCGTGCCGCTGGCACGGACGGACGCCTCCCATCGACGGACGAACGGCATCCCCGCCGCTGGCACGGACGGACGCCTCCGCGCTGCGGATGCTCTTAGTAGAGTTAGCAACTTAAATAGTTAACAATATAACGCATCCCGTGTAACAATAGTATTACCAAATACAAATATTAGCATCTGACTTAATGGAGAATAAGATATGAATTAGAGAAATAATGAAATTAAACAATTAATTAAAATCAGGCAAATAAGGGAATCGTATAAATATGATTTCACTCATTTAGTTCGTAAAATAAGAGTTAAGATATGGAATCTTTGACCGCATAATTAATAGGGTGAATTACACAATTATACTCAATTATTAAAGAAAGTAGATTGCAAAGCAAAAGGTTGTCAAAAAAATAAAAAACATAGCAATTCGAAATACTCCCTCCGTCCCAGATTTATAGTTACATTTTGCCATAAAATTTGTCCACATTTATAGTCACATTTAAAATTTTTCATATTTGAACATAAAATTTTACCACATTATTCACTAAAATTACACTCAAATGTCATTATCTACATTAAAATGAATCAAAACAAAAATAAAAAACCAAAAAGTTAAAAAGGGACCCACCTTCAACCAACTCACTTCATTTATTACACACTCTATCATCTCACCTCATTTATCACACACTCTATCATCTCACTCCACCATCTCACTTCATTAATTACACACTCCACCAATTCCTTAAAATCTGTGTCATAACTAAATGTGACTATAAATTTGGGACGGAGGGATTAGTTCATTAGACTCTTAAAATGATTTCACTCCCTCTTGGGAATATTAACTACAATATTATCAATCATATCTATATAGATTAGGACGGGCAATTTTCGATACGACACGGACCTGCACGAAGTTAACACGACAAGAATACGAACTTTTAGGATTTGGGTCCTTATAGGGTCACCCAATAAGAACCCGAAGATAACGGGTTGGGTCGGGTCGGGTTAGTGTTATACGTTAAGAAAAAAATAATTACTTTTTATTAATTAAAAAATTATTAAACTTTAATTTTAGTTATCTTTGTTGATTAAAAAATATTATACTTTAATTTTAATTAATTAAAAATATTATAATTTAATTTTAATTAATTAAAAAATATTAATGAATTTTTAATGAATTTTTAAGAAAATATTATGCTTAGATTTTATTAAATATAAATTTTTTAAATTATTTAATTATTATTTAGATTTAATATTACTATACTTTAATTTTATTACTTTGATTAAGAAAATAATTGTTTTAATTTGGTAATTTTTTATTTTATCGTATAATATCATGTTTAAATCGTATAACAACATCATATTTTAGTCGTTATCGTGTCGTGTCAAGTTAACTGACTATCATTAACAGAGAGTTGACTCTTTTTTGGGTACACGATAACACGCACGAATCCAACACGAACCCGTTGGATTAGGACACGATAAGAACCCGATGATTTCAGGTTGGGTTGGGTCGATAATGGGTTGACACGATAATGACCTAACTCGCACAATTTGACAGCCCTAATATGAATCATCTCTCCCCACATACTATTTAACATGCAATCTATTAGTTTTCAAGCAATCCAGAGCATTATATAAAATTGAACAAAGTAAATGAAGTATTGGATATCAAAAACTGAATTTATATAAACATAAAGAGTTAGTCTCAAATCTCAAGAATTTGTACAAGTTAGCTACTCATAGACAAAGTAGCACAAATCATAATTAAAGAACTAGATAAAATAAAACAACCAGATAAAACCTAGGATTAAATATTGAAATATTCAATCATTCTCTTATCTTGATCATAACTTCAAAGATGGACGATGGAAAATATGAATTATGAATAATACTATAAATGTATGAAACTAAGCCGGATAGATGGACCTAAAGCTGAACACTTGGATCTAAAGTTGGACATCTTTAATATGCATGTTTAGGAGTAATTAAGATTTGAAGGTTTATTCTCTGATTTGATAACAATTGTAGCTTCAAAAGGTAAAAAAAATGGCTTGAATTAGGGTTAATTGGGTCGTCGCACTATCTTAGTGGACCACTAAGTTGATGTTAGCGGGCTGCTAACTTCGTTCTGGACTATCGGCACATAGCTCGACGACCACTGATCAGAGGTCCTTGTCCAAGCATGTTCCAAAGCGGGCCACTGGCTCCTTGTGGTTGATTGTTTAGATGATCCAGAAGGTTTGTCTCTGAATTCAATCATTTTACGCCTTTTTTTAAGTTCTTTTTTCTATGAAAATGATAAGACTAATTTCATGCATTGGTTATAGGGTAAAATTCTGTAGTTTCATGGGTCTAACAAGGTTTTATAAGCCAGGTGTGTAGAGAAATCGCTAGCCCCAGGAAGAAGATGAAGATTGTCTGGGAGAAGAAGCTAGCGGGAAAAATGAGCGGAAAAAGGAAGAGCCACTAGACTGAGGAGCATCAAATTAGAGGGTAAAATGGAGATCACAGGAACAGTCTAGAAGCTCTATCCACTATAAATAAGAGCATGCGCTTAACATGAAGGATCATGACTTTTCGGCTCTTAGCTTAGTTTTTCACTTCTCTACACACACTATCACGGGGAATTGGTGCGGGGGTTCACGTTTCAGTTTGATTGTGGAGCAACACCGTCTCTACGGAGGCGAAGAAACAATTATCTTTTGCTTTCCTGTTTACTTTCGTATTTTCCGAGTCCTCGCTGTTCGAGGCTCGGCTCTGTTTAGTTACTATCGTTGAATACTTAGTATTTTGCAATGGATATCGCTACTTTTGTTTCACTTATCTTATTGTGGTGTTGTTGGTTTGATTTGCTGATTATTGTTGGTTGATTTGAGTTTGGAGATGGATTGTAAGGAATTTGTTGTTGATCGGTTGAATCTACGTAAACTTGTGAGGATCGGAGATGGAAACGATGTTTGATTGTTGTGGATGGCTTGGATCCAGAGTGGATTAAGTATCCCGTGGATGGATCTGCTTGTTTTCGCTTGATTTTGTTGTTTAAGGTTTCCATTCTTGTTCTAGTAGTCGTAGATCTGCTTTAGTTTTACCTGTTCTTCGTTTCTATCGGTTTAATTTCGTTCACTTTGCTTCGAACTTCGTTTTGCTCTGTTTTTCACTGGTTGTTTCATGATAAAAGTTGGAGAAGATGGTGTCGCTGTTAGTTAGTCCTTAGGTTAGTTATTTTGCAGCTTTTTCAGTCGTACTCTGCCGTTTTAGGGAATGGTCCCCACGTTTAATTTTTCCCAAGTCTAGGTTAATTTAGGAAACTGTTCGCTCGGTCTAGTAATTGTCCTGCTCATTTCTGGTTTATGCATGCTTAAAGGATCCCGTCTAGATCTAGCTGTTAGGATAAGTTCTTTAAATTCCCAAGTCTAGGAAGTAAATCTCAACCCCAAAAATTGCGTGGCAGCAGCCAAAAATAGTTTCCGAGTCTTTGAACATGTTTACTTACGCATTCATCTCTGTGGATTCGATCCTTGCTTCCCTGTACTAATTTTCTTAGCTAAAGCGGGTTGAGGGTTTTTTAAGGGGGAGTTAAGGTAGCGATTGTGTGCCCAACGACAGGTAGCTCAAGATTCTCTGAGTTCCTAGACCCAGTGTCTAGAGGATTTTCTGGATCGAGGATTTTCCGGAGATAGGTTCACTCACCGCGCATCTGGACAGTGAACCCGCCCATGCCATAGTCTCGAACCAGCGCCAGAGGTCTATTGATATCAAGAGAAATGTGCTGGGTGTTTTACCTACATTCTCTGGATGAAGGAATGAATGTCCTTACGAATTCCTAAACGAGTTTAGTAAGCTGTGGAGTATCCAAAAGCGACCCAACGAGGCTACTGAGGAGGACTACCGCCTGCGTGCAATCCCATTTTCCCTTAAGGGGGAGGCTAATACTTGGCTGATGAGGCTTCCACCAGACTCGATCAACACATGGAAGGATTTCAAACTGGAATTCTTGTACTATTTCTTCCCGTCCAACAAAACAAATGCCCTAAAGAAGGAGATTCAGGAATGCAAGCAGGATCACGATGAGTCCTTGAGTCAGTACTGGTCTCGTTTTAAGGGGCTGCTCGACGCCTGTCCCAATCATAGGATGATGGAGGCTGAGACTTTTTACTTGTTCTATGAAGGAGCTAATCCTGTGTCGAAGGACTTAATGAATTCCTCGAGCGGGGTGAATTTTACAAAGAACAAGGCAAGTGAAGCACGTGAGATTTTGGGAAGGCTAATCGACGCAAAGAAGGCATACGACCACCCACGTATCATGAGGAGAGGTTCGGCCAACGCAATCAAGGAACAAGAAAGAGTAGGAGTTGGGGACATGATAGATCGGTTGGAGAAGGCACTTCTTAGTGCGATTGAGAAAAAGAATTCCCCGACCTCGCAGGAGAAAGAAAAACCACCAGGTCCAGAGGAAAATCAACTCCAGCTCTATTATGGTCCACCGCCCGATGGAGAGTTCCAAGCCCAGGTAAATGCAGTGGGGATTTGGAATCAAAATAATCAGAATACAAGCTGGAATCAGTGGAAAATCAAGGAGGCACCATGGAGAGACAACCTTTGTTTTAGGTGGGCAGATGGAAACCAACAGCTCCAGCTACAGTACCTAGGTCCAGCAGAATTCCAGCAGAACTGGCCTAACCGCAGTCAGGACGGGCCCCAGCATAATTCAAACTGGTCAGGGAAACACCAGGAAGGGCCAAATAACTGGAGTTATCGCAATCAAGGGAACCAGTCCAATTGGAACAACAGGAACCAGAGTAATCGAGGGAGTTCTTATGTGCCACCACACCAGAGGAACGCCACTGGAAACAATCAGAATTTCCAGCATACATACCAGGGAAATCAAGGGTCAGGGAGCTAGTTCGGCAACAATCAAAGAGGTCAAGGTAATTATCACCCAAATCAGGGGAGTGGACCGAGCCATAATCAGGGGTCAAGTTCAAATCAATCGAACTATAAGCCTCCAAGGAATCTGGATGATATGGTACACGACCTAGTCAGCTCTCAACAACACATGCAGAACAATATGCGGGCAAACAATGATGTGGTACACAAAATTTAAGATGCACAACAAGAGCATAAGTCTGCTATGGATATGTTAGCCAAGCAAATGTCACAATTGGCCACTTCGTTGGATGAGATGAGGGGACACGAGGGAAGGATACCAGCTTCAGTGAAACCCCCTAACCGGGCAAATATTAGTCAAATAACTTTGAGGTCAGGACGGGGCTATGAAGGTCCGGTGATGAAAGAAGATGAGATTACACCTCTATTGACGATCAAGGAAGGCAGGAACCCTGACCTAGAGGATACCGAGGTAAGGAATATCAGAGTAGAAGACGGTCTTCAAAATGGGGATCTGGAGAAACCACTACCTCGGATGGCTGATCCATTTTTCTTAGACCCAGAGCCTGGAGTGGAGATTGAGGAAGGAAGGAAAGAAGTCGGAGAATCATCCATCCCAGGTCCAACAGGAACGTTGAAGCGTATGAAGCCATTCCCTCATCGGGGGGAAGCCAAAAAGAAGAAGGACGACACCGAAGACTTCATGGAGATTTTCGGCAAACTGGAGATCAACCTGCCCTTCCTACAAGCTTTGAAGCTGCCTACATTCAGTAAATTCATCAAGGAGTTCATAGCGGGAAAAACCAAGCCCGACGGGAAGATAGTAATTGGAGAAAATGTGTCGGCTGTGATACAGAAGAGGAGGATGCCATCAAAATGCACAGACCCAGGTATGTTCACTTTGCCCATTTCTTTGGGTGACATAAAAATTGAGCATGCGATGTGTGATCTAGGAGCCTCGATATATGTGTTACCACTTTCAATATATAAGAAGTTGATGGGGGTAAGTTTGGTTGATACGAAAGTAGTAATTCAGTTAGCCGATAGAACATGCATTTCACCCGAGGGTGTGCTGGAGAATGTGATAGTAAAGGTGCATGATTTCCTGTACCCAGCTGATTTCCATGTAATAAAAATGAGTGATAATGAATTTGCTGAGTCTAGCGGAGTGCTTTTAGGAAGGCCATTCCTACGCACCCCTAAGACTATAATTGATGTGTTCGATGGAACAATATGCCTGGATTATCATGGGGAAAAATACACATTTAACATCGATGAAGCTATGAAAAAGCCACTGGATGTTGAGAATTTGCATTCCGTCGATATCATTAACCCCCTGGTCCAGGAATATCTTGAGACTGAATTAATGCAGGAACAGTTTAACAATTCAGAGCTGAGCCAGTCTGTTGACAAGGAGGTAGCAGGATGGTGTGAAACCCTATTAACTCGGAACCTAACAGACGAATAGATCAATGGAGCGATCATGGCATTTTGCCACCAACCACTGTTGTTCGAGTCTACGGGGTCTGTTCAAGTGAGGGGCCCAGACAAGTGAACCAACTTGGGTGAAATGGCAATAGGAGGTCTGGAGAAAAACCCCCTGCCCCAGGAAGCCATCACACCAAAGAAGGAGTTGAAGAAACTACCCGAGACCCTAAAGTATGCCTACCTTGGGGAAGATGAAACATTCCCAGTAATAATCAAGAGCCACTTGACAACGGAATAGGAGAATGATCTACTGGAAGTAATCCGGAGGAACAAGAAGGCCATAGGGTGGACACTCTCCGACCTGGTGGGAATCAACCCTGATCTTTGCATGCACCACATCCGACTGGAAGAGGGGGTGAAGGCGCGTAGAGACCCGCAGCGTAAGCTAAACCCGAACATGAGGGAAGAGGTTCTGAAGGAAGTTTTGAAGTTGTTATCCTTGGGGATTATTTACTCCATTCCAGACAGCGAATGGGTTAGCCCAGTTCACATGGTGCCAAAGAAGTCGGGAATACAAGTTGTTGAAAATGATAAGAATGAGTTGGTACCTACTAGATTGGTGACTGGATGGAGAATGTGCATTGATTACCGGAAGCTTAATGAAGCCACCGAAAAGGATCACTTTCCTTTGTCTTTCATTGACCAAATGTTGGAAAGGTTGGTTGGAAAGCAATATTTATACTTCCTAGACGGGTACAGTGGATACTTCCAGATATATGTGGATCCTGAAGATCAGGAGAAGACAACATTTACCTGCCCGTTTGGCACTTATGCGTATAGAAGAATGTTGTTTGGATTATGCAATGCACCGGGTACATTCCAGCGTTGTATGATGAGCATCTTCTCAGATCTGTTGGAGGTATGCATTGAAATTTTTATGGATGATTTCACGGTGTATGGGAATTCCTTCGATGCATGCTTGGCCAATTTGGATCTGGTATTGAGAAGGTTTCAGGAGAAGAATTTAGTTCTAAACTTCGAGAAATGCCATTTCATGGCACCCGAAGGAATAGTCCTCGGTCATGTAGTCTCTGAGAGAGGGATTCAAGTGGATAAAGCCAAGGTGGATGTAATCTCGAAACTGCCCTACCCCACGAATCAAAAGGAGGTTAGAGGGTTCCTAGGTCACACAGGCTTTTGTAGGAAGTTTATCAAGGATTTTGCAAAAATTGCCCAACCGCTTACGCATCTCTTGCACAATGATGTGGAGTTTGATTTCGATGAAGGTGCAAGAAGGCGTTCCAAATGCTGAAGGGTAGACTTGTCTCCGCCCCGATAATCCGTGCGCCAGACTGGAATTACCCCTTTGAAGTAATGTGCGATGCAAGTGATTATGCAGTGGGAACGGTCCTAGGTCAGAGGATTGACGGGAAAAGCTATGTCATCTTTTATGCCTCGAAGACCCTCAACCAGGCTCAGAAGAACTATGATACCACAGAAAAAGAGATGTTAGCAGTGGTATACTCATTCGAGAAATTTCGACCGTATCTGTTAGGTCGAAAGTAATAGTCTACACTGATCACGCTGCGATTAAGTATCTCCTGGCCAAGAGGGAGTCTAAGCCAAGGTTGATTAGATGGGTGTTGTTGCTGCAAGAATTTGATTGGGAGGTAAAACATAAGAAAGGGACGGAGAACAAAGTTGCAGATCATTTAAGCCGAATATTCCAAGGGGATACGGATGAAGCTATACCTGATGCCTTCCCCGAGGAACATCTTTATTATATATGGAAGTCTGCTAAATCTATTGACTGGGAAGCAGTGTTGACAGTAACAGGTCTAGGAACATCAGACAGGGGGAAGCGCCCGATGAATGCAGAGCCATGGTTCGCTGACCTGGCTAATTACTTAGTCACTGGAGAACTGCCAGGTTCCCACGAAATTTCCCGGGCCCTAGAAAATGAAGCTGAAGAGTGAGGCCAAATACTACTTCTGGGATGATCCCTACCTCTGGAGAATGTGCTCAGACCAGGTTATCCGACGATGCATCCCAGAGTGGGAACAGAAGGATGTCTTAAACCACTGCCATGCCTTAGCCTGTGGGGGTCATTTTGGGTCTAGGAAAACTGCCAGGAAGGTTTTGGACAGTGAATTTTATTGGCCAACTCTGAACAAGGACTCTTTTGAGTTTTGTCAAGTCTGTGAAAGATGTCAACTGACCGGGGGAATTTCTAGGAGAGATGAGATGCCGCAGAATCGGATAATAGTTTGTGAAATTTTCGATGTTTGGGGCATGGACTTTATGGGCCCTTTCCCATCTTCATATGGGAATACGTACATCTTGGTTGCAGTGGATTATGTATCCAAATGGATAGAAGCAAAGACTACGTCCACTTGTGAGTCAAAGGAGGTAGCTAAATTTCTGCGGACCAATATTTTCAATAGGTATGGGGTGCCCAGAGCCATCATCTCGGACTAGGGAACGCACTTTTGTAACCGCACAATAGAAGCTTTGATGAGAAAATATGGTGTACATCATCGGTTATCTACACCATATCATCCCCAGTCGAATGGTCAAGCTGAAGTCTCGAACAGAGAAATCAAAAACATCTTGGAAAAGACGGTGAACACCACAAGGAAAGATTGGAGTAAGCACCTCGACGATGCTCTCTGGGCATACAGGACTGCTTACAAAACACCAATCGGGATGTCACCGAATAGATTGGTGTTTGGGAAAATGTGCCATTTGCCCATGGAGGTGGAACATAAATCTTACTCAGCAATTAAATAGATGAATATGAAGGCGCCGACCTGTGAAAAAAACGGAAACTGCAGCTACAGGAATTGGAGAAACTAAGACTGGAGGCATTCGACTTGGCCATGTGGTATAAAGAAAGAACCAAACTCTGGCATGATAAGCACCTCCAGGTCAAGGAACTTCGAGTAGGGCAGAAAGTACTTCTTTTTCAATCTCGGCTGAAGCTAATGCCTGGTAAGCTGAAATCCAAGTGGATAGGGCCATACACGATCATTGGCCTTCGAGCAAATGGAGCAGTAGAGATTCAAGGGAGCGCCCCAAACTCAGTTCCTTTCCTAGTAAATGGGCACAGAGTGAAGGTATACAGAGATAATACAGATCTGCATGTGGTGGAAGAGACGCCACTACATGCATCTGCTATTATTTCTTAAGGTGGTCAGGCAAATGGATATCCTCAATGAATTCCTAGGTCAGGTAAAGTGGGGAACGAAAAATTATTTTTACACTGACCTAGGAAATTTTGTGGATACTCATTTGCTATGTAAATAGTTCAGTTGCTTTCGAACATAAGAAAAACCCAAACAAATAAAAAAAAAAGTTTTTACCAAAAATATTTTTCGAAGTACCAAACTCCCTGGGGAAATTGTTTTGTCACTTATGATCTCCGACCCGAGAATTTGGTGTTTCATTTCTTTTGTTACTAGGGGGAGGAAGAGTCTTGCAAATTGGAGGAAAGACGGTTGCTTTTGGAATTTTGAATTCCGTTTTTCGAGGAACGTAAGGTTGCTTACATCATATCGCAACTGTTCGCCTGCCACTCTGAAAAGCCCAAAGATATTTTCAACCGGTCACTTCTCTCCCCACTCTCACAATTCTCTCTCTCTCAATAATTACTCTCCCAAATTTGTTTCCCTAATCGAATCCACCCCAGATATTGTGAGTTTTGCAGGTAACCATGAAGAAAGCACAGGATACCATCGTGAAGAAGGGAGACCACGCCGCCAAACTACCGTCCGGCGATTCGTCTGGACAACCGCCGGCTCAGCCGATTTTCTCTGCGCTCGATATACGCTCAGAATGGAACCCGACTTCTGTTCCAGATTCCTCTGCCGTCAATAGTCCCGATGAGGAAGCATTCTTGAAGGAACTGGAGGAGAAGTTCGGAAGTAAAGAGGAGGCCGAGAGACTTTTCTCCCGATTTTCGATGTTCCGCCAGCAACCGCAGGCAATTCCTGAGGAATCAAAGGCGCAACCACCAAGTTCAAACCTAGAGGATTCCAAAACCCTAGATCAGACGCATGCAGAAACTGGTCCAAGCCCAGACATTGTAGAACAGGGAAAAGGCGGCAGCGGACTCGAGAAGGAAAGCGTCAGCGGATTTGCAGACGAAATTGACAAGATGGTGGTGGATTACTCTTTGGATGGAGTCGCCGGGGAAGGTAACGCAACTGCTTTACAATCGGTGGAGGGGGAAACCCCAAGTTTGTATGTGGAGGGGGAAACCCCTATTTCTAAGAATGTGGAGGGGGAAACCCCGAGTTTGTATGTGGAGTGGGGAACCCCGACTTTGCTCGTTGAGGGGGGAACCCCAATTGTGTGTGATGAGGGAGAAATCCGTAAGAATTCTGGAGGGGACGAGGTCCCCGATGTTGTTATAGGACAGAGGCCCAGGAAAGACGGGTCGTTGGAGGTAGTAGATCTGGAGGAGGTGCCCGAAGACTCACCGGTTGATCTGCGGGAGTCAAGAAGAATAGCACGGAGAAGCATGCTAGATGAAAAATCGACGAAGGTAACCAGTCGAGGGGATCAGGGTTCCTGGCCCCAATAGCAACAAGTGTGCAGGAGGAAGAAACTCCTGAGTCTGAGGAGGAAGTGGACGCCGCAGAAGAGCGCCGAATGGCCAAGGAGCGCAAGAGGAAAGGAAAGACTGCCCTTACTCATCGGCCTAGGAAGTCACAGAAACTCCTCTCAGTCAGGGAATCCCCTCGTGCGTTGCCTAAAGCTCCTTGACATGGTAAAGCCGACAGGGAGACAGAGGAAGAGTCTGAAGAAGAGGAGGTCCCTAACTATGAGCGAGAGGAGATCTGGAACACGAAGAAGCTCTTGGGAGCTATGTCTAAGTTCAACGACCCAAGGAGGACACAAACGCATAAGGATCGAAGTGCAGTAGGGAAACTGGCCAAATCGGGGAAGAGATATGACAGGGACTCGCTGAGGCAGATAGAATCCGAGGAAGAATTCCTTGGCCACATCAAGGGAATAGGCTTTGAGTGGCTCCTGAACCATAGCGAACAGGAGGTGCCAGTGGAAGCGGCCCGGGAATTTTTCTCTAAGTTTCAGATTCAAGACAACTACCGATCCGGATGCGAACACGGTCTCCTTTCGTCTTTTCACCATCGAGCATACAATGAATGTAAGGGAGTGGTCTCTTAGGATGGGGCTATTTACAAATGCTGAGGATGACGAGGGAATTTGGGATGATAGAGTATACGGCCCACCAAGAGACACCCCTGGATTCTCATCACAAACTGCCTGGGAATATTTGACACATGCTAGGAGCGGGATTTTCAAAACCAGCGTATCAAAAGGGATCCACATCACCGACCATCTCCTCCGTTTCGCCCAGGAATTCATCGGGTACAATCTGATGGGCACGACCAGCTCCAGCATCACCACCACCGAGCTCTACTTTACATGGTGCATGTCTAAACACATCAAAGTTCACCTTGAGTATTGGTTAGCCCAGGCCTGCCATCAGATGACTGTCAACCCTTCCCGCCACATGTACACCTACCACCTTCTACGCGCCTATATAGAGCGCAACTTCGTAATGAAGATGGGGAAGGCAGAGCCGAGTGTTACAATGTGTGAGCCCCCGGAGCTATTCAGCATGGAGTACTTTTTCAACAAGGGGCTCCTACACATGGAAGGGCGGGAGTTGTGCTTCTACAACATAGGGGCCAATGTGGACAAAGTAAAGCGTGAACCAGAGCTGGTGGAAGATGTGGTGACTGTGGACGTGGCAGGGCTTCGGAAGGAGATGGCTGAGGTGAGAGAAGAAATTGGGGGAGTCAAGAAGGCGCTACAAGAGATTAAGGGGAGTCTGGATACCCTGGCTGAACGATCATCTGCCCAGAATGAGAGGATGACCGATGCGGTCAAGCTTATGAAGAGAATGACAGAAAGGTTGGGAGAGGTACTTCCCCAGACCCAGCAAAAGCTGCCCTCTGGACCCAGCAAAATGGTCCGGCAGCCGGGTCCAAGAAGTTCCTCCCAGCAGCAGCTTCCACCCTCCTCCAAGCCTTCGGTAGCCCTGCTTGTATCTCCAGCCCTGGCGTCTGTCTCTGTGAGAAAACCCCTGTCAAAACCCCCTGTAATGTCTAAAGAGGAAGTGCCGGTGTCGCCGACGAAGAAGAAAGTGAAGGTGAACCGCCCCAACGTATCACCTAAGTCTGTCTCCCAAGGGAGCCGGACCCAAAATTGAATTCCCCCAGTTGACCAAGTAAATTTTATATTTGAGTCATTTCATTTTATTTTTTTATATATCCATGTTGCTTGTGCTGAGCATGTGTAATTGTTTTCCTGTGTGTTCTCCCACTTAGCCCAATCTTTGGTCTAAGTGTGAGAAGTTTGTGTGTTTCATTCGGCATGTTTTTCTTGTCTCTGTGATAAGGTGGTTATCTCCCACTTAGCCCAATTCTTGGTCTAAGTATGAGAAGTTGTTGTTTAGATTCTGCATGTTATTTCATGTTTTATGTCTTTGTTTTCTCCCACTTAGCCCGTTGTTCGGTCTAAGTGTGAGAAGTTTTATTGTTTTTTTTTTTTATTGTGTGCACCAACTCCCTCATTTTTCCCCTTCACTAGGATAGCTTGGGAACAAGTTGGAGTGAAGTGGGAGGGGGTGGGAGAGTCAGTGCAGTGTGTGCTCAGCATGTGTTAGAGTCTTTAAGTCTAGGAATTAGTTTTTTTTAGGATCTATGTGTTAGCATGAACTGGTGATAATAATAAGGCAAGATTCCCTTAGTAAAAGTAATTGAGAATAGGATGCACGCAACTTTGAGGTCTCTCCTTTTAAAAGAATGAAATCGGTTTGGAGAAGGCAAGAACGATAGAAGGTGCCTTAGCTGACCTAATTGTGAAGCCCCACTACTGATGTGAGTTAAAAGCCTTAACATTGAGTGCTAACATTATAAAAGGGGCTGCTACCTGATGCTTAGGGAGAAGAATTTAGAAAGGAGATAAAAAAAAAAAAAAAAAAAGGGGGTTGCAAACCTGGAGGTATAAGCTGGACAAAGTCCAGAGGAAAAAATTAAAAATAAATAAATAATAATAAAAATAATCTGGAGGTATAAGCTAGACGAAGTCCGGGAAAAGATGAGGTATAAGCAGGACGAAGTCCAGGGGAAAAAGAGAAAAAAAATAGGAAAGGAGGATAGAAGGAGAAATTCTCATAACCCGAAGCATCAGTAGCAGGAGCTAACTAAGAGCAATCGATCCTAACATCCCTGGTGAGGAATGAGTGATCGAGCGAATCCAACAATTAGCAAGCTATAGGCCATCTTGACAAGCTGACAAACCGACTAGGTAGATAAAGGGAAGGGGAGGAATTGGAGTGTTTAGACTATTTGATCGACCTTAAGCTTGTGCGGACGAATGCTTTGAAAATTTGAACTAGTTCATGCCTATGTGTTTTATTTTCTTAAGTGTTGTTTTTCTTTTCCTTTTTCTTTCGTAGGTTAGTGTCTAGGTCTAGGAGTTTTCTTTGGTCAGGGAATATCCATGCATTGAAATTCGCCTTATTTCTCTTTTTCTTGTCTTTATACTTGAGGACAAGTATGTTTTAAGTGTGAACAGTTTGATAAGGCTAATTTCATGCATTGATTATGGAATAAAATTATGTGATTTCATGGGTCTAACAAGGTTTTGTAAGCCAGGTGTGTAGAGAAATCGCTAGCCCCAGGAAGAAGATGAAGATTGCCGAGGAGAAGAAGCTAGCAGGAAAAATGAGCGGAAAAAGGAAGAGCCACTAGACTGAAGAGCATCAAATTGGAGGGTAAAATGGAGATCACAGGAACAGTCTAGAAGCTCTATCCACTATAAATAAGAGCATGTGCTTAACATAAAGGATCATGACTTTTCGGCTCTATCCACTTCTCTACACACACTATCACGGGGAATTGGTGCGGGGGTTCACGTTTCAGTTTGATTGTGGGGCAACACCGTCTCTACGGAGGCGAAGAAACAATTATCTTTTGCTTTCCTGTTTACTTTCGTATTTTCCGAGTCCTCGCTGTTCGAGGCTCGGCTCTGTTTAGTTACTATCGTTGAATACTTAGTATTTTGCAATGGATATCACTACTTTTGTTTCGCTTATCTTATTGTGGTGTTGTTGGTTTGATTTGCTGATTATTGTTGGTTGATTTGAGTTTGGAGTTGGATTTTGAGGAATTTGTTGTTGATCGGTTGAATTTGTTGTTGATCGGTTGAATCTACGTAAACTTGTGAGGATCGGAGATGGAAATGATGTTTGATTGTTGTGGATGGCTTGAATCCGGAGTGGATTAAGCGTCCCGTGGATGGATCTGCTTGTTTTCGCTTGATTTTGTTGTTTAAGTTTTGCATTCTTGTTTTTCCTCGTCTAGTAGTCGTAGATCTGCTTTAGTTTTACCCGTTCTTCGTTTCTATCGGTTTAATTTCGTTCACTTTGCTTCGAACTTCGTTTTGCTCTGTTTTTCACTGGTTGTTTCATGATAAAAGTTGGAGAAGATGGTGTCGCTGTTAGTTAGTCCTTAGGTTAGTTATTTTGCAGCTTTTTCAGTCGTACTCTGCCGTTTTAGGGAATGGTCCCCACGTTTAATTTTTCCCAAGTCTAGGTTAATTTAGGAAGTTGTTCGCTCGGTCTAGTAATTGACCTGCTCATTTCTGGTTTATACATGCTTAAAGGATCCCGTCTAGATCTAGCTGTTAGGATAAGTTCTTTAAATTCCCAAGTCTAGGAAGTAAATCTCAACCCCAAAAATTGCGTGGCGGCAGCCAAAAATAGTTTCCGGGTCTTTGAACATGTTTACTTACGCATTCATCTCTGTAGATTCGATCTCTGCTTCCCTGTACTAATTTTCTTAGCTAAAGCGGGTTGAGGGTTTTTGAAGGGGGAGTTAAGGAAGCGATTGTGTGCCCAATGACAGGTAGCTCAAGGTTCTCTGAATTCCTAGACTGAGTGTCTAGAGGATTTTCTGGATCGAGGATTTTCTTTATTAATCTTGAACACTCTTTCGCTGACCATTAAACTCTTAAGCTACTTCAGAAAACTTAACATATCTATACATATATAAAATGCATTTTGGGAGGATTTGAATAATTATTTTTTGCAAAGGATGTAAATCCAATAAATAAAAACTACTATTAAATTCTTTGACTAATTTTTAAAGCAATATAATGAGTAAGCAGTTATAAATTTTTATATAAGATAATAACCATTTAATAAAAGGCATAGAGTTGTTGATGAATTACACACCAACAAAAGCATTCTCCATTCTCTCTCATGCTCTCAACATTTTATTGTATATTTTAGGAACATTTTATTGCTCAATTTTTGGAGCTCCATCAAGTTCATCGGTGCCTAGCGGGTTTGAGATGTTATATACGTTAGGAGGAAGTCATTTTGTCTTTGGGGATAATACGTCAATTCGAGGAGCACTAACCGTGATGTAATTTGTCTTGCGGAAAGAGGGTTTTTCTCGACTAGATTTATGGTTCGGTTTATTTTATAATTTTGAATGTAGTTTCCATTTCATTTGTTGTTGTTTTTATTTTCTTTGATTACAATAGTTAGAGTACCGCGTGTATATGGTTCAAGAATTTTAACTTAATATTTCTTACAATTCTTATAGATAGAAGAATTGTAACATCCTTAACTTGAAATATGCATAATATTTATCTTCATATTTACACAATTTATTATTTTTGTATATTTATATTATCACTGGCGCTATAATTATATTAAGTGGTGTTACACAAAAAATAATATTTTTATCACTTATGATGAATTAATAAGTGGTGCATAATATATATGTATATTTGCAGTGAGATAATTAAACCTATCAAAATCGAGTTGATCAATTCATTAATATAATGGTGTTAATTCAACCAATTAATGTCATGTTTTTTGTGTAGTTTATCATTAGAATTTTTTTTATGGTCATAATTTTGACGTTTTGAATATTATGAGTTTCCGATTTTTATTTTATTAATAGTGTGATTTACATTATATTTAGTAGAGAAATATGAAGGATTGTTTAAACATATTTTCCAAAAGTGTCAATACTTGATATAGTCTCTTTATTGTTGTCCAAATAATTGTGTTTGTCTTGATTCCATTTCAAATATGTTTAATTTTATGTCTTTAGGTGTAAAATGAATTGGGGAGCATATATTTATTGAATTATTATTATATAGTATAATTTTTTATTTTTAAATATTATATAGTTATATTATTTCTTATTTTATTTAACCAATTAACGATTTAAAACTGTATGACGAAAACATATTTCGTCGTGCATCGCACGTGGGTTAACACTAGTATGTTAAAAATACGAAAATGTAAAATATATACAGTATATTATATGATCATAATTCACATATATTGCAATTAAAACGAGTCCATAATATAAAGTTCTTCGATAATGATTCGTAGAAATACTACTCTCTCTGTCCCACAAAAGATGTCACACTTTCCTTTTTAGTTTGTCCCACAAAAGATGTCACATTTCCTTTTTGGAAAAAGTTCTCTCTCACATGAATATAAAAATTATATTTTCTCTCTCCATTTAACACACAAAACAAAACCTCCTAAAATCTCGTGTCGTCCCACAAGTATGACATCTTTTGTGGGACGGAGGGAGTATGTAATACTCCATCTGTCCTAGCTAAGATGACATATTTCTTTTTCGCACTTGTTTTGAAAAAATCATGCTAATAAATAGT
Organism: Salvia hispanica; assembly: GCF_023119035.1. Lineage (NCBI taxonomy): Eukaryota > Viridiplantae > Streptophyta > Magnoliopsida > Lamiales > Lamiaceae > Salvia > Salvia hispanica. Next base: position 25,873,363 of record NC_062970.1, on the reverse strand, counting down.
TAAAGTGAAGAGAAATTAAAGTAGGAGAGAGAATAATGTAGAAGAGATTCTCCTCCATATTATTCACTCTATTATTTTATTTCTCTCCACTTTAACTATTTATTAGTATCATTTTTCTAAAATACGTGTAAAAGAAAAGTGTCTTCTTAACTGGACTGGAGAGAGCACATCCAATAGTTCTTCTAGTAGTCCACTTATTTAATTTGAAGTACTTCTATAATGATTTGTACGGTGTTAAGCATGTTCCAAAAAGAGAAATAAAATAATTAAAATTCACAGAATGATTATAGATCCAACTATAGTGCAACGCTCAAAATCATGGAAATCCTCAATTTTTGAAGTTCGATGGTTGAAATATTGTACGGATAATATATTATATAAAAATGATAAGGTAAAGCATGCAAATATGTAGGTTGATTGTCTCCTAAAACTCAAAATGAGAATAAAACTGGCTGCTATAATGGTAGACACATATGGTTATGGTGAAATACCCTTTTCAGTACCTTCGTAACATTTAGAATGATTTATTTCTTTTTGGATATCCATTTTAAAATGATTATGGTGAAATAGTATATTTTTCAAATGGTAGACACATATGGTTATGGTGAAATAGTATATCTTTTAAAATAAAAAATTATTATCTTTACTTTATTTTCTTTCACTAAATTTATAAAATACATAAAATTTTATGTCAAAAAAAATAGGTTTCACTTTATGCGGACGGATGAAAAACTGAAATAGTAATGCTCCTATATGATTTCATCTTTTATGATCAATTTTTGAGGCCAAAGTTTTCAACATTTGACAATTTCAATGATTCTTTGGTATGAGACTGACCCCAGAGTCTCAAATTCATTGTGGCTGAAGTTGGTGGTTGTGTTTTCAATTCACGTGTGAGTTAAATGATGAGACAAACCTCAATTATTTTTATAATCAAAGAAATCTTTATTAGTACTCACAATATTTAGTTAATTAGTTCAAAAAACACGATAACACGAATGTGGTTGATTTTGCACATACTTACAAATAGGGATATCAATGTAACTCGAAATCTGCAAGTCGATCCAAATAATTCAATAAAATATTATGGTTAGAGGCTTAGAGCTATATTTTTGCAACCCGGATATAAAACGGGCTATATGAGCTAGTCCGAATGGGTTGACCTGTTAGGCGGGCTAACCCGATAGGATTGCGGGTCGGCCAGATGGGGTTACACTTTCCAATTAATATAGTAACAAATTTAAAATGTGTTTTCAATATAGATCCTACTTTCATAATTTCATTAGTTCTTCCTTTCATAAATTTTATGTATATAACATTTCAATATAAAATTTTTTTTAGAAATCTTAATGAAGACACAAGAGTTTGTTGACTTAAATATATGATTATACTTTTTAGAATACATTAGCTTTGAAATTATTCTTTTCCAAAGGTCATGAGATTATATTTAAAATTATTCTTCCTCATATGTTATTTGCTCTTTACATTTTCGGCTCTTTTCGAAACTACTTGCACTATTTATATTTTAATTACTTATAATACTCTCTTTGTCCCACTGAAGATGATCCATTTTTTTTTTGTCTTAACCAAGATGACTTATTGCTAAAAATGGAAACGTTTTTCTCTCTACTTTATTCTCTATCTCTTACTTTCCTCTCTCCACTTCACACATAAAATAAAATTGCCTAAGAGCATCTCCGGTGGCGGACTTCCCACAAAAACTTCCTGCCACGTCATCACCAGGACTTCTCATCCCACTGCCACATCACTAGGACTTCCCCTGCACTAGGACTTCCCACTTGGACTTCCACTAGGACATCCCGCAATAAAATTAAATTCACAATTATTCAATTTATGGAATTAAAATTTACGGAATTAAAATTTCGACACGAATACGAACAGGGAAATGCGAATATTTCATTAAAAAAAATATATATTATTCAAAAAAAAAATTATATAGTCAATAAAAAAAATTAACCACATCAACGTCCATCCCTCCGCGTCCAAACTTCTTCGATGATATCCTCCTGAAGTCGAATATGGGCATCTCTTTGCCGCATGTTGGCAAATGCGCGCAACCGCTCAACCTCTCCATGAGGTACCCCCATGTTCACATTCGCGCTGGCCACGTCGTGGCTTGGACCGACACCCGTATCATCTTTGTTGGTCCACTGAGTCATTTCGTCACCTTCACTTTCGACAATCATGTTGTGCAAAATGATACATGCGTACATGATGTCGCCGATGTGGGGAATATACCACATCCGTAAAGGACCCTTCACCATCTCCCATCGACTCTGGAGCACACCAAATGCCCGCTCAACATCCTTGCGCGCTGCCTCCTGACGGCTTGCAAAGTAGGACTTCTTTTGTCCGACCGCATGCTTGATCGTCTTCACAAAGACGGGCCAGTTTGGGTATATCCCATCCGCCAAATAGTATCCCATATTGTGTTGGTTTCCGTTGGCGACGAAACTGATGGCGGGACCAACGCCATTGCACTGATCGTTGAACAAGGGGCGACGACTGGAGGACGTTGATGTCGTTGTTCGACCCGGCGAATCCAAAATAAGCATGCCATATCCATAGCCGTAGTCAGCTACAGCTTCAAGGATCATCGTGGGATGCTTGGCTTTGAAGCCGGAAGTGTGTATCCCCTTCCAGGCGGCGGGGCAGTTATTCCATTCCCAATGCACACAATCTATGCTGCCCAACATCCCGGACAACCCGTGCACCGACCCGTGCATATTTATCAGCTGCTGGCAGTCTTCGGGGCTCGGACTCCGAAGATAGTGATCCCCGAATATCTCTCTAACGCCCGCGCAAAAATTCTGCAGACACTCGGCGGCTGACGACTCGCCAATGTGGAGGTACTCGTCGAACATGTCGGTCGGGCCTCCGTACGCCAGTTGCCTGATTGCGGCAGTGCACTACTGTAAGGGCGTGCGTCCGGGTTTGCCAGACGCATCCTCCCCGATCCTGAAATACTCGTATCTTCTCTCTAAAGCACCCACGATATGCATAAACAGCGGACGATGTATCCTAAAACGTCGCCGGAATAAGGCATCCCCAAAACGCGGCTGCGGAGCGAAGTAGTCCTGATACAACCGAATATGTGCAGCAATGTGGTCCCGGGGTACATGATGTCGCTGATGGATCGGCCGAGGTACCGCCGCCTGCTGCCGCCGCTGCTGCCTCTGCCGTAGCAATCGATCAATCGCCCCTTCCACAACGACATCCAATTCATTCTCACTATCACTATCACTAGCGCCCCCGCCACTACCACCCGCTGACTTGATTTATTTTAAACACGAGAATTACCCACAAGTGTACGGAGCTAGTGTAGCAATAAACAAGTACGAGTATCGTATCCACGGAGACAAATTGTGCAACTTAAGTACCACGAACCGATTTTGACTACTATCTAGAGAATCCGGAAATGTTGGTTTTGGTTTTGAAAAACAATTAAACATAAATGTGAATATTCAACAACTTCGATTACCCAATTGAAGTCTCTAGGATCACTAGGAAAGCCGCTAGTCTAGACTAAACCCTCTCTCGAGTGCACTTAACCTGTTGATTAATCATTAATATTGAAGTCTCCTTCTAATACGTCACAATTAACTCCTTAAAACGAAAGGCTCAAGCCCTCACTCTAGAATTCCTTCTCTCGAATGCAAATTATCTAGGTGTTGTTCATTCTTTTATCAATCATAATTAAGTATCTCTCGATTACTCAAAACTAGCTAAGCAATTGGATTGAAAAACCACAAGAATGAAACAAAGAAATCACAAGAGCAAAGGTAATCAAAAGTCCTTGAATTACTCAAAAGCATTCATTGTAGTCTTCACCAAAACTCTACAATAGATTTAGCTACTCGTATTCAACACAAATCCACAAGAGAAATCCATAGGAAGTGAATTGAACATAGGAAAACTAATAAAGATACTCCCAAAGGTGAATTGAATGGACAAATCGTCTTCGTCTTCAAACTTGTTGATGAATCGGACTCTTCATCACTTCAATCTGCTCTTAAACGTGGAAACTACTTCTGGGGCGTGTGGAAAGTATACTGGAGTCGAACCCTAGGTCCTATTTATACCCGGGGCGAAAAATAGAAGAAAATTAGCATACGAGTAAATCGCCCGGCCGGGCGATTTTAAGTAACAAAACGCCCGACGGGGCGTTTTTCTTGAATCGCGACATTACACAAAACGCACGGCCACAGTGGATACGCCCGGCCTGAGGGGCCAAACGCCCGGCTTCCTTCAACAGAACGCCCGGTCTTGTGCACTGAAACGCCCGACCTACGGTTTTTGGTGCCGTTTTCGTCCGTTTCCACCTGCTGTGACTACAAAAACTCGACAAACTTATCAGAACACTAAAATAAGGGATCATAGATGAAAACTCAAGTAATGTGCTATAAAACACTGAAATCTGCACTGTTAACTATCCTAAACACTTGCTAAACTACGAGTTTATCACCCGCACGACTACTAGCCATTCTAGATATACTTGAAAATAGAGTTTAGAGAGAGAAACTTGTCAACACAAGTGGTGTGAATGAAATGAAGTTCAACGAGCCGTATTTATAGAGTTTAAAAAAAATTAAATTTTAAGTCGGACGTCTGACCCTCGCCACAATGGCGGACGTCCGCCCGCCCGTCGCGCGGATATCCGACGTCCTCACGGGACGTCCGTGTCTGACGTTTTCCTTCTCAATGGTGGACGTCCGGTCGGACTTCCGCGACGTCCTACCGGGACGTCCGCCGGTGGAGATGCTCTAAATTCTCATGCTGCCCAAGGAAAGTGTCATCTTCCTTGGGACGGAGGGAGTATTAGAGTTAATTAAGTGTCTCTTATAAAGTGTTCCCTTATTTCATTTAAATTATTAATTTATTTACACTAATTACTCAATTCTTAATTTACGACCCAAAAAGAAAAATGTGCAAGTAGCATGGGACGGAGGGAGTACAATAATTGTATTGTTTACAAGATAAAGAAGATTAAGTAGATCAATTACTTTATTATATGAAGTAGTGGAAATGAATTCTAAGTTTTAATGAAACAAAAATTAGAAACAAATTAATGTCAAATTTTCTTTGGCCCGATTAGCCCGGCGGGTAGTCTCGAAATCAAAAGGATTAGGGTTAGGATTGAAAAATTATAACCGGAAAAGTCCACGTCAATAACTTGACAATCCGAACAAATTGGCCTGAATCTGAGAAAGTTGGCCCGATTGAAATCCCTACAAATCTTGTTTTCAAACATTTGTTATACTTATATTTTGTTAATTTTTTTCATAATTTCATTTTTTTATAAAATCAAAACAACTTGAAAATAAATGAATTAGTTGAAACACAAAACTATGCAATAAAAGTATGCCCGAAGCCAGGATGGCGTGTATACGACAATTCCAATCTTAAAATCAGTATATTTAAAACAAAAGTATTGATATAGTTTAACAACCGTTTAAATGTATAGTTAGAGAATGTGAATTTAATTAATTATAAGAATGATTTAATTTATTATAAAAGTTTTTTAGTTCACTATATAATTTTAGAATATAGAGTGAATTAAATATTTCATGGAGTAAATACTTAACTGTAAATTATAGTGAATTAAATTGCTTTTATAATGAACTAAAATCGTTGTTATAGTAAATTAAATTTGTGTGATCTTTAATTATACATTTAAGAGTAGTTATACATTAAACATCTTATTTAAAAATCATGTAAAAATCAAAATCGTAACAAGTTTGTATATGTCAAACCAACTGACTCAGTAATGAAAGTTGAAGATGATGGTTAGTGTATGAAGCAATTTTTGAGAATTTAAAAGCGTATATTGCAAGAAAGAAACCCTGCAAAAGCAAATAAATACTAATCCCTGCGTCTTACAAGAATAGGCACTCTTTTTTTTTTTTTTGTCAATTCCATAAGAATGTTCACTTTCTAATTTTGGAAATTATTTTCTCTCTAATGAGGTGAGACTCATTCTCCACTAACAATACTTTAATTAAAAAAAAATTCTACCTCTCTCTTACGTTGCCAATATGCATTAAAATTTGTGTCAAACCAAAAGTGCATATCCGTGTGGGATGGAGGGAGAGTATAATATATTACGCCATTTGGCGATAAATAGGAAATTTAAAAGTGGGGTTCATTGATTAACTCATTTACGACGAGATATCGTCATACTGGCTTGAGGCAAACTGACTTGATGCGGGTTGAACAACGACAAAAAATCAGAGGTAAAGTGGTGGCGAGTTGAGCACATACTAAGCTATCTAAGAGAACTCCGAACTTAATATTGAAAGCCTTAATATAGAGTCTCCTAAAGCATGGAGAGAACCCTTTCTTCATTTTCATTTCTTCTATTTATAGTGCGGCTCCACTTCAATCCCTAGGGTTGATCTTCTCTGGTTTGACATATGTGGCATCCAAAAAAGCTTTCTATTCGAAGCCCGTCCTTCCTCTTGGCTGACCTCTTACTTGTGTCTCCTTCTAGTCAGTTTGGGCCACTTTTCTCCATTTTTGCATGTTTTCCTCTCGACACCTCTTAGAATATAGATCTCCATTTTCCCATGTTTTCCTCTCGACACCTCTTCGTCATCATTTCCTCTCTTTTCCTGCAAACTTAGCAACTTTTTGGTGCATAATACCCGTGAAAGCCGGTCAAACTGACCAGTAACCAATACACTAAATATGATTAATCAATTACCAAAAGTAGTAAAAAATAGGTTTGACAATTATAGTCGGACGAATAGAAAATGAAACTAGTGACAAGTACTTACGGATGAAGGAAGTAATCATTTTCACACCTCTCAAATATTCTTTCTCGGTTTTCCTTTATTCATTTAAAATGAATTCGGGTGTCAGAGGCCACTCAATCCGAATACGGAGACGAATATTGTCACATATGCTCGTACTCTGGGCTAGGATCCAAGATTACAGTACTTGGAACATGGCGCAAATGCAAATGGCACACAAATAGGCACACCAGATACTCACGGGTGCGGAATACATGTAGATGGCTACAAACCTTAAATGTGGTTCTATCACATCCGATGCAACCATCTACTCCAAAAGTTGGATCTGCTTCGAAAGCGGCTAGGATGGGCAAGGACAAAGTTCGATTCAAAGAACGAAAAATGTACAATCAAAAGGAGATGAATGTGCTTACGATGTACTCATGTTTCTGATGATCTGATGATAGAGAATCAACATATATGATCTGAGTATTTTGAGAGAAAATTGCTTCCATTTACAATGCAAAAAAAAAAAAGGAGACCATCTTCAGAAACATTGGGCTCATGTCCAGACAACGTTGCCAAAATTATGAAGAATAGTCGATAATCTACAAAAGAATTGGTCGAGTGGTTCAAGTTAGGGACGATATTTGTAGCATGGCTCACACGATGTTCTACAAGGACACAAAGACTTTTGCACCTGACCATAGTTTAAATATAAAAGTGAGGTGTTTTTAAAAAGACAATAGGAAAGGTCTAAAAATTTGAAAATTCGTTTACAATAATAAAAATCATTTAGTAGGAAATGTTGAAAGAAATTTATCGATCATAAGTACACTGGTTTTACTGAAAATGATTGTACTGTGACTGAAAAAAGCGGACATGCCTGTCCAAGATGCCAACAATAAAGTCAAGATGCTAACACAACATAGCTCCACAATTTCCATATCAAATTAATTTTCTCGACTCCCCACACTACAAAAATTCAAAATCATGAAATATCAACGTACCCCACTTTTTAAAATTAGTGCAACTTATAAATTGAAATTTTTTTTTTTTTCCCAATCTACTCCCTAAAATAATGTTTTATTTTGGCTATTTTGAGATGTGTAATTTAAAGTCTCATTTATTTTTATTTTTTTCATTTTAATTAAGGGATCCACCATTTACTTAATTTATATTCATATTTTATTATAAAATTAAAATTGTGCTAAGTCAAAATGAGATTATGCACCACGGAAGAAGGGATCATGAAAAAAGGAAAAAGTGAGACGAAAATTAAAGACGGATGATGCCAATATAGCTCAAGAAAAAGGCAGTTTGGGAGGAAGATATTTGAGGGGAAAATAGTGTTGTTTCTTTTATGCGAAGCAAGGGAGAGAGAAAGGAAAAATTATAAAGAAAACAAGTAAAGCTGTAGTAAGAGGTCGCTTTCAAAAAGGGAGGGGTTGTGGTGCCATTTTGGAGGGATCTATATTCTAATCTAACCCTTCACACACAAACACGCACACAAATTAAAAAATTAGGGTTCTAACCTAATTCAGTAAAAGAAAATGAAAAAGGAAAAGGGGGAAAATCTTGGAAACCACCCAATGGTATGGGACAGAGTGGAATTGAGTGGGAAATTTTGAAACAAGTAGCCATGAATGAATTGTAATAATAATAAAAATATGATCTTTTCATTTTATTTTATGTTGGTTAAGTTGGTATATGTGTTTTGTGTAGACTGTACAAAAACAGCAGTGTTAATATCACAGAGATCTTTAATCTCCTTTCAGACCCAAACACTGCCACCCTCTTCCCTGCCATCCAGCCCTCTTATAGCATAGAGAGAGAGAAAGAAAGAAAAGAAAGTTTTGATTTTTCTCAGATTTCTTGAATTGTATCAAAAGGTTTGAAGATGGGTTAGAGGCTTTGGTGGTGATGGAATTGCTCAAGATTGCAAAAGCTGAGAGGAAAAACACAAGGGTCTGAGTCTGGATCCTCAGAGGAATCATCACCTTCATCTTTCTCCAAATCCAAATCCAAATCAAGAACAGCAACAACATCACAATTATGTAGCGGAGCACTCCTCCAATGTGCAATTTCACCAGCTTTTCCACCAGAACCAGCTCCTCTACGGCGGCGCCGCCCGACTAGACTCCAATCCCCCGCCGCCGCAGCAGCCCAGGAAGAGGGCGCCGCCGCCGGAGGAGGAGGAGCATGCGAGATTGCGGGGGAAGGTGGGGGAGAGCAGCAGCCGCCAGCAGCAGAGGGTGTTAGGGGAGGTGGTGGAGGTGCAGGGCGGCCACATTGTCCGCGCCACCGGCCGGAAAGACCGCCACAGCAAAGTCTGCACGGCGAAGGGACCCAGAGACCGGCGAGTCCGCCTCGCCGCCCACACGGCCATCCAATTCTACGACGTCCAAGACCGCCTCGGCTACGACCGCCCCAGCAAAGCGGTGGATTGGCTCATCAAGAAGGCTAAATCCTCCATCGACGAGCTCGACCACCTCCCCTCCTGGCACCCCACCGCCGCCGCCGCCCCCTCCCAAGACTCCGACTTTAAGCAAAACCACCCCAATTCCACCGCTCCCAGCTCCTCCACCAAACCGCCCACCTCCCAAAATCAAGTCTCCAGCTTCCTCCCTCCGTCCCTAGACTCCGACGCCATCGCCGACACCATCAAGTCCTTTTTCCCGGTCGCCGTCGAGCCCAGCCACACCCAAGACCTCCGTCTCTCGCTGCAATCACTCCAAGATCCAATCTTGCACCACACCCAGGCGCCGCCGCCGCGCCAGATCCTGCTTAGCGGCACCCCATTGGGATTCGACGGCGGCAATTGGGTCGACCAGGCGGCGGATCTCAGCCGGCTCCAGCGATTCGCCGACGCTGGATACTTCTTCAACCCGCCGCCGCCGCTGCCTCAGCAGCTGCTCGGCCACAACCACCAAATGGTTTCAGTTTCACAGAGGGGACCCCTTCAGTCCAGTAACACGCCTTCAATCCGTGCTTGGATCGACCCAACCGTCGACCACCACCCGCCTTTCTTCTCCGGCTACGGCGGATTCCACATCCCTGCACGGATTCAAGGTGAAGAAGAGGAGCACGACGGCTACTCCGACAAGCCGTCCTCTGCCTCCTCCGATTCCCGCCATTGACCTCTCTCACTACTCACCTTCACCACACCAAAACCCCCAAGTGACTTCTCTCACTCTCTCATTTCTGTTGATTAAAAAAAAACTCAATTTCAATGTAAAATTAAATGGCATTTGATAATTGATATGTGTAGGTGATGGTGGAGGGAGTTTGAGGAGGGCTCGATGGCGAGGCAACCGCGGCCGTGAGACGAAGAACGAGCCAGGTTTCTCGTTGTTTCCGGTTCGCTACTACTTGAATTATTACTATTGTGTGTGTTGTTTTTATGTACCATGCCTGAATGAGCCACCTGAGCTCCTCACCAGATTGTTTTGCTTTGTTTTGTTTTGTTCTCCCTTTGCTTTGTGTTGATGGATTGACTGACTCTACCTTGTTTAGTTTAATCCCTTTCTCTGTTGTTATGTGATTCAAGATGTTTGTTTAATGATGTTTGCACATTGTTAGTTAGATAGTGTGTATTAGAGAGCTCGGGTAGAGTAGTAGGGATCGGTTTTGGTGTGTGGAGTGCATCGAGCACTATGCACATGACGTGTACTGATGAAGCGAAACCCAAGCCGATATTCGAAAGGGAAGGAGGAGGAGGAGAAATAGCCTTTGGATCTACCAAAAATTGGGCATCATCAATTTTGATGTTGGTCCCCTCTCCTCTCCTACAAAATGCCTCTGCTTCTTAACAATTCCCAGTCTAGCTGGAAAATATTCTTCTACATAACCCACAGATGCAATAAAAGGAAATACACCACCAAAACATTTAATCCAAGATGTTGACAACTGCTTCACGGTTGTTGTTGCTTATTTATGGCTCAACCTCAACCATTTCTACCTTTTTACCACCATATTTTTCAAACACTTCTCCCTGAATCAATTTCAAAACTACAATCTAGGGTAATTCCATTTGAAATACTTCCAAGCCAACAACTAAAAGACAAAAGATACATTGATTCATAGTAGTAGGTTTTGTTTATTGTTAAGATAGTGAGAAAATGAGTTCATTATATATTTAAACTTTCGTTTTCAGATTAAGTAGAGATTGTGATCTTTCTGTAGAATAGATACAAAGTATACCAACAAACTGCATAAATCCAAGCAACAGTAGATTCAAATATTATACAAAAAAGCAATATTTCATCATATTATTAGCTTCCCTCATGCCTCCTCTTGGGAGACTTTGGACGACTTTCTCGCATGAGGCAGGGCCACCTTAACGTCACCTGTCTTCTGTTTTGTCTCGGCTTTCTTGATAGGGGAAGGGCTCGTCTGGCACGGCTTCTCCCATGGCCGGACAGCCACCCATCTCTCCTTCCAGCTCCAACCCCAGCTCTCTTTGCTCAGATCATAGTAAGACTGCCCGAAATACTGATTCGTATTCGCCCTCCACTGCCAAAAATCAAACCCAATGAATAAACAGAAAGGACTTAAAGAGCTGAAAATATCTATCCACATGCCTGGTGGGAGAAAGCATAAGCCATCGTTCGTTCTCGTTTAGCTGATGCTGCCTCTCTCTGCTGTATTCTGTTGAGGATATCGTCCATGGTTTCTGGGCCGCTGCTCCATTCCACCTGCGTAATCAACCAAACGAAACCGAACTAAACATCTCTCACAGTTTCACATTCAATATCTTTAGAAACATAGGGATCTTTGTTTAGTCAGATACCTCTAGTTCATGGAGCTTAGCATCTAGTTTGAGCTGGTTATCGAGCTTTTTCTGACGCGCCCGGCTCTCAACCACCATGCCAAGCCATCGAGCTCGGATCTCCCCCTGAATCCTGCTCCAGAAATGGATGTGATTCAGAGCAGAAATTGTTTGATTCCCAATACAAAAAGTGCCTCGTACAACTCCCTTGAATCTATCAACGCCTTTTAGGCCACGCAGTGCCTTCCTCGCCTACACAAAAACCAGATTCAACCATGAAAATTTCCATCTCGGTGAACAAGATTCTAACTCTAACCTTGTACGCTCGAAAAGCAGTCTGAATTCGTGTAGCTGCAGAGTCTCGTGTTAGCTCCCGGAAGTTGCCTTTCTTCTTCCACGAATCGCCACTAGTGAGAATGCTGCCTTCCCTGATGGAGTGCTTGCTTCTCCTCCCATTTAACTTCAAAACCAGATTTTGCATGATTATTACCAAAGATTTATGTTCAAAGATTTGGTTAATTTAGTCTACCTTTGGCCTGTTTAGGCTAAATATGTTCTTGAAGCAACCCATCTCTGCTGCAGTTTAAGGATTCAATCAAAATGAATGTTATATAGTGGAAAGTGTAATTACTAGAAAATATTAGTAGTATCTAAATAATTAAGCCCCAGAAACCAATCAAGACTCATTTTTTCAGTGCCCAATAAATGCAAGTAGAGAAACAAAAGATTTGAGAGAGACCAAATTGGAAGAGCTTTTATTTTGGTAAATGAAATCAGCAACATAAATATGCAGTGAGAAAAGGGCCCATTATCACAATTGATAGTACCAATATACATAGGCTGCAATATATAGTCACAATTAATTCAGAGGAAAATGGGAAAAAAAATTGATTACCTGATAAAGCTAGGGAAGAGAATAATGCATGAACCTTCAAATCTGAGATTTGTGAATAAGCAATTGACAAAGCAACAGAAGAGAAGGTGAGGTGGTGGGAGTGTGATATTTGATCAAACCATCAAACACAAGATGGGATTCAACTATCAATCTCCAACTCATCATAACTTTATAATTAAGCTAATTCTTTCTTTCGGTTTAAATTCCCCAAGAATAGTGATCGTGTAACTATAAATGAAATCAATTTGGCTAAATAAAAAATGATAAATAAAAAATAAAACTAATAGGAATTTAATAATGGTCCCAGCGGGGCTCGAAGCCGCGACCTTCGGCTCATAAGACCAACGCTCTAACCAACTGAGCTACGGGACCTTTTCCACCCATCATAATTCACATAGTAAAGACTATATTTAAGAAATAGTTTATTAAGATATGACTTTAGAAATTTTATATTAGTCCAACATTAGCCTTATGCAATTATAACACTCCCAATATCTTTATGGATATAGAAACACATATTCTATGAGATTAGGGATGAAGGGACAAATCGGTGAGGATAGGGTCATTATTATCGAGTTAACCTGATTATAATCCAATCCAATAAAGTTTAATTCGAATGTGATCTGTTAAGGAAATTATCAACTCGAACATAAGAGCATCCACAATGAATGCCCGATCTCACGCCCGATCACCCGAGATCGGGCTCGGGCGTCCTCGGGCATCCACTGCAGGCACCCGAGATCGGAATGACCGAAAGATCGGTCATCCCGATCTCGCGCCCGATCCATCGGGTGCTTGATCGGGCATCCATTGCAGCCCAGCGCCCGAGCCCGATATCTTCGGTTTTTGCGTTTTTAATTTATTTTTTATTTTTTAAGTTCTTTAAACCCTATTTAAACCACTATAAATGTCCAATCCTCATTCATTTTTCACACACCAATACTCTCTCTACTCTACTCACTTTCTCTTCTCTTTTCTCATTTTCACACTTTCAAGAATGGATCCGAGTCAATTCCTAAACCCCTATAGTGTCGAGACGATATGCTGATGTTTGGCGGCGGAGGCGGTGACATTTGTGTTGTTTAATATAGTAATATATTTGTATTTTAGTAATGTAGTTTTTTTTAATTAAGTAATGTAGTTTTTTTTAGCGTTTGTGGTGTTTAATATAATATATTTTGGTATTTTAGTAATTAAAACCAAAATTAAAAAATAATAATATTAAAAATTAAAAGCAAATAGAGTTTAATTGATAGGGCACCACTAGGGCTCTACCATTGCAGAAAGAAGGGGCATGCTGATGTGGCAACCACTGGGGCATCCATTGTGTATGCTCTAAACCCGACTGGATACCTTCAAACTTGAATAAGACCCAATACTCGACATGAACCCGTTAACGACACGGTATAATACGTGTTGACACGCCACGATAGCAACGCTAAGCTGATTCTACATAATTAAAACCATATATATTACAAGATCATACATAATTTACCTATTAAAAATCTAATAGTACACGATTAAATGTAATTTTTTAACCTAATTCACATGATAAAAACTCAATCTACATGAACATAGAGAATAAAATTAAAGTATAATACTCCCAATGCGACTAGAGTGAACCAAACTCATTAATTTTGTGCGTATTCGTGTTGGATTTTCGTGTCGTGTCGAAAATTGTTAATCCTATATGGGATTAGTGTAACATTTTACTCCCTCCATCATTATGTAATAGAGACATGTCTTTTGGCATGATATATAAGAAAATTGTGTATTTGTGTTGAATGAATTAAATTAAGAGACAATAATGTAAAGAAAATAATACGGTAAAAAGATTAGTTGTTTTTAAAAAAATATATAATAAAATGACTCCATAGTCAAGAAAAAATACTAACTCTAACTATACATATATGTAATTTACACATGAATAATGGTGGTGAATTGAACAAATTGATATAGTTAGGTGGGTTTATGAGTATAATTTAGTAGTAATAGTAATATTTTTTTTATCTCCATCATGAACTATAGTCTATATAGTAAATGTGAAAAATATGGATGGCGTCATGGTGGGCCCACCGTCCTTGCAGTGTTGATAGGGGTTTGTTAGAGAGTTAGGGCAAAAGTGGACCCAATCTTGAAAGCCAAATCCATTACCATAACATTTGAAAGATTTTATTTTCATAGGAATTAATCTTTTCTCACCCCCTCTTTTAATTTTTCGTTTTGCCTTTCGGTTTTGTCTGTGTTAGTTGGATCAAACCTTTCCATTTCTGGCTTTTAAATGTTTTTTTCGAACAAATTCGATTTCCTGTGGTCCATACAATATTTCCAAAGATTTCAGAATTTAATACACAAATTCTATTTGCTATTTTTATTCGGTTCACACCTTCAATTCATTACATATCAAATTCGGCTGCCTCCCAATTTTTTAATTATGGTACTAAATCTTCTTCACTTCATATGATCTTTTAAATTATTTATAGACATATATATCACTTTGGAACAATAATGGTAATATACTTCACACAAAATTTCAAACTAGCAACAGCTGTGCGTAATGTTTACTATACTACTTATAATTTTTTTTAAAAAAAACTTGGGATTTTACAGTAGTAGATTTTAAAATGTAGTAGAATCTATTAAAATGAGTAAATGACTTATACATATAAAAATAATTGTAGTGTTGCAGTGCCAAATTGAGCTATAATCCCAATTTAGTGGACCACGGTATACCTATATTAGGTGAATATTTTTTGGTTTTATTGTTGAACAATTTTCTTTTCGAATTGCTAATATAGTAGTAGCCCAGTTTTAATCAAAATTCTGTCTTATCTGTTTTATATTTGATCTTATTTCATTATGCATTTAAAAAAAAAAAATGTAAATGTAGGATTCCAATTTTTTGAAAAATGCCTGAAGCCATATGTATCGGGTTTGAGTTTTCTTTAAATATATGTTCATTCATTTATTTATAAAAAAAAGCATTTGACATAAATACATGGACAAGGACAGAAATTATATCCTTAAAAGCTACAAACAAGCCCTTTGTCTTACTCCACACACATTTTTCTCGTTTGGGAAAATCCCATTTTTACTGTCACACAATTCAAAACTCCTATAAATAAAGTGTTGAAAAGTTAAAAAATATTTAAATAAATAAAAAGAGAGAGATCCGGTCAGGAAGGGAAAGAGGAGTGGAGCGAGGATTTGGGCGATAAATTTGATTGAGATAGAGAGACACAACATTGTCTTAGATTTGCATTTTAAAGTTTGAATTTTGAGCAAGAAAAATAATTATAAAAAAAAAAAAGTTTTAAAGGTAATTTTAGTTTTCCTTATGTTTCGGTTATGTGAAATAAGTGATCTGATCTGACAGCTTTGAGCAAAAATCTCACTTACTTATTTCTGAGTTGTGTGTGGAGATATATAAATGAAGAAATAATAAAGTTGCAATCTTTGTTGAAATTATGCGAGGGGTGTGTTTCTATATGAGAAAAAGTTGTGCAATCTTGACCTCATGAGTGCGGAGATTTTGTGTAATCTAAAGGATGGAAATCTTGGTTGTTTAAATTCTTTCCAATTAGGCCTCAGATTTTATGTTTTACAGATTTCGGGTATCTCAAGAATTTGATAGGGGATATGGAGGATGACTTGCCAATTATGATCATCACTACTCCTTTAAATCCCAAGATTTATTCTTGATTTTCATGGATACAAGGGAGGATGGCTCAAGAGGAAAATGCTTTTGGGTGCACCTATAGTGGCAGCAGTGGAGGAGGAGGCGGCCGGGGTGGCGGTAGTGGTAGTGGTGGTGGTGAGAGTAATTGTAGGTTTAAAAAGAGTAAGCCCAAAAAAGTGCCTCAGAGAGGATTAGGTGTGGCTCAGCTTGAAAAGATTAGAATTGAGGAAGAGCAAAAGAAAGTGATTGCTAATTCTTCTTCACTTAGTGATGGAGCTTTTTTTGGGGTTGAGAAATTTACAAGGCCAAATCTTGCACCTTTTCACAACTCACCACCACCTCCATCACCAAATTCAATGTTTAGGCACACCCAATCTGCCCCCAACATTGAGATTCTTCAAGATAGTTGCTCTGTCTCAAATGGGGAGATTGGTTTAAGGCCTATGTTGTGGCCTGGTGACTACAACCATCATCATCATCCTTTTGTGGCCTATGAGGCCCCCGCTTCCGCGGTTTTGCATCAGAGATCACACCATTTTCAGCCACCATCTTCTTCAATGGTTAGTAAAGTTACCATACATGATGTATTGTTGTTGAATGTGTGTGTGTTTATGGTTTTTTTTTTGTGGTTATGAATTATTGCAGGTGAATTCCATTTCACCATCATCAGTTCTAACTTGTCATTTGGAGCCCCCTTCAAGCCAAAGTTCACTTCCTAGCAACTATGCACCTCAATGGGAAGAGGATGGCAAGGTATTAGTACTATTAATTTTGGTTCAAGAAAATGATGTTTGGATTTTGAGTTACATTGTTTCCAATTCATAATGTTTGTAGATGGTTGGAATGAAGAGGTCTTACCCCTTGTCTCTACAAAGCCCCCCGCCTCCTTGTTTGCCTGCGCCACAGCACGACTTAGTCTTACATAGTAGCGGTTACACACAACCAAGAAAGAAATGCATCATAAGGTTCATAAATCATACTAATATTAATTAGTCCTTTTTTATGTTGTCAAAACTCGTCCTAATTCTTGATTTATCGTCTCAGAGGAAGCGACTGGAGTAGGCCAATTGAAGTGGTCGGAGATGGTGAGGCCCTAAACGGGGATTTCCTAACGTTGGCTCCTCCGTCCTCCTCCCATCCCAGCCAGGTGCGATCAACGATCAATCTCAACTCATCGTCTCATTTACTAGTTGTTCTTGCCTTTTGGTAGAGTCTTTTTAACTCATGGTTTTCGTGTTTTTCGCAGCCTGAGTCGAGTGGATCGGTGAAAGAGTCGTTTAACTTCTTCCCGGTTAAGCTGTTTGAGAGCAATGGAGAAGAAGAGGGTGGTGATCATCATACAGTTGATCTCAATCTTAAGCTATAGAAGAAGGTTGGACAGCAATTCTTGATATTGTGTGTAATATATTTTACTTTACTTTACTATGGAACATATTTTTTTTCGTTGTTAATTCTCTGTATTGTGGTTTTATCAAACACGAAATTTGTCTCTGGTTTTGAATTTGTCTCTGCTTTAATTGTAAAACCAAAATGAAATGAGGAAAAAGGCAAGATGCTTTGCTTGGCCTATTTGTTTTGGTTGCAACCACCTACTATTTGCCTGCCTACTCTTTTCATGCTATATTTTCAGGCTTTTGCTTCACCTGTAGTGTTTCATTTCTAATTTAAAGAAAAATCTTTGGAGACTAGGGAAAAGAAAAATCATAGGAGTAATTGTACTTTATTGGGACTAGCCAGCTTGGTGCACCACCAATTTTCTAAATTTCAATGTTTATTGATACTATTATCTTTTCAAAAACATGTATAAAAACTATTATAAGCAATTTTACGAAAGCATATACTCTTCCCGTCCAAAAAAATTAGTTAGTCCCATTTACGACGGTCACGAATTTTAATAAAAATTTGATAAAATAAGGGAAAAGGAAAATCAGTATGTAAAATAAGAGATATGAAAAAAAAGTGGATAAAGTATCAGAGGAAAACTTTCTAATTTTAAAAATTAAATTATTTTTTGTGGACATCTCAAAATGACAAAATAATACTACTATTTTTCATTAACGGAAGAAAAATTAACAACAAATACCTTGAAATTAAAGGTGTTGCAAATGTCATCATATAGGTAGACAGCCAAGAATTCAATGATCATAAAGTGGGGATTTCGGGATTTTTATTTTTTTTCATTCATTATGTTAATTGTAGAATAATTTATGTGAGCTAAATTATTGGTCAGTGCAAAGTTGAATTTTGTGACTATACATACATAAATGTATAAATAAATAAATAAATAAAATGTAATCTAAATTTCGCAAGAGAATTTGATATGTAAATCCAAAAAGTGTCAGTATCGCGTTTTAGTTTCTAGTTTTATAAGTCGCTTCAAATTGACCACGTTTTAACAAAACAAGAGATTCACAAACCCATCAAAAACCCATCTTCCCTCTCTCTCTCTCTCTCTTTGTCGATCGATCTCGCTCGCGTCGGAGAAACCAACAATGGCATCATCAGCTTCAATCTCTTCCTCTTCATCCACTCTCTTCAAATCGCGAACCTTTCACCTCCACTCCTCGTCTTCCTTCCTTCCCTTCAAATCCAAAAACCCTATTAAAATGCCGTTTCTGATAAAACCCCTGCGAGCAGTGAGAGCAGAATTCGACATGTCCTTTTTCGCAACCGATTTAGGCGCACCGCCGCCAATCGAGGGGTTCGCCGATCTGGACAACAAGGAGGAGCCAGAGTGCCCGCCGGGCCTCCGCCAGTACGAGACCATGGCTATCTTACGCCCTAACATTTCCGAGGACGAGCGCCTCGCCTTCATTAACAAGTACCAACAGGTAACAATTTCTTCTTCCTTCACCTCAAAATGTGTGTATTTCTGCTGCTGCTGCTGCTTGGATATTTTTTAAATTATTGAGAATATTGCGTGCTTGTTGGGATTTTGGAGAGAAATTGAGCATTATTTGTTTGTTTATTATCGTTTAGAATTGATGATCACAAGCTAGTTTTGAAGTAGAAGTAGATGTGGATGGAAAAAATTCATCAACCTAATTAGGGTTTATCAATTACGAGGAATAATATGTTGCACTACATACCTTACGTGAGCATCGTTCTCGTTTGACGTACATTTAGCTTTGTTCGATTTTATATATTTAGTTTGATTCTAATACATTAAAAAATGTTATTGAAATTTTTAATTTCTTAAAATTCATAAAATCAAAGCTTGATTTGTTATTTTATTAGTAATTTATTTGAAATTATAGAGAAATGAGCAAATCAATCTTTGAATTTTGTGAAATTAAAATTTTCAATAATATTTTTTAATGTATTAGAATTAAACTAAATATATAAATCGAAACGAAAAATGTTAAACGTGCGTCAAACGAGAGTGATGCTCACATAAAAATCTCACATAAGGTATGTAGCATATCATTCCTCTATCAATCACACCGTAGATTGTATATTGATGAAATACTACTACTTTGTATGTATTGTGAGGAAGAAGATGGATTGTGGTGTAGGGATTGTGGTGTAGGCAGTGTCCGTGAGTTGGCTAGTGGTAAATTGGTAATGTCCGATGCCAAAGGTCTCGGGTTTCTATTCATTTACCGATAAAAGAAAGATGGATTGTGGTAGGCAGTAATCAAGCCGTGTAAGTTTCAACATATCCAACATTCTTCCAAACTTTAATCCTCCATACTCAGCCATAGATTAGCCCATACTATTTTTATCTATCCGAACTATCGATGGGCAATATGACTCAATGTACAGGATAGAAAATCGAGGTGCAGCTCCCAAAAGTAAACGAAATAGAGAAAATTGTGTGCCAGTGATCAGCAATCAAGTTGAGGCAGCTGAGTGAATTTATCTTAAAATGGGATGAAATAGTGGTTCCACTCCCGCGAGTTGGTCTTGTTGAATGTGCAGATCAAAGCGGAGAATCTGGTAGAAGGGGACTGAATTGCTCTGTGATTTCTCAAGGATATTAGATCAAATTATTTTGTGTATTGGATTCTCACTCTGTTTTCGCGCAGTTGCTCTCTGCCGGTGGCGCTATGCATGTGGAGTTTTTGAACAAAGGGGTGCGCCCACTTGCTTACAGCATCAAGAAGAAAAACAAAGCTGGAGAGACCAACATTTACTTGGACAGTATTCAGATTCTTGTCACTTTCTTCACCAAGCCTGACTCAGTCTCAATTATCGGGGAAACCCTACAAAGAGACGATGATGTTATCCGGTCATCCACTTTCAAGATAAGGAAGAGGAAGTATTAGGGATCAAGTCAAGTATGCTAGGTTTTCATGTGAAAGGCTTCGTTTTTACTCGTTTAGATTTAGCATAGTTGGTGTTTGTCGTGTGAAAGGTTTATTCATTTTGTTCTCGAATCTCCACACCAGTTTGAGTTTGGCTGGATATAGAATTGAATGTTAGAATGTTTAGAAGGTGCAAGTAAACTCAATATTCGTTTTATAGTGATAAACTCAATTGTCTATGCAACTTTTATAAACTCAGTCTATAATTGATTATTGTAAGATTAAAAAAAGTAGAATTTTATAAAATAAATTGCTCGACGTTGTAGTGATAAAATTTGTATATTTATACATCTTTTTTACAAAATATGCACATCAATCTCATTTTGTTACTTCCAATACAAGACCATTTTATCATGGCTTATATTGATTTAGTACTTTCACATTTAAGTTAGTTGATTCTCAAAGAAAGTAAATATGAATGGTTTCAGGTGAAAATAACTAGAGAGAGACCAGAGATTAACAACAGCAAGCGCCTGAGAAACCACAGGCACTAAACTTATTAATAAACAACAATTACTACACATCCACCATAGATGAATTTTAAATAAATGTGTAACATGTCCCCTTGCACATGGATGCAAATTATATGGGAAAAATGGTGGTGGAAGCATCATCATAATCTACGACCACCCGAAGACGAAGTCGAGAACATATACAAGTGCGAGGGAGATTGGATAGAGCATGAACGCTACCAGAGATGTCCACAGTGGGAAAGTGGTGCGGGTGCTCGCAAACACCCCCATCACAATGCACACCAACAGGATCACCAGAACCTCTGACGAGAAGTTCCACTCCAACCCTCTCACGTAAACCAGGGCCAAGAACACCGACAGGCACAGTACGTTATTCATTGTCACTGCTCCATACAACTGGAACAAAACCAACAATCTATCCGTGTCAGGAACAAATCACAGTACGCAGATACATTGATCAGGGTGTCTTTTACCATATACTCCCTCCGTCCCTTAAAAATGAACATTCTTTCCTTTTTGGTCCACCCCTAAAAATAGTAACTTTCCTTTTTAGGAAATCTCTCTCTCTCTCTAACGAGGTGGGACCCATTTTCTACTAACTCACACTTTTCTTTCTATCTCTCCCTTACTTTACCAATTTTGCATTAAAACTTGTGTCATTTCAAATGGTTCTACTTTTAAGGGACGCATGGAGTACTAGTTTTACATAACGGGTGCTGGATATCTTTATCAAGGACATTGATTCTCGAAGCAAACAAGTTGGTACTCCCTCCGTCCCAGGATATTAGAGCCCTTTTCTTTTGGGCACAGGAATTTAGGAGATGTTGTTAAGTGGTGTAAATGGAGTTGGCAGTAAAGTAAATTTTTACCATAAATAGAAATGGCTCAAATATGTTGGGACACCCCAAAGAGGAATAAGGGTCTAATATCTTGGGACTGAGGGAGTATTAGCTTATTGTAAGTATCTATCGCGCATTTATCAAACAAGACCCGCCTCACATAACACATAATGCTGCAGAGAATGAGAACTCAACATACCTCTGAGAATGTCAAAGAGGCAGATCTTAGCTTCTTTCTGCTAGCAAATATAATTGCAGACACTGCCTCACTTGAGTTGGTAGCCAACGGCAGCGCAATAAATGAGATGAAAAAGGTTGGGATGCTTGTGGCTGCAGAAAAACTGTTTACAGCGTCCACCAGAGGGTCGGCAAATGAAGCTGCAATAAGAGTTCCCAGAAGCAACAGAAGTGCAGCTTTGATCGATATCCATCGAGCATTCTCAATGGCCTCACCACTCTCGTCATCTTGGTTTCCCAAAAGAGCATGTTCTCTCCTTGTTTCCTGCCAAAGATGAAAGCATACCATGAGATAACAACAGACTAAATCGGGAATCTAGATTAAATGACACCATACTTCGTGAAAATCGTCTATTGAATTTCTGGCTTCTTGCAGCCATTTCTCAACTCCAGCGACGAACTCGTTGAAATCAATTTTTGAGTCGAGAGAAGTATCAAAATCTTTGAGCACTCTGTCCACTACTTCATTCTCATCAAAAGTTATCTCATTAAAATGGATTCCAATAATTAGAGCCTTTAGCTCTACACGTGATAGGATTCCATCATTGTCATCGTCAATCCTTGTGAAGATCCTACAATACCAGATCATATATCAATCAAGGGGAAGAAGCAAAATGCTAAACCACAAGTGCTGAAAGAGATAGCCAGCACAACATGTGACGATCCCAAACTTACTTCTTCAGTACAACTTTATTAGCTGTTCCATCTGCATTGCATAGCTTTCCCAAAGGACCCGAATCCAAATGCTTTAGGATTCCTGCCATGACATGCTTATGCTTTACATAAGAAAGCTTTCGCTTCTGAATCCAGGGCTGGAATACCTGCAAAACAGGTTAGCTGATTTTCAACAAGCATTCAGTCTAATCATTTAGCAACAGTAACCCTTATAAGTTTCAACAGTTAGTTGCCATGTTATGCAGTTTTCAGCTCACCATTAGCCTCTAAAGGCTCCACAGCATGTGTACAATACAGTGGCTCCCAGAGAACTTAAAATAGTGTTGTTTTGGGATCCAGAGATTAGAAATTCACAATGAACTTTTAGATTGAACTCTGGCAAACATTCTTCAAAATACTGTTATTAATTGAAAATACACCAACTGATCTTTTGCTATGGTTTCAATAACTGTGAGATGTCACAGGAAGCCTATTCATCCCACATTTGGGTTGAAGTAAAATATAGAACATGATGGTTCTGAAATTTAATAAGTTCTTGGAAGTTTCATCAATCAGAATTCGGTTAATCAACTCAATGAAAATAAAGAACAACAATTTTAAAAGTTTTCCCTAGGATTTTGAAGCATGGTCGTGAATCCAGACTAAGCCCTTGCGACAATGACTGCCAAATTGGAAACTAGTATGATATGCTATGAAGATGCAATGAGAAAAATACCTGGTAAAGGCAATAGGAAAGTAGTAGCCCAACAGAAACAATAAGGGCAATCAAAACAACCAAATGCCTTCCGGAGTTAATGTTCAAAACTTGCGGCAGTTGGACAACTACAAAGGGGATAACGGATATAGCCATGATAATCCCTGCGTAGCTTGTCCATATATCCGTGCAAACACCAGATCCTGTATGGACCAATACATCATCGTATGATGCATGTGTTCACGAAATTGCCCACAAATGACACAAATGCTTATATCACAACTTTTGTGTTGATCAGCATATTTTATTTATTGGATTGAAAGTATAGTTCTTTCTCTTTCTAGTTAAAGTACATTCTTCTTATCCTTTGACTTATATTTCACAGTTCAGTTTAAAAAACATGTGTATTTCTTGGTTGAGAAGGTGGGTGGAATGTCCTGACGATGATAGTGGATCCCAAAGTGCCTGAATGGTTCGCAAAAGATAAAATCCCCTGATTGTTTTTTCTTATTAGAAGAAAAGAGACACTTGAGTGTGTGTGTGTGTGTGTGTGTGCATGAACATAATTGTTGATTTCCGGTTGAAGTTTATGGTTTTTCATTTCAGGGCAGGGCATGCACACTACTATAAAATATGGGAGCCACAAAAGAAAGACAAAGAAACAAACCAGTTAAGCTGAAGCCTTTCGTGTCTGTGGAGTCAATGGCCATAGAATTCTCTAAATCGCACTTTCCAACAATTATACAGGTACCCCAAGCTAGAGTAAGAAGCATGACAGTTGAGCCAGCTAGCAATCCCATTCCAACCGATACCTGGCTTTGAGCGACTTCAGGGGTTCCAGAAAGCCCAGAGACTGGATAAGCAACAGTATTATGAGTAGTCAGAAAATACAACCACACTACTCATATATGACTGATCTGTAAAAGTGCAAAGTCTGCATAAAGCTGGTATGCAAACAAAGTTTATCAATCTTAATTAGGATTTGATGATCATTTAATACCAATTTCAGCCTGGCTAAATCTGAGTTCCTGTTCCTCAAACAAAGGGGAAACAAACACATAGAATCACTCAGTACTTGCACACACGTGCTATCTCTTCAGTTATTTTTCCTCAAATAGGTAATACTAGAAGTTGGTACCAGTTCACCCCTCACATGTTCAGTTTTTTCGAAGTCAGTCTTATAGTACTCCATATAATAACTTTCCCTTGTGTTTTCTTGAACAGCTGTCATCCAAATGATTTCATATCCATCAATTTTGAGCGAAAAATTACCCACACATCCAAGCTTCTCCAAAATGCTAAAATAATGTCATATCTGCAGGTGGTGAACCTTTGAATTATTGTATTAGTCTTCGTTGTTGTCTTGATAATTGAATTCAGAGTTATTATTCTTGTTGTGCTACTGAAGATTATTCGTCTACTTCGCTTGCAAAAAATATCTATCACAGCTACATATAATAGAGTACTAAATTAAAGTAAAAAGGTTAAAAAGGATAGGATAATAAGAACACGAGCCCTAGTGGTATGATGTAAACATCCGGAGAAAAAGTAGACACGCAGACAGTGCATAATGTTTTTGTATTTATGTATCATCGTCGATTCAGCATAGAGATGTGATATTTCGAAGTAGATCTGCTCCGATTTTCTTTGCGACAAGTGGCTGCGGTTTTCGCATCAGAGAAAACCGGCCCCGCACCTTGCAGAAGAGGACAGGTCCATAATTTGTGGGCCGGCGAGTCATTAAATTCGAGAAAATAATTTAAATTTTAAATCTATAACGATCACAACGCATGTTGATTACGATTACGATTAGTTCAGTAAAAATCACACTCACCAAACAAAATTTCATGAATCGGCTTTGTAAAATTGAAGCTCGAGTAAAAAAATTGAAGTTACCGAGAATAAGCAGTGCATCTGGAAGCGCTCCGAGAATCGGGAGGAAGAGGCCGCCGACGATTCCAGGTCCGAGCAGCTCGAGCAAGAGCTCACTGCCGGCGGAGAGATAGGTCGCAGCGAGGAACATGAGGTATCCGTAGACGAGAATGAGGAATAAGCTTCCGATCCCGGAGGTGGTGCAGGGCATGAAGCCGTAGGTCTGCTCGCAGGCCTCATCGGCGGCGTAGAGGCGCAGGAACGGGGTGGAGGAGACGCCGTCGGAGATGAGATCCGATGGATCGGAGATGAGGCGAGCATAGGCGCAGCCGCAGAGGAGTAGGAAGGCGAGGGAGGTGGTGAGGATATTCGGTTTAGGCCTGAGCTTGAGAGCAGCAGCCATGGCGGTTCGATCGGAGTGTGTGAGTGTGTTGTGTGTGTGTTGGTAGAGCTGATTAGAATGATGGATAAAGCGTTTTTGCCGTGTTGTTGAATTTAGTATAAAAAGGCGTTTACTTAAAAAAATTTCAAGATTTGGACGCGCGTAAATCATCTAACAAAATTCCACAATTAGTTAATTCAGCTGCCACATGGCATGGGATACCTCTACTTGATACATCTACTAAATCTCAAATTTCAATATTGAGCAACTAAAATAAAATATCTTCCCACCTAAAATATCATTTTGAAGACGAATGTCGATTTCATTGTTGATTTTATTTCAAAATATACACTGCTATTTTTTCCTAAAAATGATGTGCCACCATCCAAACCATTTCATTGCCTTCGGATGTCTTTATCAGTCAATAGAGTAGAGGTTTAGTTCCCAAGCTACCCGGTCAAGTGAAACCCCCTGTCTCCATTGGCGTGTTATCAAAACAGGTGACCATAGGGTCACCCAATTGGGTAATGTGTGCTGTCTTCCATAACCTTCCACTAGATTGGGTGGTTTGTCTGGTGTGGTGTCACTCAGTTGGGTGATATCCTCTGACTTACAATGTCGCCCTCTTCCACTTGATCTCTCCTCTTGTCCTTCTTTTAGGGCTTCTGTCAATCTATGATCCTTGAATCTGGCATTTCTCTCGGCATTGAAATTTGAATGATCAAATTTATATCAATATATATTATCGTAATTGCTAAATTTTATTTGAATATGTAGAGAATTATCCTATTGAAATTATAATCATAATGTATCAAGAGGTTAGCAGCAAAATTTCCAACTGCCGACTCCTTTTTTGAAAACAAAAGAGAACGTATAATTTTACTAAAAAGTAATGAAAATTAAAGGTATAGATAGAATCTAAAAATAGAAAATTAAATTAAACGTGCTGGCAGGCTTTGCCTGCTTTTCTTTTCAAATGGAGTACTAAAATAAAACTAAACGTGCTGAGGAATCGGTTCAATTTTGATAAGACAGTGGTTGAATTAATTATGTATACTTATAATGATTAAATAAATTTAGATCATCGATTAAAGAATAATAAATAAGTCGTTTGTCTATTGTAATACACAAAAGTTACCATTGGTTTGTAAATATTCATTACTAT
The DNA here is from genome assembly GCF_023119035.1 of Salvia hispanica. Lineage (NCBI taxonomy): Eukaryota > Viridiplantae > Streptophyta > Magnoliopsida > Lamiales > Lamiaceae > Salvia > Salvia hispanica. The sequence continues at coordinate 25,846,622 of NC_062970.1, read as the reverse complement.
GAATATATTTTAACTTACCAAAAAAGGTAAGTTTGACTTACGCCTAGTTTATTCAAATACAAATTGTGTTTCGACTGAAATTGATAGTAGTATAGTTGTAATTTTTTTTCTAAGTAACTTAAATCCTCAATAAAGAAAAGAAATGCTGATGTGGATAATTTCATTTTTGCTTTTTACATGCTATGATTCCTTTTGTCAGCGAGCTTTATAAATTCTTCCAAATAACCTTAGAAAAACTGGAAAGTTCATAATCTCCGTAAATATAAATATTATATTACAAATAAATTTTGCCAATTATAAATTCAATTTTGGAGAGAAGGAATTCATAATTTTAAATTGCTTTGTTTAAGTTATAGCTTTTCAATTCTGGAAGAGCCAGCTAAGTCGTATTAGAAGTTTTCTCCCCGTGATATTTTTTTGTATTTTTCCGTATTCATATTAATTGATTAGGCCTACATTAGTTTCATGATTTTGCTTTATCACTCTCATTTTTATTCTTCTTGTTTTTATTTTTTATTTAAATAAGAAGTCGTATTTTATCTCTGTTATCCTTTTTTATAATGAGAAACAATTTTAAAGAATTGAGTCGAATACTTGAACCAAAAATAAATAGAATTGTTTTTTTTCACTTCAAACAGAATTTCATTCCGAACTCAAATATGGAACTTTTTTTTTTACAATCTTAGAATCCAAATTTTTGTATTGTAAATAAAAATGAATCGGAATCCAATGCGTTCATTCATTAACACTTGGTTCCATATAATTTTTACAATTAACTAATGTATTTAGTTCCTATTTGAATATAAAATGATATTTTTAAGAATGAGAAATGATATTTTTTTGAAACATTAGCGGAGAGTATATCACAAAACGTCACAATCACAATTACTCCACAAAAATACATAAAACTAGTTCAACACTTAAATAAACAAAATAAAAATATAGTTTACATTATAATTGTGCTTGTTTATACTTAGGGACTGAGTTTACTGGGAGAAGATGAACGTCCACTCTTACATGTATTATTTTGAAATATTCAATCTTCTACATAATAAAAATTGCAAAATTTTACTAATAATCTTAAACCTCAAGAGAATACTAGTAGTATATTTTATAGAGTGAACTTAAAAAATGGTCCATGGACTATGAGTTTATCTCGAAAATGGTCTTTGGACTTTAAAAATATCACCAGTAATCCCTATGAGTTTATAGATTTAACACTTTTGTCATCCTTCACTTTGTTTCTTCATTTCAATATTAGATTTAATTTTATAAAATTAAATTTTAAATTTTAATTTTTAATTATCAATAAATTTTTTAATTATAAAAATTAATAAATAACAAAAATTAACAGTTATAATCAATATTTGATAGTGTCTAATATTTAATCAATAAGATATGACAACCCCTTAGTTTTAATCAATATTTAATAGCTTTAATCATAAATAGATCATATAACACGATTTATTCTGAAATAAATATGCATCTAATGCAAGATTAATATAATTTTCGTTTATTAATTTGAAAACAATCAAATGACTAGAAAATTTCAACAAAAATAATCCTATATAAAATTTTTAGTCAACTTTATAATATTCAATCACAAGCAATTATAACAACTGAACGAAGGCTATATAGAATAGCTTTTATTTTTCCATCGTAATTAATATTATTTTTCTGTACTTCTTCAATTCAGCTGAATATTATATTAAATAACAAAAATTAATAGTTTTAATCAATATTTATAGTGTCTATGAATTAATAGTTTTAATTAAAAAAAATTATTGATATTTAAAAACCAAAATTTAAAATTTAATTTTATAAATTAAATCTAATATTGAAATAAAGAAACAAAGTGAAGGATGACAAAAGGGAAGATGAATAATAATTTTGAAATAATATCGATTTAGTACATAACTGAAATAATATCATATTTAAAATGTTAAAAGTGTAAAAAGACCAAATTGCCCAAACCCTTCAAAACTCCTCAAACCTTTTTTTTTTAAAAGAATCATGTATTTTTTTTTAAAAAAAATTTGTACTTTTTTTTAATGGAATGGATTATTTTTCCCGTATATGTGTCGTAAATTTAATTCCGTATTTTAATTCCGTAAATGTAGTGTATTTTGAATTATTTTTATTGCGGCTGGCCTAAATCTGATGTGGCAGGGGGTTTTTTGAGTGTTGCTGACGTGGCAGAGGAGAGAATGGCTGGCCTATGGCTGGCCTATAGCTGGCCTATTTACCATTGCGGATGCTCTTACTTTATCAATTTTATATTAAAACTCGTACCGAATCCAAAGTGAATATAAAACATTGGAATATAAAGGCAAAATCTCCAACCCCAATACCACAATAAAGTTAAAATTAAGCATAATAGAAAGGGCAAAAAGAAAAAAATTGAACACACGGATTAATTGATTGCCTCACAAAATAATCTTTTCAATAAAACATTTCCATTTTTTCGAACCCTCAAGTGAATATGAGCTTCGCGTAAGTCCAAGAAACAGAAAAATGCTCCCATTGTTGAAGCGACGCCCGTCTCATCGTCGAGAGATTCGGTACAAGAGGGATTGTAGTCGAAATTTGCGAAGAGTGAAGCGTTCTTTGATCATTCTCTTTATCTTCACAAATTCTCTTCAACACTCATTTACCTTCTCAAATTCATGTTTTGATTAAGCATGATCAGTTCATACAACTCACTGTTTGTTGCTGCTAAGCACTGGATTTTTCAATCGGTCAACTCTGGACAGTTGAGATTTATAAATAAAACTTAGTTTCCTATTAAAAATTTAATTCGATAAATAAAAACTTGGTTTGGAAGAAAAGAGTATGAAATGATTGAGAAAAGAATAGAAATAATTTATTAATTATATTTAAATATTAGGCATGAATTTATATATTAATTGGACTATCAAAAAAATGTGATTTTGAAATTTGTAAATAAAATAATTAATTATTGTTGTTTTAGTGCCTAATTTGGTGAATTGGTAATATTAACTGAGTAAAAATGGAATGATCATTCATTTTTTTTAATGGTTTTGTTAAAATCGGGTAAAAAAATAAAGTAAGTTGATAAGTTAATGACACAAAGATATTAAACATACAGTAATATTTTGACCAAATTTGTAAAACGACAATATTTTAGGATAATATTTAGAGTTCAGTTATTCTCAATTAAGAAATTGGATAAAGTGATTATATGAATCTATGAATAATGGAGCATACTAATTCAATACTATTATTCATATTAATTTAGATTTATATTAATACCAGTAAGTTATAGAGGGGCGGATGCAAAATTAATTACTAGCAGGGGTTAGATTTTCGAAATTTTAATTAAAAATATATTTTTAAGTAGAATAATATGGAGTATAAAATATAAATAATTTATAGTAAAAACAAATTTGAAAATGAATTTATTTGGGGTAAAGCCTCGTGTTTACAGACCGCATCCTCACCATCACCAATACCGTTTATCAAGGTTTTGCTTCAATGACGGAATTAGGGCTTTAGCATTCCCGCTCGAAATTACAGAAATCTACTATGGAGTCAGCCGCTTCAGTGCTCTGTTATAAGGTCACCCCTTTCGCCTCCACTTTCTCGCAAAATTCTCATTTGATTTCTCTCAGACCTTTCAGCAAGCAGGTTCCGCGCAATATTTTCTCTCTGAAAACCTCACTGAGATGCTCTCTTCCATTTCCCCCCAATTCCTCCACTCTATCGCCCTCCAAATCCACTTCTAATTACAAAATCCGCTCGCTCAAATGCTCTTATTCGACCTCGCCGCCGCCGTTAGATTCGGATTGGCTGAAGCCACTCAAAAATTTATCCTTCGAATCGCTAAAATCATCCCTCGCCCAATTGACCCCCCTCGACGTGTGCAAATGGTGCTTGGCGCTCTCCGCCGCGATCGCGGCGTCGAAATCGGCGGCGAATCTGCTCCTCAGTCCGTTTTTCTGGATGTACTTCAGTTGGACCTGGGTGTTCTGGCCGTGGGCGGCGGCAATTGCGATCGGCGCGTACGGCCTCTACAGCCTGGGAAGACACCTGAAGGGCGAAGCCACGGTGGTGGAGCAGCTCAGCATCGTGACATCGGCATTCACGTGGCTGACGCTGGTGCCGCCGGCACATTTCAACGGATTCCTCGAGGGCTGGCCGTTCGTCTTCTTCTTCATCTACCACTACTTCTTCTTCCTCCACGTCAGCGTGCGCAAGCGTCTCTACGGCGACTACTACGCCCGCGATCACGATGCGAAATGGGACATCGTGCTGCCGAGGTGGCAGCGCCTTCTGTTCTGCGGCGGCGTGACGGCGGCGCATTGGGCGGCGGCGTTTGAAGGGGTGGAGCTGCATTTGGTCCCGGGGGGTTGGAGCAATGTGGCGATTTGGGGGATGATTGGTTTGGCTGTGTTTATGCAATACCATTCCACCTTGTATTTGGCGAATTATTCGGAGAAGGTGGTGGTGCCGACTGCGGTGGTGCAGTTTGGGCCTTATAGGCTCGTCCGGCACCCCATTTACGCGTCCACGATGCTGCTGTTTGTCACTTATTTTGCGGCGTTGAGGGCTCCGGTGAGTGCTCTGTTGGTCGTGGTGGTGTGCTTGTTGTATTATGGGCGGAAGGCGGAGGCCGAGGAGGCGGTGATGGTGGAGGCGTTTGGGGAGAGGTATACTGAGTATGTGTCTAAGGTTACTTACAAGTTGATTCCTTTTCTTTATTAGTTGTGTTGAAGAAACTCAAGATTTGATCATATTTTGGCTTGTTTATTTTAGACAATGTTGTAAAAGATCAATATGTTTTTGCAATTTCATCCAAACTCATACACCATTCTTGTACTATTTCATATTGGGTTATCCAAGCTTGCTTAGTAGTCATTTCTTGGCAAAAAAATAAACATCTTACTCCCTAGTCCACCAGTTAAGGACAATTTTATGCACGGATTTTAAAAAATTGTTTGATTTTCTAAAGAAAAGTAAAGGGAGAAAGGGAGTGAAATGCGGATCCACTTTTAATACTTCATCCATCCTACTATAAATAACACATTTTTAATAATAAAAACATCATTCTTTACTTTTTCCTTTTCTCTTACTTTATTTTAACTACTTAGCTACAAAATAACAATACACAAAATCTCGTGGCAGAAAAGAAATACTTCACTTAGAATGGATATGGATGGAGTATTAGTGTTAGAATGATCGTAAGTGTTAAAAGTTAGTGAAATATAATGTTTGCATCCTAAAAATGGAAAGTAAATGGTTTTATAAATCATAGACAATCAAAACGGTAAAGAGACTCTTTAAATGGCAGACAGAGGAAGTACTATTCTCCTATTTCACTCACTCATTTTTCTCACTTTATTCTCTGTTAGTATATAATTTAATTTTATCTTCATTTAATTTACTAAACATAACTTACATAAATCTTAACCCAAAAAAAACTTTCCCAAGCAACAAGAATGAGGGAGATTAGGTTAGCACTTAGCACATGATTCCTGGTGGACTTTTCCAAAGGATTCAACTTTATAACAGCATCATCATATCAGTGGCTCCAATACAAGAAGTCGTAGCCATTCTGTTACATCACACTAATGGCACTGATATTTTTGAAAGAATTAAGTCAACATAATCTTAATCATAACAATATTAAAGCTCTGACAAATGCCATACAACTAGAAGACTAGCTAGTAATTAAGCACTACATGTCCTAGGTAAACTTCCACGGTATGCAACAGTGTGGTGCTTGTTAATAATAGCCTCTCCCTCGACCGCGTCCCCTCCAACCTCCTCTACCTCTTCCACCGCCTCTCCCCTCGTTTAAACCCTTGAAAGCTCGGTTAACGAGTTGGTTTTGCACACCTCCAGCTCCTCGGGCCTTCTTCATTGCATTCATGCCAGATCCGTTACCAGCATTAACAGATCTCTTTTGACTGCAATGACAAATGGTTAGCTTAAACCATCAAAATCAAGTATAGCACAAGTAAAGATGAACGTATTTCGCTATACCCTGCAGCACCAGCAGTCGTTGCAACTTTAGTAGCTTCTTTCCATGAAAAGCTGATCTTCTGGCCCCCAATAAATGAAGGTGCTTTCGAATGCAAAGGCTATATCCAACCACAATCATGTTGTTTTAGTATAGCTCAGTGTATAGGAAAGAAGAAAACAAGTCTACTAAACCCAGATTAGTTATTTACCTATGAAATTATATCCACTCGTGTGATTTCAGAGAGTTCTATAATCAAGTCAAGTTGGAGAAAATTACTCACCTGTGTCATTGCTAGTATATTGTTGCACGTACGGAGCCCAGCTGTAGCATTCTGCTTTTGTTTCTTCTGTAGGATATCCAGATAAAAAAAGGAGCAAAGTTAATCCAACTAAACCCAACGCGTCAAAGATAATAACATCCTCGCAGCTAAATACTACAACAATTTAAGTGGATTAGAAAAACGCACAATTGTTTCTTTTTCTTCTTCTGTTTTTGCAGCTGCCATTGCTTTATTATGCTCCGCCATGCCCTGTGTCAGCTTCTTATTCATTGCCTTGGCTAATTCCTCAGTAGTGCTTAATCTATTTCACCAAAAGAACAAGTCAACTTTATGAAATTCCACAGTGAAACCAGGTTTGAATAAACATGAACAATGTACTGAATTGCAATATTCTTTAGTCATAAATTACCTCTCAGTAAAATCTTTATATTGTTCTGTGAAATCTTCCCCAAGCCTATCTGAAGGTTGTCCGGTAACAATCTTGTAGCCACAAAGACTATTCGTGGTATTGGGAGTCTACAGAATCGAAATATGTAAGGTACCTGGTTCTAAGATATCAAATATGTAGACAGAACAACAAGCACATGATTATTACCTTGTGAGCTAAATGGTGAAATGCATACAACAAGCACTCAATACTTGTAAAATCAATCTCTTCAATCTTTCTCCGGACCATGTATTTCTGTGACATGTATAGAGAGCATCCATAAGATCACTGAATAGAAGATCATAGATCAAGTTGCCAAATCCATGGTTCAAAATCTGTCAGTGGATATACAAGTACATTCATTTTATGAAAATATTAATTCACACCCATCCAACTTTATTTAACAATCAATACGGAAAACTGATAGTCAATTATAAAGCAGGATTGACTGCTAATATGCAATGTTATTAGAAGATGGTGTCTATATGAAACAGACACCAATCCATGGGATGAAAAGTGAAGATAATAGGATGAAAATCAATACAAGAATCATGTCAGAAAGAAAAAGATAAAGGCATCCATCTCAGTAGCTAAATAGTTAACTTAACAGCAGCACGCATCTTCTTACCTACTTCAAACAGAAAGCATACCTTTAAAAGTTGCACTACTGATGGAAGAAGCTGCCTTGCCTCTTGTGGTCTTGCATATAATGAACATTCAGCAAGATTCTTTAGCAAGTCCAATTTTCTTTCGTCAGGAAGCTGAAAGAGATGTATATAAAGATACAAGAAAATCCTCAATCAAATTCCAAACACAAAAGGTCGGGAATTCGAAATTATAAAAACAATATACTAAGAAATGTAACTACAGGTCACAACGCCCTCTTGTTAGTAAAGTAACTACATTTCATTTCTATGTTGAAACAGAGCTGAAACAAACATCAGAAAAGTTTGAATGACATTGGATGGCACAAAAGATCTAGACATTCATATAATAAGAAGTCTTCTTAGCAATCATGATATTTGTAGTACACAAACAAGAATGTGGAAAAAAAATTGCAAAAAAATGGAAATAAGAGCATTCCATCTAAAACAAAAACCAGGGATTCCCAAGCCAAGGTAAATTTGGATTGGACATGGACATGCATCGTGAAACATAAAAGATGACAAAATCAGCACAGCTAGCTAAATGTTTTAAGAGACTCATTTTTAAGAATGGTAGATAGTAATTTAGTTTGAGCGTATTACCTTGTCAAAAACAGGGATGATTTGCTTAGTTAAGTAATTGAAGAACTTGCTACTTGAAGCACCCCTCTGAAATCACATATATGCTTATGTCAACATATGCTAATAGATCTACAGTTCTTCAAATATCAGATTTGTGAGTACCATAAAAAACGGAAGGGCCATTTGTATGCAGGATATGAATCGATTAATGTGATCACTGTCTGAAACCTGCGGACAACCATGGAAAAGCAAAATAAAATATTCGAATACTTTCCCAGTAATAATTCTACAATAATATGGATCACCATTTACATGAAGACAATAATTACTAGAAAGTAGGAAGGTATATGTATGGGAAGTGGCAACAAATTTGACAAGTAACCAGATTGGCATTCTAGATACAAAAGTTGAGATACTATATGAACTTGTGGAACAGTAAACGTCAGAACTTTTAAGGGAGTGGTGGTGGTGGCCATGGCGCGGGTCACACTATCATTTAATTCTATTATTTTTATTTTTGTAATTAAAATAACCTTTTATGGCATGGTCGACTAAAACCTACAAACATGCCTTAAACATTCATATCAAAACAAAACAAAGGAGCTCAAAAGCTAGACTAGGCTCTATCAATATCGGATAGACAGATACAAACAAATGCTTAAAACCATTATGCTTTTGGACCCATAAATCTATATTTATTATGATTATACTCAACATTCAAAGCCGTGCTCCTCAATATCATCAAAGAATACTCTTTAGGCCAGCCAAACTGTGTATGTCGGGTCGTTATCGTGACAACATGCTAACGCAACACAACACGACACGATAAGGACAAACCCTAACACGATAAGGAAACCATCAGCACTAGCATAGGGTGACTCACACAGACATGGACACAACACAATAGCAACACAATTTAATTCATTCTCACACAAGCAAGCTGATAATGACCGAACAACACGACATGATAGCCATACAAATTCTAAATTCTCTATGTTTAAAAACTAATACGAAAATAAACCATAATAGTAAACTAAGAATAAAATAATAATACTAACGATGAGTTACACAGAATTACCATGTCTTTATCACGTTGACACGACAAGGCTTGACATTAACCTATTAATTTTTATTTTTATTGTGTGTGTTGTATCCGAAAATTTCCAGGCCCAATTCTCTTCAACCAAATAGACCAATATCATTGGCAAAAAGAAATAACAAAAAACAGATTTTAAGTTTTAACATACATTAAACTGAGCATCAAGATCAGCCTGGCCTTCAATAATCTCAACAAGTTCTTGAACATGCTCCACGGGAGCGTCCTTTCCAAACAAGGTCAAGCTTTTCAAGAAGTCAAGGAACAATTTAAATTCAGCAGCTGTTACATCTTGCATATTCTGAAACAGGAAGACATCAGAATTATATTCAACTGGAAGCATCGGGTATTATAAACGGAATTTTAGATATAGAGGTACCCGCCATGAAGAAGAAAAAGGTCTCAACACTATTGACAAATTTGACATTCGAAAAACATAATTTTGATCAGATGCCTGATGATATGAATGTAATACCTGCTTTACCAAATTAGTTATATGCCTCTCCATTTCATCTTTAGGCTTCAACAACTCTTCTTTAAGGGAGAACACCTGAAAAATGTACACTCCTATAATGTAGGACACCTTATCCATAATATGTTTAGGCTGAAAAGTTATTTCATTAATAAATTTAGAAATGTCTTACCTTATCCCTAATAAAGCAAAGAACCTTCTCACGTATGCTCTCACAAGCAGTGAGGTCCTCTGCACTTCGATCATCAGTGCTACCAATGTGCTTAAACAAAGCTGTTAAAGATGCTGAAACAAACATAATCAACAACAGTTTCAGAATTTGCAGTCTGAATGCACAGTGTACATGTAGCCATGATTTAGGTGTCCAGTTTATTAATACACACAAAGAGATAAGCAATGAAGCATACCAGGGGAATTTTTAAAATGACTTATGCTGATGAAGGTAAATATGAGCCATGAGGTCAATGCAGATTAGTGGAATCCTCACAAGACAGATGACACAATATATCCCTTCTGACAGATTAAAAACTATTTTCCTAATCCTTTCCAATTCATTACCAAAAAAATTCTGAAATGTGATGCACAAGGCATGATGGAAGTTTCAAACAGACAGCTATAATTATGATTCTTATCTGAAACGTATGTTCATAGAACACATCTCGGCATCATCTCTTTTGCCCATGAACCCGTTTTACTATTTGAAATTCCTCTTCACTGAAACTCCATTTTAAGGTCCATATAAGAATAATAAGTGACTACAAGCATTTAGCAACTGAGATCACATAGTTTCAGCAAAGCATAGGAGTCTCGAGCCACCTACAGAAATTTGATAAGATTTTCCTACCACTGGCCACCAAATAACTAGGCTTGGCTCGCAAAGTTGTGCTCAACTTCCTCCGGTGCTTTTTCCACTGGCAAACCCCATTTGACTTAAAAACCAAATTTCATAAGAGACTGTAACACAGCAGCTATAAATTTTCTGGAAATGACACTCAGCCACTGACAAACATATCATTTTCATCAGATTCTATTAATGGTCCATGTCCCAAGAAGCTCCACGTCATCCTAGTTTTTCTAAACTCAAGAAATGAGAGTAACAGGTGAAAGAAGCAATTTATATAACTGTAATGGCAAGGGTAAACCACCAATCCATTTATCCAGATACAACTTAAGTCTTTTCTATTATATTAAAATCCTGTAGGGAGATTATCTGAAAAGGAAAAGATGCAGCTCTAAGAACTAACATATCCACCAAGGTATGCATGTAGCTTTCCTTCACAAAAATGGAAACAATTTCACATCACCGTCTAAGCATCAGAGTGCAGTTAGTCATCCAAGTATAAAGCTCCAATTTCACTTCATCGTTTTTACCTAACTTCCAAACGTCACATTTAACAACCTAGAGACAATTACCTCCTGCTATGACTCAAAATCTCAAATTCTACCAAACCAAAATATGTTCACTCAATCTAATGGTTAGAAGTACAATTTAGGTTTTCCAGGGAATACCTCCTATAAAAGTCAGTGTCATCAATGATTCAGCCAAAAAAGTATGAAAGAACTGAAAGTACAATTTATTTCTAAATAGTGACTTATCAGGCTTACTCTTAACATCCTGTCGCAACAGGGACATAATGGCTTTGTGTACTGCATCACGCTCCACATTATCTCCTAATCATAACCAACAAAACACTTTATTAAAATTAAAAATTAAAGAGGTGAAAACATCTGCAAAAGAACCCCAATTATGCATCAAAGACCTAAATTACCAGCAATAAGAAGTTGGGCGAGGATGTCAACAATTTTTGTCAGATGTTCAGGAGTATCCTTGCAGAATAGAGGAAGCCCACGAATAGCTTGTACACGCACCTTCAGCAATTAAACAAAGAAAATACCTCAGAGTCACCTAAATGTGTGTAACTCAAAATCTCTGAAATGTGTGTCTAATGTCTTGAGGATGTATAACATCCGCCTAATCAAACTCAGCATGCGCAATATGTGTAAAGCACAAATTGTGCTGCACAATACAATTACTCATATGAAAAATTGATGTTTCAACGTGACAGTGGCAAGACACCCATGAAAATAAAAAGGAGAGACAGAAATCAAATGCATGGTGCCATTCTAATCTCAAGTATTTTTAATATCAATTTCCACACCGAGAATCCTCTTTTATGGTGAAATTTAGCACAGAAAGGCTACTTATGATTCTCTTGAAGAACTACTACATGTTGATATTCCCCCATGAAACCCTCTAGAGAAAGCAAAAGGATTTGATATATACAACTCATAAAGCACCAACATTGTGATACTGTTTGCCCGAACATCGACATAAAAATACAATTCAAGGCCTTCAAATTCCAATATGTGCCACAAATGCAAATGCGAGCTCCTTCAGAAAAACCGTAAAAGTAACTTACACCAAGCTCCTCGTCCTCGCACAAATACAGATGCTGGTCCAGAGCTTGCTCGGCAAGCTCAGGGAAATACTTGAAGAACTTAGGTATCATTTGCGCCGACAGCTGCTTCGCTTTCACACTGCCATTCGCAGCAGCAAGTATCCCCTCGTAATCCTTCCTATTCTGCTCACGTAATCCAAACATACAGAAAAAGAGTTGAGAATGTCCCCAATCCTACCTCCAAAACGACTGACCAAAAGCTCGAAACCACGGAAAACTTGAAATGCACCGACTAACCTGGGATTTATCTTTGGCTTCATTCAGTCTCTCGCCGTACTCGTAGAGCTTCTCGATGTCGCCGACATCTACGGTCGCTTCCGCCATGATTTTGATTGAATTTGTGGGTGTGGTGTTGAGGAAATCGGATTAGGGTTTTGACGTTGAAGGAGGGAAGGGAACGTCTCAATTTGATTTTAGATTTGATGAGGATTAGAAATTCCGTCTGGGTTTTCAAACTATACTCGATCCCATTTAAAATAACATTAATAAATAGTTTATCATTCACAATTTAAAATCTCTTTTATCATATCGTGGAACTCAATTTATATTAATGTTATAATAAAATGTGATTGTTTGATTTAGTGAATTGTAAGATTTATTATTTAAAATGAAAAAAAATGAGATTTTACATTGTGGATGTATAAAATGGTAAATTGCGATATTTTTTTTTAGATCGAAGAAGTATACATTGTTTTGTTAAAATACAGTAGTTTCGTTCGCAACCAATAGTCATACGTATTTTTCTAGTAGTGTTTATAAAAATTGTTTCATTTTTTTGTTTTTACTAGTAATAAATTTCCAATAGTAATTATGTGAGCATCATTATCTATTAAGTTCTGTCTTGTCTTCGTCTCCTAACAAAAAAAACTTTTGAAATGTTACAAGTTTTTAATGTGAAATCGGTAAAGTGTGAGAAAAAAAAAATTGAAATAGTATTTAATAGTGTAATTTATGGTGAAAAATTTTAAAAAAGAGAAAATGGCGTTATTTTGAGAGATGGAGAGGGGTTTGGGTGGTTATCACCGTATAAAAATCATACTTAGTATTTCTTTTACCAGGGGTGTGTTATATTGTTAACTTACCTTTAAATTGCTAACTACAACTAAATGAGTGACATTGGATTATTAAATCAAGGCACAAAATCATTCAACTACGAGTATTAATACACTGTACAAAAAATGTCAATAGGGGTATTAATGTCAATTAACAATAAATTAGTTATAACTAATTTTTAAAAAATATCCAAAAACTTTAAATGCATATAACTATCACAATTTATATTATTTTTCACAACATATATCATATTAAAGACAATTTTATAAGGATTCCAACGAAATCTTACATGCATATGCTTCGATGTCAAAATTTGATAATATTTTCGTGAATTTGCATATAATTCGTGAAACAGTTTATATAAATCCAACTTGAAAAATATGCCAATAAAATACATGGATACTGTAAATATGAAACTATATTGCCATTTTCATGTATTCATGCATATACAATATTGACATAATGTTCCTAAACCCTAAATTTGGTAGTTATTCCTATATTTTTAATATGAAAAAATAAAAATGAAACTACACATGACAATTTATTAACTATTGGATCTCAAAATTCTTATGGTCTTAAATTAGTTGTAGTTAACAATTAAGGGGTGAGTTAACAATTAACCACACCCCTCTTTTAGCATATATGAAATTATGTTTGTACTCAATAAAATGATATTCTTTCTACATGTATAAAATGATGCTAGTAATCAATAAAATTGATATTCTATTTGTATAAAATGATATATTTTGTCCATGAAATATTAGTTTCAAGATGATGTAAATTCATTTAGCAAAAATAATATGTTTCGTCCATAAAATGATAGTTTCGGAAGAATTATATGTTAGGGTTTAAGGTCATGTTAGGTTGATAATATACCTTAAATTGATAACTACTACCAAATCTCTGATCTGAAAGTGAAAGGTCAAAATCAATTTTCACGCGATGTCAACTAGTTATTACAATAATGTCAACCAGAGTATACACGATGTCAACTAACTGTTTGACAATGTCAATCACGAGTATTAATGGAAACTAAATTTGTTAGTTATAACTAACTTTTTAAAAATATCTCAAAGCTTAAAACCTCAAATAACTATTTCAATTTAACTATTTTGTCATGAAATATATATAAAAATAAAGGTATTAAGGTAATTTTATAATGATATTAGCAAGATCCTAATTATATATGTTTTGATGATAAAATTTAATAATTTTATTTGAATTTTTAATATTTTCAAAATCTAAATTCATGTCAACACATAGTTCACGTATTCAAGGCATTTAGTTGACATTGTTTCATGTGCAAGGAATGACAGAAATGTTGGGGTTTGGTGCCCCTTCACAGCGGAAGTCATGTATACACAAATAAATCAGATATACATATCTATTTGACCGATTATGGGATCAATTAATCACACGTTATACAGTCAATTGCATGCTAGAACACATATAATTCACGAATAAGGAATCAAAACCCTAATTCATGAATTCCAACGGTTTAGAATTAACAATCTGATTCTCCGAAGAATCGACGATTGCTTGCGCCTTCCCAACGGATGTTCTTCATACTCAACCACGAACCTTCTAATCTGTATCCCAAACTCAGATAATGACCTTTGGGTGGGCAAAAGTTGTCAGAATTGAAAGGACTGGACTAGAAAAGAAGACAGAATTTCAGTTCTGGGAAGAAATGAAAATATCGTTCACTCCTAGAGGGGAGCACGAAATTTTGAGGTAATTTTATGATAAAATTAAATTATTTTGTATTCTATTTAGTCTCCTTTATATAGAGTTATGATGACCAAATTAGTGATTCATGGAGGTTGGACTTGGGTCAAACCTATTGGACTTGTACTAATTAAATTGAGCCCCAATTTAATTTAAATCCAAAAGGAATATTATATCATCCACTATAGTATAATAATATTGACTACACGTCTAATCTCAAATGACGAGTAATCCGAGCTTTACCTCTTTAATTTATTATTTCCCGTGTTTAAAATATAAATATCCATTAATTAATTTAAGTATGCTATTTGACTTTAAATAATTAATAACTTTTTCTAAGAGTTGTCTAGTTCAAAATCTTTATTTATTATTCCGGAATAAATTCCAACCGACCGGGTTTCTGAATAATAAAATCTTTTTCGAACACCTCTTGAGGATATTATCAAATTGGACTCACCCAGCACACGATTCATTGCAATAACAATACTAGCACCTCTAGACATTGATCACCACTACCCAAGATATCAGGATTCTTGGATTACAAAAAATCCGCACCATTTGATAAATCAAAGTAGGGCATAATCAATATCGTATGCACAATATTATGTCAACAATGATTAAGAAATAACAATCACCGAGACCTCGTCTTTCAGTAAATAGCAAGAAAGACTTGTATCAACTACCACACCATTGTCGTTTATATCCTAAGGTAAGGAAACATACAGTCTGACACTGCAACCTTTCACGATTGGTAGCCAAAGCCTATCTAGGTTGTGAAATTCTATTTCTCTTCTACAAAGAACCGACTGCGTCACCTTCTGTGAACGTCGTTCACGACCAGTCTACTATTGCAGAAGAATTAGACTTGTTTGCTTCTTATACATTTAAATGTTTGAGAAACATCTTATAAATGCATAAGTAAACACCAATGCGATAAAATTATTTCTTCTCGCCTTTAAAAGTGGATTGTAGAGTTTATTGTATACAAGCAATTCCATCCGTGCAACATGCTCGAAATATGCTTTTTAAGTATACCAATCCTAACAGAAAAGACCATATTCGAATTAATTAATATAAAATAAATTTCCACGTGGCACCACTAAA
This sequence comes from Salvia hispanica, assembly GCF_023119035.1. NCBI lineage: Eukaryota > Viridiplantae > Streptophyta > Magnoliopsida > Lamiales > Lamiaceae > Salvia > Salvia hispanica. Next base: position 25,830,791 of record NC_062970.1, on the reverse strand, counting down.
TCATTTAGATCTAATGACTAGGAATTGAAGGGTTTAATAGTCGATTAGGTTCAATGTTGATGACAGAATTATTTGGGCAAGCTTTTAGAGCATCCATAATGGGTTCCCCTCTAGCATCCCCCAAGCCATCACTTCAAACCATCACATCATTATTCTCGTCTTTTCTTGCATAATAGGAATCCTATTTGGTTTGACACGAATTTTAAGAAATATAATGAAAGTTGAGTTGAATAAGTTAGTGGAATGTGGGTGATAAGTCGTATTCTAAGTCTTGGTTACTGGTCAGTATGTCATGATTTGCATGTATTATCTGCAAAACAGTTGCTTAAGTGTGCAGGATAAAGGGGTCCAAGTCAGTAGGAGACGGTTCGGACGACGCAGGTGAAAAGAGCGCAAGAAGGGTGCAATACTGACCAGGATGCATGCCAGAGAAAAGGCTCGAGATGGAGAAGAAGGATAGCTGGGATGATCATAAACAAGGGCAGAAAGGTCAATTCGCAAAGGAAGTCTACCCTAAAAGCAAGGGCGAGCCTCCCTATAAAAGAAGCCACTTGGAGAGAGAGAAAGAGTTCGGAGTTCAAAAAGTCCAACCACTACACTTAGTTAGAATCCTCTCTAGAAGATCAGTTCCTTCAGCATTGTCCAGTTCTTCTCGTTCCTCGCCACAATCATGATCACCTGAAGTTCCAGCCGTTCACCGGAGAGTCATTATCCCACCGTTCCAGCCAGTTTGTCGTCGTAGTATAGCAGTTTCATCGCCCGGAGTGGCATAAATAATCTTTAATCGCTTTCCTAGTTTAAAGTTTACTTGCTTTCTTCGTTGGATCTGTTGCAAACATTAAATCTTGTTGCCTTTTGAAGTATTTAGTTACGATCCAAACATTTTAATTATGAAGTTTCTATTTCGCATGTCTCTTTGGTTTGAAGTTGCTTCGTTCTGCCTAGGAAAGTTAGATCTAGTTGTCGCTTTTAATTTCTAAGTGTTTGCATATATTCTCGTTGAGTATTCTAGATCTGGAGTTGTTGATTGAAGTTTGAAGTTATGTTTCAGTTAAGTTTTCGTGCATGAGTTTCCTATTTTACGTTGTCGTCACCACCTTGCATGTTAGCTAGTAGGAGTAATGTGCAGTTTAGCCGTTAATCTTAAGTTTAAGCTTTTTAATCGATGGATCTTGTGTTTAAATTTGTTGATCTGAGTTCATCCATGGAGTTTGAGTTCATGTAATTTCTGTTGATACTTGTTGAAGAAGAAAACATCACAATCTACTTTTGCTTTGGACCACTTTTGCTTTTTGGTTACTTTTTGCTTTTGTCTTGTACTTTTCAGTTGTACTTTCCAGACCTGTCAGAGTAGCCACTCAGCCACTCAATATACCCTGCTTTCTAGTTTTCTCATTTAGTAACTGTCTACTTTCCACATGTCTCTGAGATACCTTGTCCCTTATTTCCACAAACACAACCACATGTCGGTCACTTTCACGCCCACTAGTCAGTAGAGTACCATCTTTAAATTCCGTCTAGGTAGAATCTCAACCCAAAGCATGGTAGCTAACCAAAACCACCCAGGAGTATCACCATAGTTATCCGAACGTGTCCATCCTTGTGGGATTCGACCTTTACCTCCACTATACTAGCCAGTAGAAGTGGGTTGAGGAATTTGTTTGATATGTGAGGTTCCGGTTGTCGTGCCAACGACTCAGATAGGTTGGGGTTTTCATCCTGATCAGTTGGACGCACTCTCTTTAATTAACACGGAATCCTAACCCGTGGAAACCTGAGCATCAAAATGGCGCCGTTGCCGGGGATGGATGGTGTTCATATCTGTTATTGTGTGTGATATTTTGGTGTATATATTGTTTATAATTTTTCCTTTTCTTTTTATTTTAGTTTATGAGAAGTAGCTCGGTTCCTGGCCAGTGGAGACCAAGGATACTTCCCCGAGGAACGATACTCGTAACCACTCGTTCTGGCCTGTCGACAACACTGTCTGACCTAGGCACGAGTAGCGACGAGGAGAAAGAAGACGTAGAGTACCAACTCCCGGAGCTTCCACTCCAACCAGTAAGAGCACCAGTGAGAATGACCGACCAAGTTGAGGACGACCCAGAGCTCGCAACGCTTACTGCGCATGCCGACAGAGATCCCCCACAAGCCATAGTGGTCACCCCAGGCCAAACAGCCTGTGATGTAAAACCCCACGTTATTGCAATTCTGCCAACGTATTGTGGGAAGAGTTACGAGGAACCCTACGAGTTCCTCAATGAGTTCTGCAACATCTGTAAGGCACAGAGGAGACCAGCAGGAGCAAGCGAGGTTGACTACATATTGAAAGCCCTGCTGTTTGTCCTAAAGGGAGAGGCCAACACCTGGTTCATGCGCCTACCAGCCGACTCCATCAACACATGGGCCGATTTCAAGTCAACTTTCCTAGCTGAGTTTTTCCCTTCTCTAAAGACAAGCGCATTGAAGAGGAAGATATCATGTATAAAGCAAGAGTACGATGAGACCTTGACGAGTATTGAGAGAAATACATGAGTCTTCTGGAGTCATGCCCTAACCACCGCATGAAAGAGATAGAGGTGCACCACACCTTTTATGAGGGGATGAATGATAAGGCTAATTTCATGCATCGGTTATATGGTGAAAAGCACTATATTTTACTGGGTCTAACACAGTTTTTAAGCCAGGTGTGTGACAGAATCGCTAGATCCAGGAGAGGCTGGAGGAAACGGACTAGCGAAGGAATGAAGGAAAAGTGAGCGGAATTGAAGGAAAAGGAGGCTAGAAGAAGGGAGTCAATAGCTGAGGGCAACAAAGACTATCTATACCTCGCTGGGCCCCACTTCAACGCCTATAAATAAAGGAGCATGCAACACAGACGATATACGATTTTACGCTCTTAGCTCACACATAACACACACACTTGGGAAATAGGAGTTCAGTGGTAGTTTAGGGTTTTAAGGGTCTCATCTTCAGAGGAAGTCTGTCGTAACACCGTCCGCGTGAGGGCGAAGATACAATCTATTTACTTTCGGTTCTTTTGCACTTTATTTCGTTCGAACTTCACTTTTGGAAGTCGATTTGGTTGTTGCTGTTACTGATTATCTATGCATTCCTTTAGTTTTTGTTATATTTGTGTTATCTCGTGTTGATCTACGTTGATCCTGTTGTTTGAAGTTTTATTTCGGCAAGTTACATGTTAATCTCTGTTTTTGTCACTATTGGTGCTTGATCTGGGGAATTTGGCGGTAGATCTGTGGTGTTGTTATTGATCGGAGGTTGTTTGGTGATTTTGTAGTTATGGAATGTTTTTGGCCGGAGTTTGTGTCGGATGCTTGGATCCGGAGTGGATTTAGCATTCGAGGTTGGATCTGAACAGGGGAAGTCGAGTTGTGCATGGATTTTGCGTTTTCTATTTCCTTTCTGTTTTACTTCGTCTAGTAGCCGTAGATCTGTTTAGTTCATAATTGTTCTTCGCTAAATTGTTTAATTCCAGTCTACTCGTTTTCCGATTACGCTTCACGCCTGTTTCTTCTGAGTTTTTGTGCAATTTGAATTGGAGAAGATGATGTCGCTGTTAGTTAGTACTTTAGTTAGTTGTCTTTCTAGCTTTTCGTCCGTACTCTGCTTTTCCAGTCATGGTCCCCCCGTCAGTTTATTTCCCAGGTCTAGGTAATTTAGAATAGTTTCTTAGATCTAGTGATTGTCTCGATTCCAGTTTACATACATGATTTCTGTTTTGCCTAGATCTAGCTGTTAGCGTAGCAGATTTCAATTCCAAGTTTAGTCTAATTTCCTCAACCCAATAAAATGCGTGGCAGTAGCCAACCCAAAAATAATTTCCAAATCCTTGAGCATGTTCATTACGCATTCTATGTGGGATCGATCCCTACTTTTATGTGCTAAGTTTTAGTATAAGTGGTTGAGGGTTTTTGAAGAAGTATTCGGTGTGTCCGACGACCGAGATTTTCCAACGACCAGTGAGCTCCTAGACCTTGTGATCTAGTGGATTTGCTGGACCTAGGAATCTTTTTATTCTTTTCTGTGCACACAGTCGAACAGATACCAAGTCTCAGTGGAAGACCTAAAGAGGCCTCTGCCTCGGATGGAGGATCCGTTTTTTCTAGACGAAGAGCCTACCGGAAGGCGGAAGAAGCACCGCCTGGGAATAAGCATCCTGAAGAGACAATACCTACGTCGGGGCCTCGAACCCAGGAGGCACCCAAGGAAAATCCGAAGAAACTTGTGGAAGAAGCTAAGGGAGAGAAACCCTTTCCCTATCGGTTTGTTACGAAGAAGAAGAAAACCCTATGGATTTCATGTCAATCTTTGGGAAGCTGGATGTTACCATACCATTCCTCCAATTGTGAGACTATCCCCGTTGGGGAAATTTATCAAGGAGTTCATAGCAGGGAAAGCCCAGGAGGATGGAAAAATCATGGTGGAAGGGATAGCATCGGTTATTGTGCAGGAGAAGCTACCACCCAAGAGAGCCGACCCAGGTATGTTTACTTTGCTCATAACAATTGGAGATGTAAAAACCGAACATGCAATGTGTGATCTGGGAGCATCTATCAATGTTATGCCTTTATCCATTTATAATCGGTTGAAGGGGGTAAAGTTGTCAAACACTAGGGTGTTGATCCAACTGGCTGATAGGTCATGTATAAATCCTGAGGGTGTGTTAGAAAACGTGTTGGTCAGAATACAAGATTTTACTTATCCTGCTAATTTTTATGTGATTAAGATGAGTGAACCAGAAGCTAGAAAGTCTAGCGAGATATTGTTAGGGAGACCGTTTTTAAGAACAGCTAAGACAATTGTAGATATGGCTGAGGGGACAATATGCATTAACTTTAATGGTGAAAAATTTGTTTTTGTCATCAATGAGGCCATGAAAAAACCGATAGATTCTGATAACCTATGCTATGTTGATGTTATTGACCCCCTAGTCCAAGAATTTCTTGAGACCGAGTTATTGTAGGAGAAACTCCAAGCCTTGGATGTGTATGCACATGCTGATGTGGAAGCAGCTGCATGGTGTGATCTGATCAGTAACCAGGGGTTAACTGATGAGGAGATAGAAGGAGCAATCAGGGAATTCTGTCAGAAATCGGAAGTCGCGGGAGCCACAGGGGTTTTATTACCAGCCAGTATGGAAGAAATCTCAGATGGTGAAGTAGAGCAAGAGGGGAATTCTACGAAAAACCCTCTACCTATAGACACACTACCCCGACAAGTGGAGTTGAAGCAGTTGCCAGCAAACCTTAAGTATGCCTACCTCGGGGAGGAAGACTCGTTCCCTATGATCATCAATAGCGGGCTAACTGAAGAGCAAGAGGCAAGGCTACTGACCGTGCTGAGTAAAAACAAGAAGGCTATTGGATGGAGCCTTACGGACTTGGTGGGGATAAGTCCAGATGTCTGCATGCACCATATTAGGTTGGAGGAAGGAGCCAAGGCAAATAGAGATTCGCAGAGGAAGGTGAACCCCAATATGCGCGAGGAGATACTGAAGAAGATCTTGAAGTTGCTCTCGCTAGGCATCATATACTCGGTGCCCGATAGTGAATGGGTCAGTCTGATCCATATGGTCCCCAAGAAATCAGGGATCCAAGTGGTTAAGAATGAGAGGAATGAGCTAGTGCCCACCGGACTAGTCACTGTTTGGCGAATGTGTATAGACTACCGAAAGCTGAACACAGCAACCAGGAAGGACCATTTCCCCCTGCCATTCATCGATCAAATGCTGGAGCGACTGGCTGGGAGGAAGTACTTCTGCTTTTGGACGGGTACAGTGGCTACTTCTAAATTTACGTGAACCCCGAGGACCAGGATAAGACCACGTTCACCTGCCCGTTTGGAACCTATGCGTACAGACGTATGCCCTTCGGTATTTATGCAACGCCCCGGGGACGTTCCAACTGTAGAACAGTAAATTATAGATATATGCGGAGAAATATATAGACATAGTAGAGAATAGTTGTAGGTGTAGGTGTATATCATTAGTCAACATAGGCCACATATATATAGCAACTGTAGCAGAAGTGGCAGATGCAGGGTAGTAGTTACAGCTGTAGCAGGGTAGCAGCTGCAGGGCAGTAGTAGTAGACATGATAAATATCATGGAGCAAACTCTAAACTAATCGGTCAGAGTTGCCGTAACCCTAATTTGGGCAGAGCGTCGGTTGGACAAAGTAAAGCAGCAGTAGCGGAAACCCTAATTTTGGCAGAGAAGAGCAGCTGTGCAATAAGGCAGAGTAGTAGTAGAAACCCAAATTGGGCAGAGTAGAACAGCTGTGCATTAAGGCAGAGTAGTAGTAGAAACCCAAATTTGGGCAGAGTAGAGCAGCAACACCCTAAACCCCAGATTGGGCAGAGTAGCGCGGTAGAACAGAACAAAAAATAATTCGGGTAGAATGACGGAAGAGCAGAGTGGGGATAGTAGAGCGGGCAGCAGCAGAAACCCTAATTTCTTTAAACCCTAATTTTCTAGAGACGGATTCGAATCCGCTCTGATACCATATAGAACAGTAAATTATAGATATATGCGGAGAAGTATATAGACATAGTAGAGAATAGTCGTAGGTGTAGGTGTATATCATTAGTCAACATAGGCCACATATATATAGTACAAGAGACTAAGCTAGGCTATGTCACATCTCCGATGTGGGACAGAATACATAATATACTTAACACTACTAATATTCTTAACACCAACGATGTATGATGAGCATATTCTCGGATTTGATTGAAGATTGCATAGAGATCTTCATGGATGATTTCACGGTCTACGGAGACTCTTTTGACTCGTGCTTACAACATTTGGAAGTCGTGCTAGGAAGATGCCAAGCAAAGAGTCTGGTTTTGAACTTCGAAAAATGCCATTTCATGGTTACAGAAGGGATTGTCTTGGGGCACGTGGTATCAGAAAGAGGGATCCAAGTGGATCAAGCCAAGGTGGACGTTATATCCAAGCTACCTTTCCTTACTGAGCAGAAGGGGATAAGAGGTTTTCTGGGGCATGTTGGGTTTTATCGGAGATTTATCAAGAATTTCGCCAAGATCGCCCAACCTCTTACTAGACTCCTCCAGAATAAGGTGGAGTTCGTTTTCGACGAGCATTGCAAGGCTGCCTTTTACCTTCTCAAGGAAAAGTTGATATCTGCACCAATCATCCAAGCTCCTAACTGGGATCACCCCTTTGAGGTGATGTGCGATGCTAGTGACTATGCCGTGGGAGCCGTACTGGGTCAGAAGATCGATGGGAAGAGGTACGTGATATTCTATGCATCTAAGACCTTGAATCAAGCCCAACGGAACTATGACACCACCGAGAAAGAGATGTTGGATGTTGTTTATTCAAACGAAAAGTTCAGGCAGTACTTGTTAGGATCCAAGGTCATCGTCTATACTGACCATGCGGCCATTAAGTATCTTAGATGGGTACTTCTATTGCAAGAGTTTGATTGGGAAGTAGAAGACAAGAAGGGGGTCGAAAACAAGGTAGCAGACCATTTGAGCAAAATAGTACAAGAAGGGAATAGTGAGGATGTGCAAGATCGATTCCCAGAAGAGCATTTGTGTGAGGTGATTTTCTCCGCAAGGAAGATCGATTGGGAAGAAGTAATGAGGCTTACTGGTCAGGATATAACAACCAAAGGCAAAGAGAATATAGGGCAGGAACCCTGGTTTGCAGACCTAGCCAACTACCAAGTAACGGGAGAACTTCCAGGGTTGCTAAACGTTACAAAGGCTCAGAGGATGAAGATCAAGAGTGAAGCAAAGTATTATTTCTGGGACGATCCATACTTGTGGAAGGCAGGAGCCAACCAAGTTATAAGGAGGTGTGTTCCTGACTGGGAGCAATGAGATGTACTAATACACTGCCACTCCTTGGCATGTGGAGGACATTTTGGACCAAGGAAGACCGCAAGGAAGGTACTGGACAGCGGATTCTACTAGCCAACTTTAAAACCAAAGCCAGTCAAGAGGAAACTAGTGTTGAAAAGCGACCCCAAGGCAGAAAGGCAGAACTCAAGAGAGTGTCACAGAGATGCTTAGGAAAGTGGACGTCCAGCAAAGCAGGAGCAAACACGGCAGCAGACGCAGTGAAAATCTCTAGTGAAGATGAGGGGACTACTCCTACAAAACTTGGGGAGGAGCCCTCGACAACTATCCAGGAGGACGCCCCAACGGCAACAGGGATGGTTTCACCGACGCCAACTGAACAGGAGGAAGAGGCTGACAAGGTGGCTGAGGGTCTGGACCTTGCATCGAAGTCAGTAGGTCAGGAGGAGGCAATAAATGACGATACCAGTGCCTGCATGGTGGCCGAGCCTACTGCCCAAGTGGAACCTTCAACACTAGCGGACTAGGAAGCTAAGGCAGACGAAGATGAAGACAAGTACCTCTAGGAGAGGAAGCGAAAAAGAAAGGCCCCTGTGAAGAAAAAGCAGGCCGTAAAGAAACAACGCACAGCCAACACCAGCATAGTGATCCGAGAGCCAGAAGAGAGAAAGGGGTTAAGTGACAGTGACTACACTTCCAGCGAAGAGTCGGAGTCAGAGAGTGACATCTCTCTAGACGGTGAGGAGTACCATGAGCAGCAGCTCCCCGACAACCACCAAGAGCTAGTCCACCCTCCGGTGGAGAGGGTTGTGTACCGACGGTGGCGGGTGGAGCTCACTGATGAGCTAATGGAGGATATGGAGCACTACAACACCAAGAAGCTTCAAGACGTCTTTGACGACAAGGAGGATAGTAGCAAGCAAGTTAAATGCGACAAGGTACTCCACATACCATCTCTGATTGAGTTGTCTGTGCGTGACTCTTTCCTGGCCAGTATGGAAGCATTAGGTTTTGAATGACTATTAGAAAATAGAGACCCACAGATATCAGTGAGGCTACCCAAGGAATTTTTCACTACATTTAGGTTCCAAGTCACAACGGACCCAGACGAGGTGTCAATTTCTTTCAGTGGGGAGTTGTCCATGAGTCTGATCGAGTGGACTGTGCGATTGGGGATGTGTAGCCTGGAGGAGGCTATAGGACCAGAAAGGAGAAGCCGAGAGAGGGGAATACCAAGAAGGCACGTAGACTTTGACCCTGAGGAAGGGAAGATATGACCCACCTGGCTGTTGGCCAGTTCGCCTTCACCATATCCAGATCAACCCATTTCAGCAACCCCATGCTCCGACTGGTGCAACTTTACTTGGGCTACAACCTACTGGGCCAGACTAATTCAGCCGCCAAGACATCTATGACCGAGTTGTACCTGGTGTGGTGTGCTAACCGCAGAAGGAGGCTGCTGATAAGGCTAATTTCATGCATTGGTTATAGGGATAAATTCTGTGATTTCCTGGGTCTAACAAACCTTTTTGAGCCAGGTGTGTAGAGAAAATGCCAGCCCCAGGAAGAAGATAGAGATCACCTGGTGAAGGAAGCTGGCAAGGAAAATTAAGCAGAAGGATGAAGAGCCACTAGACTGAGGAGCATAGATTGAAGGGGCAAAATAGGAATCACAAGAACAGTCTAGAAGCTCTATCCACTATAAAAGGAGCACGCAACCAACATGAGAACACACACGATCGTCACCTTTTCCAGCTCCTAGCTTAGTTTTCTACTTTTCTACACACTCATTTGGGGGAAATTTTCTGGGGGTTCTCGTTTCATAGGAAGTTTGGGTGCAACACCGTCTCTACGGAGGCGAAGAAACAATTATCCTTTATTTTCTGTCTATTTTTGGTACTCGCTGAGTCTTCGTTGTTCGAGGCTTGGCTTTTGTGTTGTTTCTATCATTGGATATTTCGTATTTTGCAATGGATATTTCTGTTTATGTTTCGTTTATCTTGTTGTGTTGTTTTGGGATCGATGTGTTGATCTTTGTTGGTTGATCTGAGTTTGAAGCTAGTTTGTGAGAAATCTGTTGTTGATCGGAAAAATCTACGTAGATCAGTGAGAATCTAAGGTGGAAATGATGTTTGGTTGTTGTGGATGGCTTGGATCCAGAGTGGATTAAGCGTCCCGTGACTGGATCTGTTTGTTTGAAGTTTCATTTAGTTGGTTAAATTCTGCATTCTCGTTTTACCTCGTCTAGTAGCCGTAGATCTGCCTTAGTTTTAATTGTTCTTCGTTTTTACTGCTTTTAATTCCGTCTGCTTCGTGTCGATTTACGTTTTTGCTCTGTTTCTTAACTGGTTATTTCCTGGTAAATGTTGAAGAAGATGATGTCGATGTTAGTTGGTCCTTTAGTTAGTTATTTTGCAGCTTTTCAATCGTACTCTACCTCTTCAGAAAATGGTCCCCACATTCAGTTGTTTTCTTAGATCTGGGTAATTTAGGGAATAGTTTTCTTAGATCTAGTAATTGTCTCGCTTGTTCCAGTTTACATGCATGTTTCCTGTTTCTGCCTAGATCTAGCTGTTAGGGTAACATATTTCTATTACCAAGTCTAGGAAGTAAAGCTCAACCCTAAAAATGCGTGGCAGCAGCCAACAAAAATAGTTCCCGAGTCTTTGAACATGTTTATTTGCGCATTCATCTCTGTGGGATCGATCCCTACTTCCCTGTGCTAATTTTAGTATACTTGGTTGAGGGTTTTGAAGAGGTATTCTGTGTGTCCGACGACCGAGATCTTTCAACGATCCGTGAGTTCCTAGACCCTGTGATCTAGTGGATTCGCTGGACTTAGGAAGCTTGATATTCCTTACTGTGCACACAGTCTAAACAAGTGACTTCAAATGGCGCCGCTGCCGGGGATGGATGACGTAATTGTTTACGTGTTTGAGGATTTGGTGCATACAGTTTAATTTCTGTTATTTGTTTTTCTTGACAGTTTATAAGCAAGGGCTCACGATTTGGGAACTGGAGCAACCCGTCTGGATCAAAGGACGCTCAGGTCAGGTGGCAGGTTAAGGAATCGGCATCCACCATCACCACCAGATCAGGGTTTACGACAGTAGATCCATTCCCATTCGAATCAGAAAGTGAGAAGGAGTGGTACTCGTCGGGAGGAGAGGACCCGAAGTCGTCTACAGAAACAGAGCACTCCGAAACAGAGGAAGACGTACATATGGCACACTTGGAGGATCCCGATCCGGAGATAGGTTCACTAACCGCGCATTTGGATGGTGAGCCCGCCCATGCCATAGTTTCGAACCAGCGCCAGAGGTCTATTGATATCAAGACAAATGTGCTTGGGTGTTTTACCTACATTCTCTGGACGAAGGAATGAATGTCCCTACGAATTTCTAAACGAGTTTAGTAAGCTGTGCAGTATCCAAAAGCGACCCAACGAGGCTGCGAGGAGGACTACCGTTTGCGTGCGATCCCGTTTGCCCTAAAGGGGAGGCTAACACTTGGCTGCTGAGGCTCCCACCAGACTCGATCAACACATGGAAGGATTTCAAGCTGGAATTCTTGGATTATTTTTTCCCGTCCAACAAAACAAATGCCCTGAAGAAGGAGATTCAGGAATGCAAACAGGATTACGATGAGTCCTTGAGTCAATACTGGTCTCGATTTAAGGGGCTACTCGACGCCTTTCCCAACCATAGGATGATGGAGGCTGAAACTTTTTACTTGTTCTATGAAGGAGCTAATCCTGAGTCAAAGGACCTAATGAATTCCTCGAGCGGGGGGAATTTCACAAAGAACAAGGCAAGTGAAGCACGAGAAATTTTGGGAAGGTTGATCGACGCAAAGAAGGCCTATGATCACCCGCGTATCATGAGGAGAGGTTCGGCAAACGCGATCAAGGAACAAGAGGGAGAAGGAGTGGGGGACAGGATAGATCGGTTGGAGAAGGCACTTCTTAGTGCGATTGAGAAGAAGAGTTCCCAGACCTCGCAGGAGAAAGAGAAACCGCCAGGCCCAGAGGAAAATCAACTCCAACTCTATTACGGTCCACCGCCCGATGGAGAGTTCCAAGCCCAGGCAAATGCAGTGGAGGAATTGGAATCAAGGCAATCAGAATACAAACTGGAATCAGTGGAAGATCAAGGAGGCACCCTGGAGAGACAACCCTTGTTTTAGATGGGCAGACAGAAATCAACAGCCCCAGCTACAGTACCCAGGTCCAGCAGAGACCCTGTAGAACTGGCCTAGCCGAGGTCAGGATGGACCCCAGCATAATTCGAACTGGTCAGGGAAAAACCAGGAAGGACCAAACAACTGGAGTTATCGCAACCAAGGGGACCGGTCCAGCTGGAACAACAGGAACCAGAGTAATCAAGGGAACTCTTATGTGCCGCCACATCAGAGGAACGCCACCGAAAACAATCAGAATTTTCAGCATGCACACCAAGGGAATCAAGGGTCAGGGAACAAGTTCAACAACAGTCAAGGAGGTCAGGGTAATTATCGCTCAAATCAGGGAAGCGGACCGAGCCATAATCAGGGGACAAGTCCAAACCAGTCGAACTACAAACCACCGAGGAACTTGGATGAGATGGTACATGACCTAGTCAACTCACAACAACACATGCAGAATAATATGCAAGCAAACAACGATGTGGTGTATAAAATCCAAGATGCTCAACAGGAGCATAAGTCTGCCATGGATATGTTAGCCAAGCAAATGTCGCAATTGGCCACTTCGCTGAATGAAATGAGGGGACATGAAGGAAGGATACCAGCTTCAGTAAAGCCACCCGACCGGGAAAATATAGTCAGATAAATTTGAGGTTAGGACGGGGCTATGAGGGTCCGGCGATGAGAAAGGATGAAAATACACCTCCATCAATGGGCAAGGAAGGCAAGACCCTCGATCTAGAGGGGCCTGAGGTGAGCAATGTCAGGATGGAGGACGGTCTTCAAAAAGGGGATTTGGAGAAACCACTACCTCGAATGGCCGATCCATTTTTCTTAGACCCGGAGCCTGAAGTGGAGATTGAGGAAGGAAGGAAAGAAGTCGGTGAGCCATCCGTCTCAGGTCTGGCAGGGACGTTGAAGCGTACAAAGCCATTCCCTCATCGAGGGGAAGCCAAAAAGAAGAAGGACGACACCGAAGACTTCATGGAGATTTTCGGCAAGCTGGAGATCAACCTGCCCTTCCTACAAGCTTTGAAGCTGCCTACATTCAGTAAGTTCATCAAGGAGTTCATAGTAGGAAAAACCAAACCCGACGGGAAGATAGTAATTGGAGAAAATGTGTCAGCGGTGATACAGAAAAGGAGGATGCCATCAAAGTGCACAGACCCAAGTATGTTCACTTTGCCTATTTCTCTTGGTGACATAAAAATTGAGCATGCTATGTGTGATCTAGGGGCTTCGATAAATGTGTTACCACTTTTGATATATAAGAAGTTGATAGGAGTAAGTCTGGTGGATACTAAAGTGGTAATTCAGTTAGCCGATAGAACATGCATTTCACCCGAAGGGGTGCTGGAGAACGTGATAGTAAAGGTGCATGATTTCCTGTACCCAGCTGATTTTCATGTGATAAAAATGAGTGATAATGAATCTGCTGAGTCTAGCGGAGTGCTATTAGGGAGACCATTCTTACGCACCGCTAAGACTATAATAGATGTGTTTGATGGAACAATATGCCTGGATTATCATGGGGAAAAATATACATTCCACATCGATGAAGCCATGAAGAAACCTTTGGATGTTGAGAATTTGCATTATGTTGATATCCTTAACCCCCTGGTCCAGGAATATCTTGAGACTGAATTAATGCAGGAACAGTTTGATAATTCGGAGCTGAGCCAGTCTGTTGATAAGGAGGTGGCAGGATGGTGTGAAACCCTTTTGACTCGGAACCTGACAGATGAGCAGATAAATGAAGCGATCATGGAATTCTGCCACCAACCACTGTCATTCGAGTCTACGGGGTCTGTTCAAATGAAGGGTCCAGACGAAGGAACCAATTTGGAAGAGATAACAACAAAGAGTCTGGAGAAAAACCCCCTGCCCCAGGAAGCCATCACACCAAAGAAGGAGTTGAAGAAACTACCCGAGACACTGAAGTATGCCTACCTTGGAGAAGATGAAACATTCCCAGTGATAATCAACAGCCACTTGACAGCGGAACATGAGAATGATCTATTGGAAGTAATCCGGAGGAACAAGAAGGCCATAGGGTGGACGCTCTCCGACCTGGTGGGAATCAGCCCTGATCTCTGCATGCACCACATCCGACTGGAAGAAGGTGCGAAGGCGCGTAGAGACCCACAACGCAAGCTGAACCCAAACATGAGGGAAGAAGTTCTGAAGGAAGTATTGAAGTTGCTATCCTTAGGGATCATTTACTCCATTCCAGACAGCGAATGGGTCAGCCCAGTTCATATGGTACCAAAGAAATCAGGAATACAAGTTGTGGAGAATGATAAGAATGAATTGGTGCCTAAGATTGGTAACTGGATGGAGGATGTGCATTGATTACAGGAAACTTAATGAAGCCACTAAGAAGGATCATTTTCCCTTGCCATTCATTGATCAGATGTTGGAGAGGTTGGCTGGAAAGCAATATTTTTGCTTCCTAGATGGATACAATGGATACTTCCAAATATATGTGGATCCAGAGGATCTGGAGAAGACAACTTTTACCTACCCATTTGGTACTTATGCATACAGAAGAATGCCGTTTGGACTATGCAATGCACCAGGAACGTTCCAGCGTTGTATGATGAGCATCTTCTTAGACCTGTTGGAGGTATGCATTGAAATTTTTATGGATGATTTCACGGTGTATGGGAATTCCTTCGATGCATGTTTGGCAAATTTGGATCTGGTATTGAGAAGGTGTCAAGAGAAGAATTTAGTCCTGAACTTTGAAAAATGCCATTTCATGGTACCAGAAGGAATAGTCCTTGGTCATGTAGTCTCCGAGAGAGGGATTCAAGTGGACAAGGCTAAGGTGGATGTCATCTCGAAACTACCCTACCCCACAAATCAGAAGGAGGTTAGAGGGTTCCTGGGTCACGCAGGTTTCTATAGGCGGTTCATCAAGGATTTTGCAAAAATCGCCCAACCGCTAACGCATCTCTTGCACAATGATGTGGAATTTGATTTTGATGAAGGATGCAAGAAGGCATTCCAGATGCTGAAGGATAGACTTGTCTCTGCCCCGATAATCCGCGCACCAGACTGGAACTACCCCTTCGAAGTAATGTGCGATGCCAGTGATTTTGCGGTGGGAGCAGTCCTGGGTCAAAGAATTGACGGGAAAAGCTATGTCATTTTTTATGCCTCGAAGACCCTTAACCAGGCTCAGAAGAACTATGATACCACAGAGAAAGAGATGCTGGCAGTGGTGTACTCATTCGAGAAATTTCGACCATATCTGCTAGGGTCGAAAGTGATAGTCTACACTGATCACGCTGCGATTAAGTACCTCCTGGCCAAGAGGGAATCTAAGCCAAGGTTGATTAGATGGGTGTTGTTGCTGCAAGAATTTGATTGGGAAGTAAAAGACAAAAAAGGAACGGAGAACAAGGTTGCAGATCATCTGAGCCGAATTTTCCAAGGGAATACGGATGAAGCCATACCGGATGCTTTCCCCGAGGAACATCTTTATTATGTACGGAAGTCTGCTGGGTCTATTGACTGGGAAGCAGTGTTCACAACAACAGGTCTAGGAACATCGGACAAAGGGAAGCGCCTGATGAATGCAGAGCCATGGTTCGCTGACCTGGCGAATTACTTAGTCACTGGAGAACTACCAGGGTCCCATGAAATTTCCCGGGCCCAGAGAATGAAGCTAAAGAGTGACGCCAAATACTACTTCTGGGATGATCCCTACCTCTGGAAAATGTGCTCAGACCAGGTTATCCAACGATGCATTCCGGAGTGGGAACAGAAAGATGTCTTGAACCATTGCCATGCTCTAGCCTGTGGAGGACATTTTGGGCCTAGGAAAACCGCCAGGAAAGTCTTGGACAGTGGATTTTATTGGCCGACCCTGAACAAGGACTCTTTTGAGTTTTGTCAAGTCTGTGAAAGATGTCAACTGACCGGGGGAATTTCCAGGAGAGATGAAATGCCGCAGAATCCGATAATAGTTTGTGAGATTTTCGATGTTTGGGGCATGGACTTCATGGGCCCTTTTCCACCTTCATATGGGAACACATACATTTTGGTTGTTGTGGATTACGTCTCCAAATGGATAGAAGCAAAGGCTACACCCACCTGCGAGTCAAAGGAGGTAGCTAAATTTCTACGGGCCAATATTTTCAACAGGTATGGAGTGCCCCGAGCCATCATCTCAGATCAAGGTATGCATTTTTGTAATCGTACAATAGAAGCTTTGATGAGAAAGTATGGTGTACATCATCGATTATCCACACCCTATCATCCCCAGTCGAATGGTCAAGCAGAGATTTCGAACAGAGAAATCAAAAACATCATGGAAAAGACGGTGAACACCACAAGGAAAGATTGAAGTAAGCACCTCGACGATGCTCTCTGGGCATATAAGACTGCTTACAAAACGCCCATCGGGATGTCACCGTACAGATTGGTGTTCGGGAAGATGTGCCATTTGCCCGTGGAAGTGGAGCATAGGGCCTACTGGGCTGTGAAAGAGATGAATATGAAGGCCCAGGATTGTGAAGAGGAACGGAAACTGCAACTACAAGAATTAGAGGAACTAAGACTGGAGGCATTCGACTCGGCCATGTGGTATAAAGAAAGAACAAAGCTCTGGCATGATAAGAATCTCCGAGTCAAGGAACTTCGCGTAGGGCAGAAAGTACTCCTTTTTCAATCCCGGCTGAAGCTAATGCATGGTAAGTTGAAATCCAAGTGGATTGGGCCATACACGGTCGTTGGCCTTCGAGCAAATGGAGCTATAGAGATACAAGGAAGCGCCCCAAACTCAGTTTCTTTCCTGGTAAATGGGCACAGAGTGAAGGTATACAGAGATAATACAGATGTGCATGTGGTGGAAGAGACGCCACTACATGCATCGGCTATTATTTCTTAAGATGGTCAGGCAAGTGAATATCCTTAATGAACTCCTAGGTCAGGTAAAGTGGGAAACAAAATTTATTTTTGCACTGACCTAGGGGATCTTGAGGATATTCATTCGCTATGTAAATAGTTCAGTTGCTTTCTAAAACCCAAGAAAATCCAAACAAATTAAAAATTCAATCTTCCAAAAATATTCTCGAAGCACCGAACTCCTTTGGGAAATTGCTTTGTCACTCATAGTCTCCGACCTAGGAATTTGGTGTTTCATTTCTTTTGTTCTACATTACTAGGGGGAGGAAGAGCCTTGCAGACAAGAGAGAAGGCGATTGCCTTTTGAAATTTGAATTCCGCTTTTCGAGGAACGTACGGTTGCTTGCATCATATGGCAACCGTTCGCCTGCCACTCTGAAAAGGCTAGAGATATTTGATTCTCAATCAAAATCAATCGTCCACTCTCTCTCTCTAAATAATTTTCCCCAAAATCGTTTGAAACCCTAACCCTATCTACCCAGAAATTGTGAGTTGCTGGTGACAATGAAGAAAGTACATGGAACCACCGTAAAGAAGGGAGACCCAACCACCAGACCTCCGTTCGGCGAGTCGTCCGGACAACCGCCGTTCCAACCGACTCTTTCGGCGCTCGATATCCTTTCAGAATGGAACCCAACTTCTGTGCAAGGTTCCTCTACCGTCAAAACTCTCGATGAGGAAGCATTTCTGAAGGAACTAGAAGAGAAGTTTGGAAGTAAAGAAGAGGCCAAGAAACTGTTCTCCCGTTTCTCGATGTTTCATCAGCAACCGCCAACAATTCCTGAGGAACCAAAGGCGCAACCACCGAGTTCAAGCCCAGGGGTTTCCAAAAACCCTAGATCAGTCGCATGCAATTAAGCCAAACCCAAACAGCGAACTCGAGGAGGAAGGTGTCAGTGGATTTGCAGACGAAATCGACAGAATGGTGGTGGATTACTCGGTGGATGTACTCGCGAGGGAATGTAATGTTTCTGCCATACAATTAGTGAAGGGGGAAACCCCCGGTGGTTGAATTTGTGAGGGGGGAAACCCCAGTTTCTGAGAATATGGAGGGGGAAACCCCGAATGTGTATGTGGAGGGGGGGACCCCATATAATCTTGAGGGGGCGATCCCGAATTTGCTTGTTGAGGGGGAAACCCCAGTTGTGTCCGAGGGAGAAATCCCTAAAAATTCTGAGGAGGAGACTCCGTTTGAATCTACGGGGGGAACCCCAGTTATGTGTGTTGAGGGAGAAATCCCTAAAAATTCTGGAGGGGACGAGGTCCCCGTTTATGTTGAAGGACAGAGGCCCGAAGAGGAAGGGCCGATGGAGGTAGTGGATCTAGAGGAGGAACCAGAGGACGCACCCGCTGATCCGCGGGCGTCAAGGAGGATGGTCCGGCGAAACTTGCTGGACGAAGTGGATGAGGATGACCAGACGAAGGGATCAGGATTCCTGGCCCCGGGGGCGACAAGCATGCAGGAGGGAGAGACTCCTGACTCTGAAGAAGAGGTAGACGCCGAGGAAGAGCGTCGAGTGGCCAAAGAACGCAAAAGCAAGGGTAAGACAACTGTCGTCCCTCGGCCTAGGAAATCTCAGAGACTCATCTCCGTCGGGAAAGCTCCCCGCCCACTCCCCAAGGCCCCTGGACCTGTTAATGAGAGTAGCGAGACCGAGGAAGAGACCGAGGAGGAAGAGGAGGTCCCAAACTTCGAGCGAGAAGAAGTATGGATCACGAAGAAGCTCTTAGGAGCTATGTCTAAGTTCAATGACTCGAAGAGGACTCAGACGTACAAGGATCGGAGCGCAGTTGGGAAATTGGCCAAATCAGGGAAAAGGTACGATGCGAACGCGTTGAAGGAGATAGAGTATGACGAAGAATTCCTTGGCCACATTAAGGGAATGGCTTTGAGTGGCCCCTGAACCACAGTGAGCAGGAGGTGCCAGTTGAAGCGGCCCGTGAATTCTTCTCTACCTTCAGGTTCAAGGCTACTACCGATCCAGATGCGAACTCCATCTCTTTCCGCCTCTTCACCATCGAGCATACCATGAGTGTGAGGGAGTGGTCTTTGAGGATGGGGTTGTTTAGAAACACCAAGGATGGTGAGGGCATTTGGGACGACAGAGTATATGGCCCACCAAAGGACACACCCGGATTCTCACCACAGACTGCTTGGGAGTACTTGACACACGCCAGGAGAAGAAATTTTAAGACCAGCGTATCAAAAGGAATCCACCTCACCGACCATCTTCTCCGTTTCGCCCAGGTATTCATAGGGTACAATCTGATGGGCACGGCCAGCTCCAGCATCACCACCACCGAGCTATACTTCACTTGGTGCATGGCTAAACGCATCAAGGTTCACCTTGGATATTGGTTGGCCCAGGCCTGCCATCAAATGACTGCTAACCTCTCTCGCCACATGTACACCTGCCACCTTCTAGGCGCCTACATCGAGTGCAACTTCGTCATGAAGATTGGGAAGGCAGAGCCGATTGTTCCAATGTGTGAGCCCCCGGAGTTATTTAGCATGGAGTACTTTTTCAACAAAGGTCTCCTACACATGGAAGGGAAGGAATTGTGTTTCTACAACATAGGGGCCAACGTGGACAAGGTGAAGCGTGAGCCAGAGCCGGTGGAAGATGTGGTGAATGCGGACGTGGTAGAGCTGCGGAAGGAGATGGCTGTGGTGAGAGGAAGTATTGGTGAGGTCAAGGAGGTGCTGCAAGAGATCAAGGGGAGTTTGAACACCCTAGCTGGACGCTCAACTGCCCAGAATGAGCGAATGACCGAGGCGGTCAAGCTAATGCAGAAAATGGCAGTATGGTTGGGAGAGGTTTTTCCCCAACTGAAAGAGAAGCGGCAACCCGGCCCCGGCAGTTCCTCCCAGCAGTAGCTTCCACCACCCCCAAGCCTTCGGTAGCCCCGCATGTGTCCCCGGCCTTGACGTCTGTCCCTGTGAAGAAACCCCTATCTAGACCCCCTGTGATTACTGAAGAAGAAGCGCCGACATCTCCGGCAAAGAAGAAAGTGAAAGTGAACCACCCCAACGTTCCACCAAAGTCTGGCTCCAAAGGGAGCCGGACTCAGAATTGAATCCCCCCCCCATTGACCAAGTAAACTTTACATTACAGTCATTTCATTTTAGTTTTTGTTTTTTGTTTGTCCATGTTATTTGTGCCGAGCATGTTTAATTGTTTTTAGTGTGTTCTCCCACTTAGCCCAATCTTTGGTCTAAGTGTGAGAAGTTTATATGTTTTGTAAGCATGCTTTCTTGTGATTAGGTGTTCATCTCCCACTTAGCCCAATTCTTGGTCTAAGTGGGAGAAGTTTTGTATATATGCAGCATGTTTGTTTTCTGTTTTATGTCTTTGTCTTTTCTCTCCCACTTAGCCCGTTGTTTGGTCTAAGTGTGAGAAGTTTATGTGTTTTATTTTGATTGTGTGCACCAACTCCCTCTTTTTCCCCCTTCACTGGGATAGCTTGAGAACAAGCTGGAGTGAAGTGGGAGGGGGTGAGAGAGTTAGTACAGTATGTGCTCAGCATGTGATGGAGTTCTTAGGTCTAGGAGTCTCTAGTTTTCTTTTTAGGTTATGTGTTTAAGCATGAATTAACAAAGATATAAGGCAAGATTCCCTTAGGGAGAGTAATTGAAGATAGAATGCACTACAACTTTGAGGCCTCTTTCCTTAATAAGCTAAAATTGGTTTGGAGGAAGCAAGAACGATAGAAGGTGCCTTAGCTGACCTAATTGTGAAGCCCCACTATTTATGTGAGTTATAAGCGTTAAACATTGAGTGCTGACATAATAAAAGGGGCTGCTACCTGATGCTTAGGGAGAAGAATTTAGAAAGGAGGTATTTAGGAAGAAAAAAAAAAGAAAAAAAAAATTCCAAACCCGGAGGTATAAGCTGGACAAAGTCCAGAGGAGGAGAATTAAAAAAAAATGATATATTTGGAGGAATAAGCTAGACGAAGTCCAGAAAAGAGGAGGTATAAGCTGGACAAAGTCCAGGAAAAAGGAGGTATAAGCTGGACAAAGTCCAGGCAAAATCATTAGGAAGGAGGATAGAAGGAGAAATTCTCATAACCCGAAGCATCAGTAGCAGGAACTAACTATGAGCGATAGATCCTAACATCCCTGGTGAGGAATGAGTGATCGAGCGAATCCAACAATTAGCAAGCTAATGGCTATCTGGACGAGCTGACAAACCGACTAGGTGGAAGAAGGGAAGGGGAGGATTTGGAGAGTGTAGACTATTGGATTGACCTTAAACTTGTGGGGACAACTGCCCAAAAATCTGAACTAATTCATGCCTATGTGTTTTATTTGTTAGTGTCTTTGTTTCTTTTTCTTTCATATTAGTGTCTAGGTCTAGGAGTTTACTTGGGCCAGGGATAACCATGCATCAAAATTCGCCATATTTCTCTTTTTCTTGTCTTTATACTTGAGGACAAGTATGGTTTAAGTGTGAGTAGTTTGATAAGGCTAATTTCATGCATTGGTTATAGGGATAAATTCTGTGATTTCCTGGGTCTAACAAACCTTTTTGAGCCAGGTGTGTAGAGAAAATGCCAGCCCCAGGAAGAAGATAGAGATCACCTGGTGAAGGAAGCTGGCAAGGAAAATTAAGCAGAAGGATGAAGAGCCACTAGACTGAGGAGCATCGATTGAAGGGCAAAATAGGAATCACAAGAACAGTCTAGAAGCTCTATCCACTATAAAAGGAGCACGCAACCAACATGAGAAAACACACGATCGTCACCTTTTCCAGCTCCTAGCTTAGTTTTCTACTTTTCTACACACTCATTTGGGGAAGATTTTCTGGGGGGTTCTTGTTTCATAGGAAGTTTGGGTGCATCACCGTCTCTACGGAGGCGAAGAAACAATTATCCTTTATTTTCTATCTATTTTTGGTACTCGCCGAGTCTTCGCTGTTCGAGGCTCGGCTTTTGTGTTGTTTCTATCGTTGGATATTTCGTATTGTGCAATGGATATTTTTGTTTATGTTTCGTTTATCTTGTTGTGTTGTTTTGGGATCGATGTGCTGATCTTTGTTGGTTGATCTGAGTTTGAAGCTGGTTTGTGAGAAATTTGTTGTTGATCGGAAAAATCTACGTAGATCAGTGAGAATCTGAGATGGAAATGATGTTTGGTTGTTGTGGATGGCTTGGATCCGGAGTGGATTAAGCATCCCGTGACTGGATCTGTTTGTTTGAAGTTTCATTTAGTTTATTAAATTCTGCATTCTCGTTTTACCTCGTCTAGTAGCCGTAGATCTGCCTTAGTTTTAATTGTTCTTCGTTTTACTGCTTTTAATTTCGTCTGCTTCGTGTCGATTTACGTTTTTGCTCTGTTTCTTAACTGGTTATTTCCTGGTAAATGTTGAAGAAGATGATGTCGCTGTTAGTTGGTCCTTTAGTTAGTTATTTTGCAGCTTTTCAATCGTACTCTACATTTTCAGAAAATGGTCCCCACATTCAGTTGTTTTCTTAGGTCTGGGTAATTTAGGGAATAGTTTTCTTAAGATCTAGTAATTGTCTCGCTTGTTCCAGTTTACATGCATGTTTCCTGTTTCTGCCTAGATCTAGCTGTTAGGGTAACATATTTCTATTACCAAGTCTAGGAAGTAAAGCTCAACCCTAAAAATGTGTGGCAGCAGCCAACAAAAATAGTTCCCGAGTCTTTGAACATGTTTATTTGCTCATTCATCTCTATGGGATCGATCCCTACTTCCCTGTGCTAATTTTAGTATACGTGGTTGAGGGTTTTGAAGAGGTATTATGTGTGTCCGACGACCGAGATCTTTCAATGATCCGTGAGTTCCTAGACCCTGTGATCTAGTGGATTCGTTGGACTCAGTAAGCTTGATATTCCTTACTGTGCACACAGTCTAAACAAGTGACTTCAGCTGCACTTGAGATTCTGGACAGCCTACCAATGCCACCTGATAGCTACCCACCCAGCCAGGAACTTGTCCCTCTGTAACATACCAGGAGCCTTCGTGTGCAACAACATAATCATAACCGAGGCAGATGACCTATCTCCGATGTATATGGTCGACTCTCCTGACCTGTTCGATATTGCCTTCTTCGTCCGCACCAACATCGTGTACTACCGGGAAGGAGTCCCTTAGTTCTACCCAATGGGAGAAGCCCCTGGTGGGAGGGCACAACAAGACCAAGAGGGGCGAGTTGAGCAGAACGAACAAGTGCAAGGACAGAGGCAAGCAAATCTGGAGAGGGCAGTAGCAGAGGAGAACAGGCAATCGCGGGCAGAGATGGTGAGACTGACAAGCCTGATGGAAAGTGTACTCAAGGAGTTAGCAAGAGGAAAAAACAGTATCAGAGTTGGACCGAGTGGCCATGGAGGCCAGGATGATAAACCAACTGAACCCGAGGAGGAAGAAAGTGATGGACCGGAGGAGTCAGAAGGGAACCAGACAGAACCTGCTGAGGAGGAACCCAAGGAATCACCTGCACAGAGCCCTGCCCCGAGAAGGAGCAGGAGGAATGTTCGACAAGGCACCCCGCCGACCAGTTAGTTTTCTTTTTAAATTTTTAGCTTTTCGTTTATTTTTGTTTTTTTTATTATTACTTTTATTGTGTAGGTAGATTTATATGTGTAGTTTTTGTGTGCAAATCCCATTCACAACACTTAGCCTATCCAATAGTCTAAGTGTGAGAAGTAAAGGGTTTGCTAATTTGGCGCATGTATTTAGGTTTATATATTTTTGTCATCTGCATGCAACCTCACACTTAGCCTACTGTGTAGTCTAAGTGTGAGGAGTTTATATGTTTATGTGTCATGTTTTGTCATATTTTGTTTTGTTTGTTAAGTCTATGTATGTATCTAAAACTCTCCCACTTAGCCTATCGCATAGTCTAAGTGTGAGAAGTTTTAGATATAGTATGTGTTTGTTATAAATGTGTGTCTGTCATACTAGCCATTCCCATTTTTCACTTCACAGCCCATATCTGGGGCAGACACTTGTGAAGAGATAGGGGGAGCAAATGGCCAGTATGACATGTATATATGTGTTATTTGAGTCATTTGCATGTTAGTGTTTTTAGGGTTTGTTTAGGTCTAGGATATATGTTTTTTGTTGTTTTTTTATGAATGAGCTTAAAACTCAACTGCCTCAAACTGACGGTGAGGGGAATTGAGGGAGATAAGACATGCTGGCAAACAGAAACCACCCCCCCAGTAGCTCCTAGTCAGTATAGATGATGCAAGTATGAAGGAAAAAACCCATCCTTTAGGTTAGACACGAAAGCCCTCTTAAATGGTGAGTTAGAAGCCTAAAGTGGAACTACTTTCCACTAAAATCATAAAAAAGAAGAGTGGCTGCCACATGATGTTTAGGGCAGGGTGATCGTGTGTAGAAAACCCTGAAGGCAGTAGGAAACCCCCCCACAAAAAATACTCCCTCCGTCCGCGATTAGGAGTCCCGGTTACTTTTGCGCACCTATTTTATAAAAATGATAAAAAATAGTTAAAGTTGAATAATTGTAAAGTAAAAAATAGAATAATGTTGAGAAGACTCTTGTCAACTGATGCACTTTTTATTAGCACTAAATAAACCTGCAAGTATACAGAGTATATATAGTATAGCTAAAGGTTAGTACCGGATATCGAACACGGGGAAGACGAACACAAAGTGTTTATCCTCTACTAAGACTCAAATAATATCTGGAAAAACAAGTGGGTTTTGAAAACTTTCGGAAAACTAAAAACAATAGAGATAAGGGAATCCCAGGGATGTGTGTTCACACTTATGGTTATACAAAATTCCAACTACAATACCCTAGCACAGTTCTTACTTTGATAGAACGAGTCACCTAGCTTATGCTTATGCTCATGCTCACCTAACACATCCCTAGAATCCTATGAGTTTAGTTACACATAAATGAATAAGCTAAAAACATAGATTGAAGGGAAGACAATTTGAACATAAAACTAAAGCAAATCAAACCCGTAGGTTAAATCCTTGTCGTTCTTGATGTTCTTGAAATCCTTCTCCAACTCCTTGCACCAATGAAGTACTCTAGGTCTTGATCTCTATGAAGTATTTTGCAAGTAGAAGTTCTCTCTTTTTGATGAAGCTTGAGGTCTTATTTATAGGGGAAAGTCATTCCTTGTTGTAGAAGGAAAAGATCTCTAAAATATGGTAAATCTGGGCGCAAATCAAGGGCTTGTCGAATTCTCCGCCTTTCTCCGGCGGGCTGCCGCACCTTGGCCGGCGGTCGCCGGACGAGACTTCTCTTCCAAGCACATTTTTCTGAGGCGGACCACTGCATTGATCTTCCCGCCGGGCGCCGGCGAATATAACACACATCCGCGGCGGTTGCCGGTCGCCGTCGACTCCAGATTTCCAAACTTGGCGTTTTGGCTCCCTTTTTCGGCTCAATTATACACATTTCTCACAAAACACGTCAAAATACCAAAATAGACAAAATATGCAAATAATGGGCGTGTAGAGTGACTTTGACATTAAAAACGGACCAAATAATGGCCTTAAAACAGTGCAAAATCCGAGCGTATCAACTCCCCCAAACTTACATTTTTGTTTGTCCTCGAACAAAACAATAAAGACACAAGAATAGACGCACGGAATGCACAAGGACTAGATTTTATAATTGCCTCAAGAGATGGAAGAACAGTTTAAACATGCATTAACGCAATCAAATCAAGCAAGGCTTATTAGTGAACTTTCATTACTAACTCATGGAACACCTTAAATTCAAGCCCTCGCATGTGACAAACTTCCAAAGATGGGAAGTGTTCTCTCACTCTCAAAGCGTATCAGGATAATGTGTATATAAGCACTCAAATCATGCATCATGCAAAGTTTACCATAGGCTTGCTCAAAGTCTAATCCCTCCACTTATAAATGTGATTAAGCTTCAAAAGTCCGTCTTTCGTTGTAATGTAGGCTCTTTGGTAGGTGAGGAATATTTGGCTAAAAAGTGACTTAAAAATAAAAATATCCCAAGTAGAGTAAAGATAACTCCACTTTTCTAAACCCAAGGCACTATTTACACTTTATTTATTTCTCCTTCAACTCACTTTCCAATCCTTTGTTTTCTTTTCTTTTCACAACCTTTCATACATTTCTTTTTTTTCTTCTTTTTCTTTTTCTTTCTTACACATCCTTTCTTTTTTTTTTCTAAGATCAAGCACATATTTGGAATTTTTCTCAATTTCACAACTTGTACTTTTCTTTACATTAAGCACACCACTTTTTATACTTTCTCCTTATCTCTCCAATTCCTTTACAAAATAAGATAGCAAAAACTAACTAACCCAAGGAATTGTCCCCATTATTTTGGCTTCCAAAGAATAGGCTTAAAGGCTCAAAATTGGCTACAAAGGGAAAAATTTTGAAATTTTGAGAAGGTCAATATTTTGGACAAAAGTAGGCTAAGAAAAGATGGCCAATCATCCTCCTAAATCAACTTAAACACTATGTAAACTTAGGCAAGACTAGGAGCAAGTTCTAGAAACATAAACATGAATGCAGATAAATCACACAAGAATGAAATATAGGCTCAAATCCTCACAAGGTATAAATCATGATTCAAAGTGAACAAGCAATTCACTAATTATGCACCTTTTCACCAAACCATCAAATCAAAACGTTAAGCCACACTTTAACATAGATGGAATGTAATATCATTGGCAACTCGATCTAAAGTGTGTCCCTAAGCATGCGTGTTTCTAAGTTCTTCATGTTAAGTTCACGACATGGATTCAAGAAAACATTTTTAGAACACAAAATTCACCTACGGGGTTTTGAAAAACAAAAACAAAAAACTTAAAACAAAAAGAAAAATCCTAAACTCACGGTCCACCACTTCATCCCCCCAAACTTATTTACAACAAAGTGTAAAATAAGTTTGCAGAGTCGGTAGGGACGTGAGTGAACTACTGAAAAAAAAAACCATACCTTGAAAATTCTTGCGTCGAGGCTTGACCGGGCAAAGTTGAGAAACTTTGGAAAAATCGCGCTGGAAAAATATGCCCAGGCGGCAGTCGCCGCGGAGAGGTCAGAGCCTGCGAAAAAATTTTCAATGCACAAAATTAAACTAAAACCAAAAATACTTAACTTAAAGCAAAAATTGTCAAAAACAAGGTTGGGTTGCCTCCCAACAAGCGCTCTTTTAAAGTCATGAGCTCGATGTTACTCCCCTTTATTGTTTACTCCTTGGATGGTTCCTCTAGATCAACCTCCTCCTCCTCTATCTTGTCCGAGCTGTAATAATTCTTTACACGATGACCATTGGCTTGAAACAACTGTCCATCCGGAGCTAGCAATTCCACTGTTCCACTATCATATATCTTCTTGATCATGTAAGGACCGGTCCATTTAGACTTCAACTTGCCGGGGAATAGAAAAGTCTCGAATTGTGCAACAAAACTACATCCCCCAGCGTGAGGTCATGGTAAGCCTTCATTCGTTCCTTATAAGTGGATGAACTGTCGTAAGCCTCCATCCTAAATTTGTCCATCTCATTAAGAAAAAGACATCTTTCTTCACCGGCCTTGCGAAAGTCATGGTTCAACTTCTTGATTGCCCAATATGACCTGTATTCCATCTCAAGAGGCAAATGGCAAGACTTACCAAACACAAGTTGATAAGGAGACATACCTATGGGGATTTTGTAAGCAGTACGATACGCCCACAATGCGTCATCTAACCGAAGTGCCCAATCCTTGCGGCTCACGCTCACCGTCATTTGAAGGACCGACTTGATTTCTCTGTTTGCTAATTCAGTTTGCCCATTCGCTTGAGGATGGTAGGGCGAAGTGACTCTATGCTTGACTCCATATTTGTCCAACACGCTGTCCAACCATCTATTGTTGAAGTGAGATCCTCCATCACTAATAAGAGCGCGGGGCGTACCAAATCTGCAAAATATGTTCTTTCTAACAAAAAGAATGACAACTTTAGAATCGTTAGTTTTGGTTGGAATTGCTTCCACCCATCTCGAAACATATTCTACTGCAAGTAAGATATATTGATACTCTCCTGATTTTGGGAATGGCCCCATAAAATCTATCCCCCATACATCAAACAATTCTACCTCAATGATGGTGTTCATAGGCATCTCCTTCTTCTTAGAAATTCCACCCGTCCGTTGACATTCATTGCATTGGAGAACAAAGCTAGCGGAGTCGTGGAAAATGGTCGGCCAATAGAATCCACTTTGCAAGACTTTTATCGCGGTTCTTTGCACACCAAAGTGGCCTCCAGTGGGGGACGAATGGCACTTTACAACTATAGCCACCCAATCTTCTTGAGGCACACATCTCCTAAGTATATCTGCACATCTTTTGAGCAAGTAGGGCTCATCCCAAAAGTAAGATCGTACATCTCTATAAAATTTCTTTTTCTAGTAAGGAGTAAGATCTGGAGGATGCACCTTTGCTGCCAAATAATTGACAATATCAGCGTACCATGGAAAAGTGGCTTGAGTGAAAAACAGATGCTCATCTGGGAAGTCCTGGTTGATTTCTTGAGACAAATCTTCTCCTTCCACCGGATGCTCCAACCTTGACAAGTGGTCCGCTACCACATTCTCGCATCCTTTTCTGTCCTTGATTTCCACATCAAACTTTTGGAGTAACAAGATCCATCGGATAAGTCTGGGTTTTGCATCCTTCTTGGCAAACAAATGCCTAATAGCTGCATGGTCAGTATAAACAATAGTCTTAGTTCCAACAAGATAAGCCCTAAATTTATCAAAAGAATAAACAATAGCAAGCATCTCCCTTTCAGTAGTCGTGTAATTAGATTGGGCAGAATCTAAGGTTCTACTAGCATAGTAGATGACTCTAAAAATCTTGCCCCTCTTCTTCCCCAAAGCTGAGCCAACTGCAATATCATTTGCGTCGCACATGATCTCAAATGGTTGACTCCAATCAGGTGTAATGAGGATAGGGGCGCTTACTAGAGCTTTCTTCAAAGTCTCAAAAGCCTGCAAACAATCGGAAGTAAAATTAAATTTCACATCCTTCTCAAGCAATTTACAAAAAGGTTTAGAGATCTTAGAAAAATCCTTGATGAATCTTCGGTAGAAGCCTGCATGTCCTAGAAAACATCTTACTCCCTTTTCATTGGATGGCGGTGGAAGTTTCTCAATGACTGCAATCTTTGCCCTGTCGACCTCTATCACTGCAGAAGACACTTTATGCCCTAGAACTATACCTTCTTTCACCATAAAGTGGCATTTTTCCCAATTGAGAACAAGGTTAGTTTCTACGCATCCCTGCAAAACCTTAGCTAGGTTATCAAGACAATGATCATAAGATTTACCAAACACAAAAAAATCATCCATAAAAACTTCCATCACTTTTTCAATCAAATCATGAAATATAGCCATCATACATCTCTGAAAAGTAGCAGGAGCATTACACAAACCAAAAGACATTTTCCCATAAGCATAAATACCATAAGGACATGTAAAAGTAGACTTATGTTGGTCTTCGGGAGCAATTGCAATTTGATTACACCCAGAATAGCCATCAAGAAAGCAGTAATAATCATATCCACCTAGTCTATCAAGCATTTGATCAATAAAAGGTAGAGGGAAATGATCTTTCCTAGTGGCTGCATTTAACATCCTATAATCAATGCATACTCTCCAACCTGTGGCTACCCTAGTGGCTATCATCTCTCCATCCTGGCCGGGCACTACCGTCATCCCCCCTTTTTTAGCTACTACTTGCGTAGGACTTACCCATTCACTATCAGATATTGCATAGATAATCCCTGCATCTAGTAACTTTATCACCTCTTTTCAAACTACATCTTGCATGATAGGGTTAAGTCGACGTTGGTTTTGAACACGAGGTTTATGCCCTTCCTCAAGTAAAATTCTATGCATGCATGTGGTCGGGCTAATTCCTTTTAGATCACTAATAGACCATCCTATGGCAGACCTATACTTGTTCAAAACACACAAAAGCTTCTCACACTCTTTCTCACTCAATGTAGCGGACACAACAACAGGGTAACTATTTTTTGGGCCTTGGAAAGCGTACCTGAGATGGTCGGGCAGAGGTTTAAGCTCTACTTTGGGCGGTCCCCGTGGCTTTCCCATTGTTTTCCTCCTTTCTGCCTATTCTTCGGGAGTGCGTAATGGTAAGAATGTATTCCCCATTTGAGGGATTCTCTCTGGTAGCACTTCCAATTTTGCAATGATGGCACATACGTTAGCATCACAAGAAGATAAATCAGCATTAGGAGTGAAAGAATTTTGAAGACAAGTTTCAAGAGGGTCCTGGGTTTGGTGATAAGTGACTTCCACTTCTCCAACACAATCGTGACAACTTGGATGACACTGCATTCTTGGTAGCCTTCTGCCCCTTCTTTTCCATGAAATTTCAGGGCGTCGTAGATGTTGAATGTAATGCTCTCGTCGTGTAGCTTTAATGTAAGCTCTTCTTTCTGTTCATCTATCATGGCTCCCCCAGTAGCTAAAAATGGTCTTTCAAGTGTCAAGGGAACCTTCTTGTCCTCCTGCATGTCAAGAACAACAAAATCAGCTGGAAAAATAAATTCTCCATCTCTTACCAAGACATCTTCTACTATCCCCATTGGTGTTGTCGTGCTCCGATCTGCCATTTGCAGCGTGATTGAAGTGGGATGGATGCTATCAACATCAAGTTTCCTGTAAAAAAGATAAAGGCATCAAGTTAATACTAGATCCTAGATCACATAACGCCCCACCCTTTACATCATTCCCCAAAACACAAGATAAACTAAAACTCCCTGGATCTTTGTGTTTAGTAGGTAATCCCTTCTGGATGATAGCACTACAATTCTCTGTTTGGCGTAATTGGGCATTTGTTGCAGGGCTTCTACTAGTGGAATGTTGATGTGGACTTTAATCATTACCTCCAAGAATTTGGCAAACTGAGCGTCAAGCTTCTTGCTCTTCAACCGTTGAGGATATGGGACGACAACACTGCTCTGTGTGGGTCTGTCTGCTGCCCAGCCGGCGGACCGCCGCGATGAGGTGTGGCGCTCGCCGGACTTCCGCCAGTGGCCAGTCCTAAGCCTTCCTCGATCTGTTGAGGTATAGGCGGCGGGTCGCCGTGTTGAGGTGCGGCGGACCGCCGCACTGCTTCGGCAGATGCATTCCCAGGCGGCTTCTCTGCCTCCCTTCTTCCCCTGCCTAAGTCTCCTGCCTCCGGAGGTTGATATGTAGTTCCGCTACGCAGCTGCACGGCATGGCATTTTCCTTTCGGGTTAACCTCTGGCAGGCTAGGAAGTGTACCTGGGGTGTGCCTGCTTCCTATGGTCGTGGCTATGATCCCAAGATTAAATTCCAGCATCTCAACTTGAGCAACTAGGGTTGCCAACCCTCTTTCCAAGGTGCTTGTGTTTCTTTCTAGATTTTCCAATCGCTGGTTCGTCACATTTCTATGTTCGAAAACTTCTGCGATGCAGATTTCCAGCAGATTCTCCCAAGTGGAGCGGGGTTGATCCTCCATACCTGCACATATTTCAGAAGAGTTATCAGAGCAGTAATCTTGTGCATCGTAGGAGAAATGAGAGCAGTTTGGGTCGTAGTATGATCCCCCATGATCGGAGTTATAGTATTCATCGCTAAATTCCCACTGTTGTTCGTATCCATACGGATCCTCCATCCCTACAGGAAAATCCATAACAGAATTAAAAAAATAAAAATAAAAATAAAAAAAGAAATAAGAGGAATAAAATAAAAGCGATTAAAATCCAAAGTAGTAAAATTGTCCGTTTGAAGATATCACTCCAAAGTGAATTGTCTTCCCCGACAACGGCGCCAAAAACTTGATGCACTTTTTATTAGCACTAAATAAACCTGCAAGTATACAGAGTATATATAGCATAACTAAAGGTTAGTACCGGATATCGAACACGGGGAAGACGAACACAAAGTGTTTATCCCTCTACTAAGACTCAAATACTATATGGAAAATCAAGTGGGTTTTGAAAACTTTTGGAAAACTAAAAACAATAGAAAGCATAGACCAACTAAAAGCGAATAAAATACGGAGAAAGACAATAGAGATAAGGGAATCCCAGGGATGTGTGTTCACAGTTATGGTTTTACAAAATTCCAACTACAATACCCTAGCACAGTTATTACTTTGATAGAACGAGTCACCTAGCTTATGCTCATGCGATACAAACGTTGATTACAAGATTAGGGTTGTCAATCCTAACACGTAACTCCAAAAAGCTCCTCACTCTCAATTAACAGTGCCGTTTTAAGGGAAGCTAACTGTAGCGTAAGTGGATCTAACTCGCTAGAACTCTGTCACACCCCTTAGGGAAGCAAGTGGATCTAACTGAAGCATCAAAATTACTTAGGGAAGAAACAAAGTAAAAATAAAACGGATATTAAATAGAAAAAGGAATGTGTATAACCAGAGTCGTTACTAACACATCCCTAGAACCTATGAGTTTAGTTACACATAAATGAATAAGCTAAAAACATAGATTAAAGGGAAGACAATTTGAACATAAAACTAAAGCAAATAAAACCCGTAGGTTGAATCCTTGTCATTCTTGATGTTCTTGAAATCCTTCGCCAACTCCTTGCACCAATGAAGTACTCTAGGTCTTGATCTCTATGAAGTATTTTGCAAGTAGAAGTTCTCTCTTTTTGATGAAGCTTGAGGTCTTATTTATAGGGGAAAGCCATTCCTTGTTGTAGAAGGAAAAGATCTCCAAAATATGGTAAATTTGGGCGCAAATCTAGGGCTTCTCGAATTCACCACCTTTCTCGAGGCGGGCCGCTGCGATTGATCTGCCTGCCGGGCGCGGTGGTCGCCGCACACATCCGCGGGCGGTTGCCGGTCGCCGTCTGACTCCAGATTTCCAAACTTGGCATTTTGGCTCCCTTTTTCGGCTCAATTATGCACATTTCTCACAAAACACGTCAAAATAACAAAATAGACAAAATATGCAAATAATGGACGTGTAGAGTGACTTTGACATTAAAAACGGACCAAATAATGGCCTTAAAATAGTGCAAAATCCGAGCGTATCATCAACATTATTCTCTCTCTTACTTTACCATTTCTTCACTTTAACTATTTTTTACTCCCTCCGTCCACAAACAATAGATCTACTGTTGTTCGGCACGAGTTTTAATGTAGAATTGGTAAAGTAAGAGAGATGGGGAGAAAAAGTAGGTAAAGTAAGAGAGATAGTGAGAAAAAGTGAGTAAAGTATGAGAGAGGGAAGAAAAAGTGGGAAAAGTATGAGAGATAAACTTTCCATTTTTAGAAAGTGATCTATTTTTTTGTGGACGTCCCAAAATGGCAAAAGTGATCTATTTTTGGTGGACGGAGGGAGTATTATTTTTATAAAACGGGTACGCAAAAGTGACCGGGACTCCTAATCGCGGACGGAGGTAGTATGTATATATACCACAAGATCAAGAAAATCAAGGGCTAGATTACATAATCAAGGGTTATTTTTCGCAGTTCATTGCATACACAATTTACTTCAACACGGGGGTATTTACGTCATTTCATAATTGGGGTAAAAAATTAGAGTTCACAGATTACAAAAAATCAACTCATTCACATTCCGCCTCCCCGCCTCTCCTTCTCTCAAAACCTCTCTGAAAAAGCAATGATTCTTCATCTTCATCCATCATCTCCTATCGATTAAACTGAAATCGAAGATAACCATCTCCATCGATCGATTCATCATCTAAATCCGCCGATTCAGCATCTCCATCAATCGATACATCATCTAAATCCGCCGATTCAGCATCTTCATCTTCGTGGTACAGGCCGGCGTGAGGCGGCATGTGCTGCCGCCAGACTCTCACGGCTGTCGCACCCCTTCAGCGTCGTTACCTCACCAGAGCCGCTATCGGTGTGCCATTGTTGCAGATTTGCCGCCGTGGCCACCGTCGGTTTGCGCTTGGAGTTTTCTAACTCCACCGCTGCCTATGTCCGCTCGAAGCTACATCATCTTCATCTCCTTCGCGCTACCTCTGCTCACCGTGTTTGTTTCTGCTGCCGAGTCACCCTTAGACAAATGCGCCTTGCCGTTGTTGCTTCATTAAAGACACAACTAGCTTCATTATATCAATTTACTACTTCATAAAAAAGAATATGTAGTTTATTTTAATGGGCAAACAACACATCAGTTAAAGATGTTACTTCATTTTTAGAGTCATTTACTTCATTATAATGGTTTTTTACTTCATTTTAGTAATAAAACCTACTGTATAAACATATCATTTTTATTACTTCATTATCATAACTTATTACTTCATTATATGAATTCAATACAACACATCAGTTAAAGATGTTACTTCATCTTATCAATTTACTACTTCATTAAAAAGAATATGTAGTTCATTTTAATGTGCAAACAACACATCAGTTAAAGATGTTACTTCATTATAATATATTATTACTTCATTTTTTGAGTCATTTACTTCATTATAATATTTTATTACTTTATTTTAGTAATAAAACCTACTGTATAAACATATCATTTATATTACTTCATTATCATAACTTATTACTTCATTATATGAATTCAATACTTCACAACAACTAGATTATAGTTAATAGGAAAACAGATCAGTGGCATTACCTCATCACATAAAATATGTAGTTCATTTGAATATGCAAACAATGCCGCAGTTAATTTTAATTCGAAAATCCTAAACTCATACAAAACAGTAAACATATAGTTCATATTTATAGACTATTACTTCATTATCATTTTTATTACTTCATTTTAATAATAAACCTTACTGCATAAACAGATCATTTATATTACTTCAATATCATAATTTATTACTTCATCTTATCAATTTACTACTTCATTAAAAGAATATGAAGTTCATTTTAATGTGCAAACAACACATCAGTTAAAGATGTTACATCATTATAATGTATTAGGGTTTTTGGCTTTTTAAACCAAAACCTTTTCCCGAATTCTGGTTTTCCCATGAACTATGAGATTTGTTTTTAAAACCACGAACTTTCATTTCGTTAGGATTTTCCCAACCCGACCCGAATAGCACATTTCCGACCCGAATAGCATAATTCAAAATGTTAAAGTTGTGTTTTGTTTATTCAAAAGTTGTCATTTGTTATGTAATAATTGTGATTGTATGTATTATTGTGCCAAATAGTATCCAAGTAATCAATTTAGTGACAAATAGGATTAAAATTGGCATGTAGACAACTCGGGTTTCGTCGTTGACCCGCCATGGGAAAATCCTAACGAAATGAAAGTTCGTGGTTTTAAAAACAAATCTTATAGTTCATGGGAAAAACCGGAATTCGGGGAAAGGTTTTGGTTTAAAAAGCCAAAAACCCAATGTATTATTACTTCATTATTAGAGTTATTTAATTCATTATAATATTTTATTACTTCATTTTAGTAATAAAACCTACAATGAAGACTCCAGGCCACTCTTTCACCTTGACACCAAAATTAATCATAACTATCGACGATGATGAAGACGACGACAAGCCAGAGCTGCACCATCATAGCGAAGAGAAGGTGGACGAACCTAACGTGGAACTCATCTCAGATATCCAAGGACCTCAACAGATGGAACTCATTATATTCACAATATACATCACTATATGCTCAATATACATCACTGAAAGCATATACTTCACTATAAGCATATACTAGTTCACTATATGCTTAATTACTTCACTGTAAGCATATACTAGTTCACTATATGCACAATATACTTCACTGTGAGCATATACTAGTTCACTATATGCACAATATACATCACAATATTCACTTCACTATAAGAAATATTCACTTCACCATAAGAAATGTTTATTTCACTATAACAAATATTCACTTCAAATGGTCTCAGTTTAAGCCATATACTTATGCACCATTGTACTTCACTATAAGTCTTATTTATTTCACTATAAGAAATATTTACTTCATAATGTCTCAGTATACGAGCTAACTATTATACTTCACTATAAGAAATATTCACTTCATAATGTCTTAGTTATTGATATATGCCATACACCTAGGAACCGTTATACTTCACTGTAAGTCAGATTTACTTCACTATAAGAAATATTCACTTCATACGAAGATGAATCAGATTCGAATTAGGCTTCTTATAGAATTGATACCGAGTCCATTTGATCAATTGAAGACATGTGGCTTGTGTGAAATAACAAATTTGCAGATCGTGAAATTGACAGTTGACGATAGAGAAATCAGTTCTTGCGATGAAGAATCTGCAATTGATGATGGAGATTGTTGAACATGAGCGGAGCTATGTAGATTGTATAATTGGTTAGGGAGATCACAACAAATCAACGTGAGTGATGGAGATAGGGAAAATCTCAGCATTAGCGATAAAAATCTATAGAATCTGCGTGAGTATAACGAATTTGCAGATTCTGAAATCGATAATTGACGATGGAGTAAATCAGTTCTTGCGATGAAGATTCTTCAATTGGCGATGGTGATTGTTGAGCATGAGTATGTGCAATGGAGATTACAACAAATTAGTCGGGGAGCAGGAGGCGACGAGGGCACAGGTGTAGAGATATTGCCGGTGCCCGCGAGAGGAGGTGAGTCGTACTCCGCGAGAGGCAGACCGGAAGAGGGGGCCACAGATAGGGAGGCAGCCGTGAGAGGCAGGCAGGCCGGAGGAGGGTGTCGCCGGAGAGGAGGTGCAAGTGTGCTCCGCCACCTCCGTCGTGAGAGAAGGAGAGAGTGTGTGTTTGTGTGTGTAAGCGTGAATGGTGTGTGTATGTGAAAATATGAGAACAAAGTTGATTTCCTAAAATACCCCTATGCAATTTTTATTAACTAAAGTTATTTACTTATTTTAGTCATTGGATTAAGATAACATGTGGCTGAGATTTATTCTCTAGTTATACACTTAAAATTAGTTAGACCTTGATCACTCCTCTATATATATATATATATATATATATATATATATATATGGATGTGATCAGGTCCATAACTGAAATTCTGTCAAAAATCAAAGCAAATCTTAGTCATTGGATCTTGTGATGTAACCGTTAAATTAATGACACGTGTCATCTAATAATGTAGATTGTGTAGTCTAATAATGTAGCTCGACTAATAATGTAACGCGCATAAGTCTAATAATGTAGATTGTGTAGTCTAATAATGTAGCTCGGCTAATAATGTAACGCTTATACCGTAATAATGTAGCTCGGATATTATGATCACAACCATCCAATCTAAGGATCCAAGGGCTGAGATTCACTTTGATTTTTGACAGGATTTCACTTATGGACCATAGCGCACCCCTATATATATAGAGTGAACTACAAAAATGGTCCCTGGACTATGGGTTTATCTCGCCCATAGTCCCTGGACTTTAAAAATATCGCCAGTAGTCCCTGGACTAAGAGTTTATCTCAAAATTGGTCCTTTTGGCTTTTTTTGGTACGAAAATACCCTTTGATATAATTTTGGGGGGTTTGGGCAATTTGGTGTTTTTACACTTTTAACATTTTAAATCTGATATTATTTCAGCTATGTACTAACTTTGATATTATTTCAAATTTATCACCCGTTTTTCCTTTTGTCCTCATTCATTTTGTTTCTTTATTTCAATATTAGATTTAATTTTATAAAATTTTAAATTTTAATTTTTAAATATCAATAAATTTTTTTAATTATAAAAAATATTAAATAGCAAAAATTAATAGTTATAATCAATATTTGATAGTGTATAGTACTATGTAATCAATAAGGTATGACAACGCGTTAGTTTTAATCAATATTTAATACAATAGCTTTAATTATAAATAGATTATATAACACAATTTATTCTGAAATAAATATGCATCTAATGTAAGACTAATATAATTTTCGTTTATTAATTTGAAAACAATCAAAATTTACTGGAAAATTTCAACAAAAATACTCCTATATAAAATTTTTAGTAAGATCAAATTTTTAGTCAACTTCATAATATTTAATCACAAGCAATTATAACAACCGAACGGAGGCTAAATAGAATAACTCTTATTTTTCCATCATGAATAATATTATTTTTCTGTACTTCTTCAATTCAATTGAATATTATATTAAATAACAAATATTAATAGTTTTAATCAATATTTATAGTGTCCATGAATTAATAGTTTTCATTAAAAAATTTATTGATATTTAAAATCTAAATATTAAATTTAATTTTATAAAATTAAATCTAATATTGAAAAAAAAAAAAAACAAATTCAGTGAAGGATAACAAAATGGAAGAAGAATGATCATTTTGAAATAATATCAAAGTTAGTACATAACTAAGATAATATCAGATTTAAAATGTAAAAGTGTAAAAAGACCAAATTGCCCAAACCCCCCAAAATAATATCAAAGTTAATAAAAATTTATTGATATTTAAAAATTGAAATTTAAAATTTAATTTTATAAAATTGAAATTTAAAATTTGATTTTATAAAATTAAATCTAATATTGAAATAAAGAAACAAAGTGAAGGATGGAAAAAGGGAAGAAGAATGATAATTTTGAAATAATATCAGATTTAGTACGTCACTTAAATAATATCAGATTTAAAGTGTAAAAAGACCAAATTGCCCAAAGCCCCCCAAAACCCCCTAAAAGGGTATTTTCGTCACGAAACAGTGAAAAAAGGACCAATTTTGAAATAAACGCTTAGTCCAGGGTTGTCTGGGGATATTTTTAAAGTCCAGGGTTCAATTGCGAGATAAACACATAGTCCAGAGACTATTTTTGTAGTTTACTCTATAACCAATAGTATTACTTTTGTATTTTATTTTATACGTAATTAATATATGAGTGAACTATGCAAATGGTCCTTGAACTATGCGTTTTGCACACCAATGGTACCTAAATTTAAAAAATATCATAGGCAGTCCCTGAATTAAGGTATAATCACATTTTTTTTTTATACTTTTTCACTTTTCAGTCTAATTTTACACCAAAAATACCTCCAAAAGCTTGGAGGGCATTTTTGTCCATAAAAAAATCGGTCAATGTCATACTTTTGATATGTTCACTTTTTCATTCTAGGTACCCCTCTCTCTTCCCTCTATCTCTCATTTTAAGTATAGAGCTTGTGTTTGTGTTACTTCTTCTTCTTCTTCTTCTTCTTCTTCTTCTCGTGTTTTTTTCCTCAATGTCGTCAGTGTCAGTAAATTACTCGGGTGAAGGGGGAAATGGTTGTAGGTGGCCTCAATTTCAATACGATAATTGTTCGTGTCGCGAAAGAACGATTCTGAAAATCGTTGTCGATGCAAGAAAGGAATCAAACGGAATGTTATACTTCATTTCAGGAGGAAGAAGGGGAGTGGGAATGGAGGGACGAGAGATGAATTTCAGGGAGAGACGAGAGGGTAGGTGAGATGAGAGAGAAGTCCATATTAGAAATTGAGTTGGGATGTAGATGTCAAAAGGGGTTTGGGTTTTGGGAGTTAGAAAATACTCTCTCCGTCTTAGTTTAAGAGTCACGTAATGCCATAAAAGTCCGTCCCAATTTAAGAGTCTCATTTAAAATCTTACATATTTGGACATAAAATTTTACCTCATTATCCACCCAAAATACACCTAAATGTCATTATCTACATAAAAATAAACTAAAAAAAGAAAAAGAAAACCCAAAAGTCAAATCATCTCACTTTCCACCAACTCACTTCATTTATTACACACTCCACCAACTCACTTCATTTATTACACACTCCACCAATTTCTTAAAACTTGTGCCATAACTAAATGGCACTCCTAATGTGCGACGGAGGGAGTATTTCACAACTAAATATTACTCCCTCTGTCCCATTAAATATGCAACTTTTGTTTTTGCGCACTTGTTTTGGAAAAATTATACTCTCTCCGTCCATGATTTAAAGAACCTTTTTGCTATTTTGGTTTGTCCACGATGTATAAAACCATTTACTTTATTCCACTTTTAGTATGTGAATTCCACATTCCACCAACTTTTTACACTCACAATCCAATACAAAACTAATACTTTAAATGGGTACCACATTCCACTCACTTTCTATCTTTACTTTTCTTCACAAAGTCAAACAATTTCTTAAAACTCGTGTCGAGTCAAAATGACTCTTTAAATGGTGGACGAAGGGAGTAATAAATAACTAAAGTTGTGAAAAAATAAAGTAAGAGAGAGAATAATGTAGAGGAGAGTCCCCTTTACATTATTTTCTTTTTTACTTTATTTTTTCTCCACTTTAATTATTTATTACTCCCTTTGTCTCATAGAAATATTTCATATTTCCTTTTTAGTTTGTTCCATACAAATAATCCATATCCATTTATGGTAACCTTTTTTCTTCTTCTCTTTTACTTTATCATTTATGGTCTCACCACCCACTACACAATTTCAACTATTTTTTTCTTCTTCTCTCTTATTTTACCAATTGCACATTAAAACTCGTGTCAACCCTAAAGGGCCTATTCGATGGGATGTAGGAAGTATCATTTTTCTAAAACATGTGTGAAAAAATAAATGTCTCATATTTAATGGGACATAGGGAGTATTATATAATTTGGTATGTGGAGTATTACATATTTGGTTCATTCCCACACACAATCAGACAAAAAAAATATATAAGTGTGTCTCCAAATCACATCCAGGCATATTCTAGAAAGCAAAAGTGTGACATTGACTGATTTTTTTTGTATGGATAAAAATGCCCTTCAAGCTTTGGAGGTATTTTTGGTGTAAAATTAGACTGAAAAGTGAAAAAGCATAACAAAATGTGATTATAATTTAGTTTAGGGACTTTTCACGATATTTTTAAAGTTTAAGTACCATTGACGTGTAAAACGCATAATTAGAGACCATTTGTATAGTTCACTCTTAATAATATTATTTAATTTTACTATTAAAAATGAAGTATTAATTTTTTATATTTAATTTCATCCCTCCATATTTGAGTACTTGAGATGTGAGAAAAACAAAAAAAAAAGAAGAGAGAGAGGTGTGTTCGGTGCTTGTTTTGAAAAAGGGGTTTGGTCTCCTAAAGTGAAAAATAAAACGTGTCGGGCTCAATTTAATGGTGGCATGGGCTTGAATTTTGATGTCATACATGGGTGTTAATTTAATTAAGTGGACCGTTTTTACTTTATTAGTGGGCCTTGGAAGTGACTTACTAAGGTGGGCCTCATCTGTTATAAGTAATTGAATTTTAGCATAATTAGAGCTCTACAAATAATTAAGATAATTTCTATTTTTAATTATTCCAATTAAGTAAATCTTTGGAAACAGTTTAAATAATTAAGTAACTCCCGACTATTTGATGATCCATAGTAAATCTTTGGGAAAATTATTAGAGCAGTAAGTTAAGATTCAAGAGTAGAATGCGTAACCCTAGTAAGAATGTAAGATAGATGCATTGCATTCTTTTACTAAAAATAGCTTTATCAGTAACTTATTTTCTTTTCTTTGAAA
Organism: Salvia hispanica; assembly: GCF_023119035.1. Taxonomy (NCBI): domain Eukaryota; kingdom Viridiplantae; phylum Streptophyta; class Magnoliopsida; order Lamiales; family Lamiaceae; genus Salvia; species Salvia hispanica. Next base: position 25,789,403 of record NC_062970.1, on the reverse strand, counting down.
GGCGAACGTAAGAGCACGCACAACGGTGCCTTGCGAAAGAACTAGGCTCATGCCGTCGGCATGGCACGCACAACGGTGCCTTGCGGAAGAACTAGGCTCAAATTGTCGGCATGGCACGTGACGAGCTCGCCGATTCAATATTTTCTAAACTAAAAAATGAATCCTTTAAAAATAAATTATTCAATATTTTCTAAATAATACTACAAATACATATTAATTTTCCGATTGTAATGCAATAATCTAAATAACATTACAAAGATTTAAATCATTCATTTTTAGTTAATACTACAAAGATTTAAATAATTTGTTTTGAAATAATATACAAAGATTTAATAATACCACAAAGATTTTTAGTCTTTAAATATTACTCCCTCCATTCCATAATAATAGAGTCATTTTGCCATTTTGGTATGTTCCATAATAATAGAGTCATTTTCCTTTTTAGTAAAAGTCAACATATTTTTTCACACCTACTTACTCTCTCTTCCTTTTTTCTCTCTTCATCTCTCTACCTTTTTTCATTTTTCTCTTTTTTCTCCATTTACTTAACTCACCTAACATAATTTTTCTTAATCTACGTGTCAAAAAGTTTTGCCTCCATTACTATGGAATAGAGGGAGTATAAAACAGAAGTACAGAAACATTAAAAAACCACAAGTTTGGTGCTCTAACTCACTCCTCAAATTAAGCTAAATGGAAAAATACACCCATCCAGAGTTGAAGGGTAGAATGGTAAAAGTCAAAATTGAATTTAGAATTTATGAAACTTTTTAGTTAAAAATGTGATTTTATAAATGTTAGGTACTAAAAAGGTTTTCTTGATACTAGTTTTAGAGTTCGCTCTTTTTTTTATTTTCATCGGATTAACAAATTATATAAAAATTAAGGCTCTGTAAAACTTATGAAGTAGACTTTGATTTATGCTTACTTCGAAAATCTATTGATTTTGGTCATTTGGTGATAATTTTTTTTTATTATTATTTTAGAGAAGAAAACATTGGTGTGAAGTACTATACAGCAAGAATCTCACTATAATGCCGAACAAATGTATTGAATTCTTTGTTTATAATTGTTACATAAGGACATCCATGATGGGGCGGAGGATGCGATGCCCTAAACCTTACAATATGCACTGTCATATCAGCATTTTATCCTCTACTTCTTCCACCAGTAATGGGGCGGACAATAGCTCGCCCTAAGCCCCGTCCTAAGTATTTTATTTATTATTTGAATATTTAAACACTACAATATTTATTTTTTATGTTTGCAAGCATATCAATTAGCAAGAATAAATATAAAAACACTATAAATTAAAGGCAAATCATATTGTCAATATTTATTTTTTATTTATTTTTTGCTTGCAAAAATGAAAAATTGTCGGAATTCATTATTGAATTTAGAGAGAAATTGAGATGAGAAAGAGAATGGAGTGAAAGGTGTGAAATGAAGTAAAAAAATTGGTGATATATATTAGAAGAAAATACAAAAAAAAATAAAAATAAAAATGTGTGCATCCTCCGCCCTATAATCCGCACCCCCTGCAATGGCGGACTAAGGGACGGAGGATAGCCCGGAGGATGCATCCTCCGTGTCATAGTCCGCGGACGATGCTTAGGGCGCGGAGGATAAAATGTGCATCGTCCGTGGTGCTGCAGTGGCGGAGGAAGGGACAGAGGATGCATCGTCCGTCGCATCCTTCGTCCCCACTGTGGATGCTCTAACTAAGCATATTTTATTGTATGGTATAACTCGATGGTAAATCATTCATTTTAAATTGGGATGTTAACTTCTCGTCATTTTATAATTTAATATGCATAGGAAATCAATTTCTTATGGCCATTACCAAACCTCTCAATTCGAACTATTTAGGTCAAGGACTTGACTAAACTCTATGCTAGCTGTTCGAATTGTGCATGCATCACATCGAAGAAACTTTGCATGATTGAGATCAATGAAATTTCATTTGTATAAAAAGGGTGAAAAGTAGTTTAGAGTTAATTAGTGTAAATCCCAACCTAAACATGATTAGATTAATTCAGCTAAACAAAAGTTTATGGTAAATCAGTGGTTGTAGGTTAATTAGGGAATTGGTTTTAACACGATTTCACTTAATTGGGTGTTTTATATTGGCCCTAAATATGCCAATGTTTGAGTAAGGACCGGCAGGTTTGTCTTAAGTCGATTGAGGTGATACCTCACTAGTTAGTTACCATCTTTGAGATTATCATGAATAATTTTTTACATGAATTATTTTTTATATATATATTTATTATGAGGATGCTTCTTTCTATATTCTACAATTTAATGTTTACATGTGACAGCAAGTATAGTAGATTTGCTTTTAATGATATAAGAGAAATACATTTTCTCATGTGTTAGTCAGAAGAATATTATGGATCATGTCAGACTTACAAAACGTATTAATACATAAACAGTATGAATATAATACTACTGTAAAAATCAATTAACAGAAATTTACCTAAGAAAAGTTTTCATTATTATCATGTATGCATTACTATTTACACATTAAAGATCAACAACCGATATATTTAATTATGATGACAACGAATATTAATAAATAAGTAAATTAATTGATTTTCAAATTCTCACTTTAATGTAATTCTAAATTAATCACAACTCTCTCAATATGTATCGAATGTTTCGATGTTAATTTGATTTACGTAATAAACATTGCACCGGACCTATATATTGCCAATCCACACTATCTTGCAAGTCAAGTACTTATTGTTTTGACCTACTCACACACAACTAATGAGTCATTAACATAAGCTATAAAATATTATACTCATAACATCGTACGACAAAATAATCAACCAATTTGTATAATAAGACAAAATGCAATGTACATACATAAATTCAAATATATACATAGAGAAAGAAGGTTTTGACAAATGTGGTTTGGCCTGTTGACCTACGAAAGGAAAGTGAAAATCAGTTAGATAAATTATGGTAATAAAAAAATTGATATCATAAACTAGGGTTAGCAAGTACCATCATTTCTTCTTCATGATACATTTGATATGTATGAGTCTATGACCACTCACACTCATTTCCCACTATACCCAACTAGTACCTAGTTGTCTACAATAAATAAGACATCAATTCCCACATTAAATTTCAAGCTTCATTGCAATATTTGTTTCAAGTATTCAAAGAGCTTCACCAAAAATAATTAAAACAAGGAATAGAGAATAATGGCTCTGTTCACTGCTGAACACTTGGCTTTCTTATTTGGCCTTCTAGGTAACACTCCTTTTGACCCATGTTTCTTGTATTTTTCTATTTCGGCTTCCAACTACTTACATTATTTATACTTTAAGTAAGAATTATGGTATTTAATTAATATATTAGAGTTAATTAAGTATTCCATTATTAAGTACAATATCTTATTACACTTAAATACTAATTTAATTATACTAAAAAGTCAATCTCAAATTAATGACCTAAAATGAAAAGTGTGAGTAATATGGGACAGAATTGGTGAGCTTTCTAGCTTTGTAGCAATGAAATGATTTATGTAACTACAAAATTTCATCTTCGATTTTTCATTCTTTTCTTGCCAAAATTTTCAGGGAATGTTATATCGTTCTTGGTATTCTTGGCACCTATGTAAGAACCTAACTACCCATCTTGATTCATTTTTAAATGTATACACACAAATGTTAGTTATATTTTAAGAATACATACATACATATATGAACAGGCCAACTTTCTACACAATTTGGAAGAGGAAGTCATCCGAAGGGTTTCAAGCATTGCCATATTCAGTAGCATTTTTCAGTGCTTCCTTGTTGTTATACTACGCTTTCCTTAAAACCGGAGAGTTTATGATCATTACTATAAACGGCATTGGATGTTTCATCGAGACGGTTTACCTCTTGATCTACATAATATATGCACCCAAGAAGTCCAAGGTACGCAAACCTTGCACTCCCTATGTCCCATTTCATGTGACACATTTATTTTTCGCACGTGTTTTTGGAAAATCGATTCTTTTATTTATAATAGTAAGATCATTCATGTTCATCACAATTACTCGTTTTACCCCTCTCAGTTATTCACAGTGGCTCTCGTTCTCATATTCAACGTTGGAGGGTTAGGGTTGGTCATGCTAGTCTCTCTACTAGCTTTCCATGGTGCAAGCAGAGTTACTTTGGTGGGATGGATATGTTGTATTTTAAACCTAGCTGTATTTGCTGCCCCTTTTAGCATCATGGTAGGTTATTTCAATTTTAGTTATTTTAATTTACTCGATACGATAATTTTATTTTAAATCTTTGTACGTGTTACTTTGCGCAGAAGCGTGTGATCAAGACGAAAAGTGTAGAGTACATGCCATTCACTTTGTCATTTTGTCTTACCCTTTGTGCTACAATGTGGTTTTTCTATGGATTCTTCATCAATGACTATTACATTGCAGTAAGTGGCTATGTTTGGATTATATTCAAGAAAGTATTCCATCATTTAATTCGAACTAATTTTGATCTTCAATCTAGGGTCCAAATATTTTGGGATTTTTGTTCGGGATTGTTCAAATGATCTTGTACTTCGTCTACAAAAATGCCAAGAAGGACGATGGGGAGCTCAAGCCGACCAAGAATATCGAGAAGAACATGAACCTCGAGGAAGCCAAGGAGGTTGAAATCGTCTCTAAATGATTTGAAGATGAAGAGGAAAGACATTACAATAATAGCAATCTATTCTATACTAAGCATTTAGAAACAATCCAGCATGATATTGTTTCTACGTAGTACTAAATAAATTCCATTGCCAATTATCCTTTTCAGAATTTCTCCTAGCTCCTTCATACTTTAGTGAAATATTTATACTATGTAAATTTTGATTACATATTTGGATATTTCACTATAGAAAGGCATTGGGAATATAATTATTCATTTTCCTAGTTTTGGTGATCATATATATACTCAATCAATTCATTAATCAGAAGGAGCATATTTTGATTAATTAGGTTGGTATCATACGGAAGCTTCCCGGAAAGTACACAAATTAGATTGTCCAATGATAGGTAATGATATTAGAGAAATTATTTGAAGAGAGCAAGAAAAAAGAAGAAAATCGGTTTCTCTTACAGAGAATTGTGAGAATGATAAATGTTTTAAATCTTCGTTCTTATTTCTGATCAAATATTATTCACGTATTTATAAATTATAAAATTTGTGATACACAAAATAAATCAAATCAAATCCTACAAATCCTAAGGAAATAAATCAAACCAAATCCTAAAGTTATCATGGGTCCTCAGGGCAGTGGTGCATATTCGTGATTATTATGTTTGATATTTTGTTTTATACGTACTTTTAGTGGTATTAAAATACGTACGCTGACCAACGGGTCGCAGCGCAGTTGGTAGCGTGAAGCTGTGGTGACCATGAGGTTACGGGTTCAAACCCCATCACTCGCTGGGAGACTTTCGGCCTTAATCCGCAAGCCAGGTCAAGCAGGATTAGTCGGATTCGTTCGGTTTCGTTCAATATACATGTGGTTAAAACCAAAAAAAATACGTACGCTGAATTAGCAATTGACTTCATCAATGAATATCTTTGTAACACTCTCTATAAAATTTGATAGGGAAGAGTACATCAATGAATGATGAATCACCTCTTCTGGTACATATTGTAGAGAAATAGATGATTTAAGGGAGAGGCGTGTACTTCTTGACTGAGCTTAAACTAATTTTCTTTCTCTTCGGATGTAAAAGAACGTTAGGATCTTTTCAGGTCACAAACCACAAAAGGCATACGGATGGCACACTGGGTTGGCGAACGTCAGGGCACTCGTAATAAGACGCCGATCGGCGAACGCTGCAGGGGCTTTCGCGCTCGTGCGCAATTGCCAGTCTGATCGGTGCTGGATCTCGTTCTCGTATTCCGTCAAGCACCGGCGGAAATGAGGACATGCCTACTCCCCCTCCACCTGGTAAAAAAGCATTAAAATCTGATATTTTTGTTAAACATTACAAGAAGAACCCGGTGGTAGTTCCAAGTCCTAATGATCCGCTCTCTAAAGAAGAGACAACAACGTTTCATGCATATTGTAACTATTGTGACAAAGTCTACAAATTTGAGAGTGGTGGGAGATATGGCACTCTCCGTCGTTATTTAACGACAAAGCATTCGGTAGAATGTGGCACTACCGCTAACCAAACCCAACTAAACTTCCCTCCTGATGGCTCAGGTTCGTCTCAATCAGGTGCGCCTCTTTTTAAATATGATCCTACAAATGTGACTGAAGCTATGACTAGATGGGCTACAATGAAGCATTTACACAACTTGGGAAACAAGTGAACATTTGCTCAGAGTTGTTTTAATAAACATTCATACATGGGCATTAACTGTTCATTTTTTGGACGCTAGTTGGACTTTGAACAAGCATTTAATTGGTTTTAGAGAATTTCCTACACCACACTGTACCCGAAATTGCTTCATTAATTGTTAAAGTGTTGAATGAATTTCTATTATACAAGTATTAGTGAGTTGATTGCGGCTTGTTCTCCGCGAGTTATCGATGACAAGTATTTTCATCAAATATGCATGTCATATTTTGAATTTATGGCTCCATTTGGAACATGAAATTGGAATTGAATTGGAATTGGAATTCCAATTCCAATTCAATTCCAAATCCCAAATGTTCGGTAAAATGAAGAATTGATATGGAATTGAATTGACATGTTTGGTAAACATACACACAATGCACACACTACACACACTTCACATATTTCACATATTTCACACATTACACACACTACACACATTTCAAATATTTCACACACTACACACACTACACACACTACACACACTCCACACACTTCACATATTTCACATGTGACTGAAGCTATGACTAGATGGGCTACAATGAAGCATTTACACAACTTGGGAAACAAGTGAACATTTGCTCAGAGTTGTTTTAATAAACATTCATACATGGGCATTAACTGTTCATTTTTTGGACGCTAGTTGGACTTTGAACAAGCATTTAATTGGTTTTAGAGAATTTCCTACACCACACTGTACCCGAAATTGCTTCATTAATTGTTAAAGTGTTGAATGAATTTCTATTATACAAGTATTAGTGAGTTGATTGCGGCTTGTTCTCCGCGAGTTATCGATGACAAGTATTTTCATCAAATATGCATGTCATATTTTGAATTTATGGCTCCATTTGGAACATGAAATTGGAATTGAATTGGAATTGGAATTCCAATTCCAATTCAATTCCAAATCCCAAATGTTCGGTAAAATGAAGAATTGATATGGAATTGAATTGACATGTTTGGTAAACATACACACAATGCACACACTACACACACTTCACATATTTCACATATTTCACACATTACACACACTACACACATTTCAAATATTTCACACACTACACACACTACACACACTACACACACTCCACACACTTCACATATTTCACACACTACACACACTTCACATATTTCACACACTACACACATTTCACATATTTCACACACTACACACACTTCACACATTTCACATATTTCACTCACTTCACACACTACACACACTTCACACATTTAACATATTTCACTCACTTCACACATTTCACACACTACACACACTTCACACATTTCACACACTTCACACACTACACACATTTCACATATTTCACATAGTTCGCACACTATACACACTTCACACACTAGACATATTTCACACACTTCACACTTTACACACATTTTACACATTTCAAGCATCCAATTTTTTTTCAGTTCTAGATTTTTTTTCGATCCGAATAAAAAAAACTAAAATTTTTCAAAAGTTTATATTGAGCCAAATTTGAAATTTTAGTTTGTGAATAGTGTGTGTATTTTGGTTATAGTGTGCGTAGTGTGTGTATTTTGTGTAAAATTTATGTCGTGTGTGTATTTTGTGTGTAATGTGTGTAATATATGTATTTAGTGCATAATGTATGTAACGTGTGTATTTTGTGTAGTGTGTGTATAGTGTGAAATGTGTGAAATTTGTGTAGTGTGTAATGTGTGAAATATGTTAAATGCGTGAAATATATGAAGTGTGTAAAGTGAGTGAAATATGTGAAGTATGTGAAGTGAGTGAAATATGTGAAATGTGTGTAGTGTGTGAAATGTTAGAAGTGTGTGTAGTGTGTGAAATATGTGTGTGTAGTGTGTGAAATATGTGAAATGTGTGTGGGTGTGTGAAATTTGTGTAATGTGTGTAGTGTGTGAAGTGTGTGAAGTGAGTGAAATATGTGAAAAGTGTGAAGTGTGTGTAGTGTGTGAAATATGTGAAATGTGTGTAGTGTGTGTAGTGTGTAAAATGTGTGCAGTGTGTGTAGTGTGTGAAATATGTGTAGTGTGTGAAATGTGTGAAATGTGTGTAGTGTGTGAGATGTGTGAAATGTGTGAAATATCTGAAATATGTAAAGTGTGTAGTGTGTGAAATGTGTGTAGTGTGTGAAATTTGTATAGTGTGTGTGAAATGTGTATAGAGGGTAGTGACTATGTGGAATTCCAATTTTCTACTTTTGATATGAAATTCAAATCATGGAATTGAAAATTTTGGAATTATAATTCAATTCTAATTCTATACATTTTTGTGATACCAAACAATGGAATTGGAATTGGAGCCTCCAATTCCAATTCCATAGCTCCAATTCCATGTTCCCAAACATACCCTATGTGTACAAGATGCGCTTCAATTATGAAAAAGCATGTTACTCCTATTATGAAAAAACATGTTTCCTCAATTTAGTTATATAGAAACATCTTCTTCGCCGACCAAGAGTATATACTTATAAATTTATTGTTCAAAACTTCAAGTCTTTTTTGTAATTTGTAAATAGCTTCATTGTAGTCTTGTGGAAATTTGCAGGTACATTTAAATTTATTATTTACGACTTCAAGTCTTTTGTAAATTGTGATTGTTGTAACTTGTAGTCTCGTTTAAATTTATATCGATAAAATTGCAATTTTCATCATTATTGTTTAAATTTTAGTTACGCACATTTAATAGATGAATAAACACTAAAATGCCAAAAATAAAATTCAAACCGCCGAACCGGCCTTGAACCGCCGCCAGAACCAGAGCCGCCTAAACCTTGTTGGGCCGGTTCAGGTTCAACGATTTTATGAACTGTGAACCGTGTGCATACCTAACTGAATATATTCTAGAGGCGTTCGGAATCGGCTATTTTTGAACTGTGTGCATACCTAAACTTAATAGGTGTTCCCATAAAAGTTTTTATAATAAGAAGTCATGCTCGTTTATAACTTATCCGGTTAAATATTAATAGCTCTGAACTCGACCGCTATTAAATTAAAAAAAAAAAGTTAATTAATTAAAGCTAGCTATAAAATTAAATTGATTAGTAGATCTTAAAATATTAAATATGAAAAATAAATAAATAAAAAGTTAAGTCCGTATTATTCGTCATTTGAATTTGGACATATGTGAGTATGCATTAATTTTTACCATTGTAAATATAAGATGAGTCCAATATATCCAAAAGTGTGTGTCAAAGAAAACAATATAATAGAGAGACATAATTGATTACATGGATTAACTATTTTCTAAACTTATATCTACATGAAATTCCAAGATAACAAGCACAATGCATACATATACCAAAACGAGTATATCTCTTATTGCATCTAAATCCACCATAAAATCTCCTCATTTCCCATTTGTTGTTGGAATATTCTTGGTGACCACCTCAAGGTCACAATTTGTATCCACGCCTATTTTTTCATTTCCAACAAAATTCATATTCATTTCAATATCTTTTCCGGAGTTTGAGACACTCTCCTTGAGCTCAAAATTTGTTTGCACAAGTTTCTTTTTGTCCTTGTAGATGAAGTACAAAATCATTTGGGTAACTCCTAATAGAAGTCCCAAAATATTTGGCAACTGTCAAAAAAAATTAAAATCAAATCACAAAAATATGAATAAATTGAGAAATTAATTCATTTGTCACACTTACTGCAATGTAGTAGTCCCTGATGAAGAATCCATGGCAAAACCAACTTGCAGCACAAAGGGAAAGGAAAAATGATAGTGCAAATGGCATGAACTCTACACTTCTCGTTCTAATGACTTGTCTCTATAAAAAAATTAAGTAAAAATACGTACTTATGTTTATTTCATGCTCACACCAACAAGCAGTTGTTATAAGTATCTTACAAAGACGGAAAAAAATATATTTACCATGACGCTTAGAGGAGCGGCAAACACAGCTATATTGATGATGGCACAAACCCATCCTACTAAAGCAACCCTCTTTGAGCCATTTACAGCTAGTAGAGAAACTAGCATGATCACCCCTAAACCTCCTCCATTGAATAGTAGAATCCATCTCATTGTGAAAATCTTAAACAAAAATCACATTATCAATCATAAAAGCTTGTATTCTGTATAAATATACATGTAGGGCGCGGGTTAGATTGTTATCAGCTCAACCTTTAAACCAAACCCAATAAGGCCTAGCCCAACCAAAATCATCGGGTCCTTATTGGGTTGGGCTGACCCAATAATGACCCAAACCCATTAACTTAGTTTGTGTTTGTGTCATACCGAAATTTTTTCAACCCTACCATCGATGATAAGTATGATACAATTCGAGTAGACACGACCCAAACATGATATTATACAATTAAAACTTGATATTAAACGATTAAGTGTGAAACTACACAATTAAAACATAACATAACTCGATTAATATTTTTTCACGATTTAAATTTAAAAAATAAAACTAAAGTATATATTTTTGTAAAATAACTAAGATAATAATATTATTTCTTAATGGAATATTCGAACCCAGCCCGAAATCAGTAGGTTCACTTCGTGCGTTTTCGTATGAAGTTGAAAATTGCAATGGAGTAAATTGTGGTACCTTAATCTTGTTTGGAGCGTATAGTATGTAGAGGAAGATGTATAGTGCTTCAATGACGCAACCAATACCATTAATGCTAACGATCATATAGGCATTGGTTTTAAGGTAAGCATAGTAAAGCAACAATGAGGCACTGAAAAATGAAATTGAATATGGTATTGATTGAAACCCTTCCGACGATTTCTTCCTACAAATTCTGTAAAATGTTGGCCTGCATATAATTAAACATTATTACACAATTATTACTATACAAATCCAAATTAATGCATATATAAACTTTTTGTTGTTTGGCTCTTACAGTGGCGCCAAGAATACTAGAAAAGATATTATATTTCCTGCAAAACGAGACAAAATATATTTTATTAGAATTAGAAAATAAAAAATATGCACATCATTTTTATAGTACTAGGAAAGTGAAACGTAAAACTTACCCAATAGGCCAAAAATGATAGCTAATTTCTCAGCACTCAAAAATGCCATTTTATTCTTTTATTTTGTCAAATGATGCAATATTGGAACACTTTTTTCTAAAAACAAATCGGCACATGAGTAGTATTATTATTATTATCACAACTTATTTATACTTGAGACTATTGTATTTGCGTATAGGCAATTTATGCTAAATGCTTGGCCTATAATCACGGTATAATTGTACGTTGTTAATATACCAAACAAGGAAGAAATATACGACTAATTAATTCATTAATTCAGACATATGGTTTGCCACGTACTTTTTATTGACAGTAACCTAAACTTTAATAATTCCATACCTAATATCAAAAAATTTGGCATACTTTTTTGTGATATACAAACTTACCAATAATCCATCTCACCTGCTGTCATATTTATTAACTCCAAACAAAAATCTAATCAATTTTTTCCTTCACCACTGATATACTACTAATTTATAATGAGTTGTTTTAGAATTGTTTTGCCCTCAAAGATTAATTAGTAAGGCTAAAAGGTCCAAATTTACCTGAATTTGCATTTATGAAAGTTGGATCAAAAGTACGTAGCTTTTTCATTTTTGTGATGATTGTAATTTTGAAACAACATTGTTTGTAAGATTGATTGCAATTGTTTTAGATAAGCGTGTTACTACAATATTTTTCCACGCCACATCCTAAATCTTATTAATTCAATGTTTGCAACAAGATCGTGTTACAATTGTCAAATTTTATTTAATCTGTAAATTTTCCAAAACAAAGATTATTAATTTTATGGTCAAGTAAATTATCGTTGGTCACTTAAGTTATTGAAAAATCATAGTCATTAAAGCCTATGGCTCGTTTAATGGCATAAATATTTTGGTATATTAATAAATTAATTATACTAGTACTAATATATTAACAAATATTATAATATTAGTAATGTATTAGTATAAAATTGAAATTTAATCAGGTTCGTAATTAAGAACTAGTTGGTTCTGGTTAAAACCAAAAATCGATTACCAAAAATCTCAAATTCAGTACCAGCCCAAAAATCGATTTTCCGATTCTCAGTTCCTTAATTAACTAGTCAGTTCCCATCTGATTTCCGATTAACCAAGAACCGAAGAACTGGTTAAGCATCCCTATAAAAATTACTATATTTAATTATCATACGTGACCCTAAACTATGTTTATCGGTGGGGTGGGTCGACCGCCACCTCACCCCACATTTTAAAAAAAAATAAATGAATTAAATTGCCTCAATCTCAAGTAGACCGCGGTCTCTCTCCGTACAAACACCAACCAGGCGGTCTCCATTCCATCATCCAATGAGATTGTGCCAAATGGCACAATCTCATTGGTTGATATATATATATATATATATACTTTTAAATTAATATATCTTTAATATAAAATATTATAAAACTATATCAAAATTCATAATTTTCTTCCTCTATAAATAGAGACCACATTTGCTATAGTTTGCATACAAAAAAAAATATCTCTTTCCTCCTCCTATAATCCTTCTTGTTTGATAAAATTTCATATTTTTTAATTTACTTTGTTGCTAACTATGGAGGATGATGAGAATAACATATTCTCCAATTCCCCAAATTTCTATCCTTCCCAAAACTACAACCCTTCCCAAAATTTTAATCCTTCTCAAGATTATTTCCCTAGTTTTGATGATTTTCCAAATTCTGATCAATTCCAAAATTCATTTCAAAACCAACATTCAAGCCAAGTCATATCACCAACCAACTTGAGTGCTTCAAACACTCCACATGATTGGAGTGAGCAAGAAGACATGTCATTAATGTCTGCTTATTGTTTCGTGAGCAGGGATGCAGTTGTTGGCACCAACCAAACTAATGTCCATCGATGGCAAAAGGTTCTTGATCAATATGAGGAAGCAAGAAAAGAAAATCCAGGAATGGGCCAACAAAGAAGTTTAGAGTCATTGAGACAACGCTACAAACGACTCAACACAAATGTCACAAAGTGGATTGGTGCATACAAAAAAGCGCATGATCGAGCTACGAGTGGCCAGTCTAAAGAGGACATTGAGAAAACCGCTCAACAACTGTATGGTAAGAGAAAATTTACTCACCATAAGGTGTTTGAGGAGGTGATGAGATACAATCCTAAGTGGGAACTGAAATTGAATAGTACTGGTTCAACGCGTTTCCAGCCAGATGAAGATAGTCTTGAAGAAAGTCGTGGGAGCTCAAAAAGGTCGAGGACTAGTGAGGAAGGAGGACCTCAAATTGACTCCATTCCTGAGAGTTGTTCTTCAACATTGCAACGTCCTACCGGAAGAGATCAAGCTAAGAGTAAGGCTAAAAGAAGAGGCAAAGAAGTTACAACGTCATCATATACAATCCCTAATGATTTCATTGCAGCACTGCGTGAAATGAGAGTCACACATGAAAGAGAATGTGATATTCAAGAACGGAAGATCAAAGCAGCTAGTGATATTCAGGAACGGAACATCAAGGCAGCTATCCTTACTCCGCTGATGGCTAGGAGGGACTTAACTCCAGAAGAAGAAACGTTGAAACGCAATCTAATAGCAGAATTGTTTGGGAATTGATCATAGTTTATCTGTTTTCAATGTATGTTTCTTATTATGCAAATTTCAACTTCTGTTGCTTAGTGTGTAATCTTCAATTTCTGTTGCTTAGTATGTAATCTTTAATTTCTGTTGCTTATGTAACTTCCAGTTTATGTGATAAGCCCTTCAATCAAAGTATGACTACATGACATCACAAGTGGGAGTGGAATCCAATGACATCCCATGTGATCAAGAAAATCAAAGTATGATTACATGACAAGTCATTTCTATCACAAGTGGTGGTGGAATCCAATGATAACCCATGTGATCACGAAAATCAAAGTATGACTATATGACAAGTCATTTTCTATCAAGTGGTGGTGGAATCCAATGACAACCCATGTGATCACGAAAATCAAAGTATGACTACATGACAAGTCATTTTCTATCACAAGTGGTGGTGGAATCCAAGGATATCCCATGTGATCACAAATGATAGTAGTGGAATCTTATGCTCAACAAATTACTTATATATATTTACTTATATGCTTCAAGAAAATTATACACAAATCCTCTTACGATTATTGAGCCAACTCTCCCCAAAAAATGTCATCAAGTTCTAATTTTGAAGCTTTCAATCTTCTTGAAGACAATGAATGGGAAGAAAAAATTGTTGAACAAAATCAGCAACTCGATCAACTAATCGAGGATATAGCTATTTGGCCAACAACCTTGCCTTCACAACCTACAACCCAGACGGCTAGAGCTAAAAGGAGATACATTGAAAGGAAACGCGAAGAGGGTCATGATACTATTTTCGAGCAGTACTTTGCTGAAGATCCAATCTATCCTCCAGATATTTTTCGAACAAGGTATCGCATGCGAAAACCTTTGTTCGAAAAAATAATGAACAAGCTATCACAAGTGGTGGTGGAATCCAAGGATATCCCATGTGATCACAAATGATAGTAGTGGAATCTTATGCTCAACAAATTACTTATATATATTTACTTATATGCTTCAAGAAAATTATACACAAATCCTCTTACGATTATTGAGCCAACTCTCCCCAAAAAATGTCATCAAGTTCTAATTTTGAAGCTTTCAATCTTCTTGAAGACAATGAATGGGAAGAAAAAATTGTTGAACAAAATCAGCAACTCGATCAACTAATCGAGGATATAGCTATTTGGCCAACAACCTTGCCTTCACAACCTACAACCCAGACGGCTAGAGCTAAAAGGAGATACATTGAAAGGAAACGCGAAGAGGGTCATGATACTATTTTCGAGCAGTACTTTGCTGAAGATCCAATCTATCCTCCAGATTTTTTTCGAACAAGGTATCGCATGCGAAAACCTTTGTTCGAAAAAATAATGAACAAGCTCATCGACACCGACAACTTTTTTGTGCAGAAGCGTGATGCTACCGGTCGACTTGGTATGTCTGCAATTCAGAAATGTACAACAGCGATGAGGATGTTGGCCTACGGGGCGGCGGCCGACTTGCACGACGAATATTTGAGAATGAGCGCACAACTCATTCGCAAATCTCTCATCAAGTTCGTTGAAGGTGTAATCTCTAACTTCGGTAATGAGTACTTGCGAAAGCCCAACGAAGAAGACTTGACAAGACTTCTGCATATTGGAGAACAACGTGGATTTCCAGGCATGGTGGGTAGTATTGACTGCATGCATTGGGAATGGAAGAATTGTCCCACTGCATGGGCTGGGCAATATGCCGGAAGAAGCGGGAATCCGACAATCATCTTGGAAGCAGTAGCATCTCAAGATTTGTGGATATGGCATGCTTTTTTTGGAACTCCAGGTTCGAGAAATGATATTAATGTGCTTGATCAATCTCCTGTTTTTGATGATATTTTGGAAGGTCGAGCACCGAAGGTCAATTACATAGTAAATGGCCATGAAAAAAATATGGGATATTATCTCACTGACGGCATATATCCTCAATGGGCGGCATTTGTCAAATCTATACCAGGTCCACAAACTATGAGGCACAAGTTGTTTGCTCGACATCAAGAGTCTGCGCGAAAAGATGTTGAGCGAGCTTTTAGTGTTTTGCAAGCTCGTTTTGCTTTTATCAAATGTCCATGTCTTATTTGGGATCGTGATATTATGGGGAAAATAATGATTGCTTGCATAATCTTGCACAATATGATAGTGAAAGACGAAAGAAGCACATATTCGAACTATTGTGATCCAGCAGAATTTATTCAAGATCGACTTGGACAAAGTAGTCGTGAGAATGAAGATGGAGATGCGAATAATGATTTCATATATTCTACGAATAGGATTGCGAGTCTAGCTTCTTACATGAAAAACAAAGCCCAACTTCAAAACAGAGAAGCTCACAAAGCTCTGCGAGACGATTTGGTTGAGCATATATGGGCAAAATTCGGCAATTGCAATTGAATGTCTAGTTTTCATCTTATGTATGAGCACCAATTATGTATTTTAAATTTCATATTTCAATTATTGTAATGTATATTTTTTTTTGTTTTGTTTTTATAATTTTTAGTTTGTCATTTATTATGTTTTTCTATAAATTTACAATAATAAGTATTTCATGTATTAATAATATTATTAAAAAATAATATAAAAATAAATACTAGTGTGGTTGGGTGGCTGGGGTGGTCATTGATAAACCATGAAAATGTGGGTGGTTGGGTTGGATGAATATTGATGATGTGGAAGATGATATGGAGGAGATAGAAATGAATTAAATATTGAAAAAGTGGTTGATTGGGTTGGGTTGGGTGGTTGCTGATAAACATAGTCTTATGATCATTATACTGCAAGGCCCATGGGGCTTGTAAAATATTAATGGTCGTTGTGAGTGTCGATGTTGATTAAATATTTCTGATTTTATTGGAATATATTTTAATTCTAAATTGTTTCTTTGTGCCGTTTGGTAACAGACAAATTTCAATTTTAAAACTTTTTTATTCTATCCCTCCTATAAATATCTCTTTCAAGGCATTATAATTTCACACCCTTTATCTCCATCTCATAATTTTCTATTGATTTTGCTCCAATTTTTGAAACAATTATGAATCTCAAGTATGACCCCAACAATATGTTCAAACGACGAGGGTGTTAATCACCTTATTTTCATCGATTCAATCAGTCAATGAATACTATATGTAGTCTCCACCGATTTCCTAAAGTCCGAATTAAAATGTACCTCAATGTTGATTTTGAATATGCAATATTTCATCCTTGTGTGTAGTAGCATACACCTTGGTTGGCGTGGGAAGAATACTTCACGACTCGACCCCCATTAGTCGGCAAGGGGTTTCAGCGCTACAATAAATTTGACAATCATTTTAAGGTTTAAATGACTAAAATAAATATATAACTCTCAATGTCATTACTTCTTTAAAAGCTCAGTTTTTTTTCAAAATTCACTTTTTTTGCTAAAACAAACGAATTCTAATCATATTCATATTATCCAGTGCATAAATTTTCACATATCGTTGGCTTTATGCATTTTATTAAATGAATGATTTAAACCTACTATTCGATTGTAAGTACCAAACAAAAATCACCCAAAATCACTGCACGAAAACGTGTAATCATTCAAGGTTGCTCAAAACTAAGAAAATGCATCACAAATTGTGTTTTTATCCATATAAATAATGGAGTAAACCAAACTCCAATTTTCAAAAACAAAGTAGCACTTTTGAATCCAACTTTTCTTATTTACTATTCCAGCTGCAATTAATTAGTGCAATTAATTATTTGACTCTATAATTAGTTAGGTTATAAATGATTGGAGATGTCAAACAACCTTTTTAATTTGTACTGTTCTCATTTCCAACGGTCACTAACAAAATAATGTGAATTTTAGTTTAAATAAAAAATTGCAGACACCAAAATATGAGCTATGTGCCTCTGTCTGATGAGTGACAACTGAAAATGGAGGCCCAGAAAAATGCATTGGTGAGCTTGAAGCGGAAGAAGTGCGAGCAATCCAACACTAAAATCACCTCAAACTCATCTTCTTCTGCTGCTTCAGCTGGATCTCGAGATGGCCGTTTGAGATTTTTACTTTCTTCAAACACTTCTTCTGATGCTTCATTGCCTTCCTCTTCTTCGAGGGCTCGTGTGGAGAGAAAGCCCTCATCTTTGCCCAAATTCGAAAGCAATTTCTCTGCTAAATCGTTCAGATCTAAAGAGAATGAGCTTCCCAGAAAGCCCTTTTCCAAGGCGCCGAAGAAGAAGAAGCAACAGTTGTGTGTTGACGGGAGGGGAATTGCCAAAATTAAGACAAATCCCATTTCTAAAACAGCTCAAATGTCAAAGCTTTATTGCGGTAGGGGTAATCAAGTGAAGGGCTCTGAAGAATTGGAGGGGAAGAAGTTGAGGAGTGAACCACAATTTTTTAGTTCAACTCCCCCACGTGTTCGACGAAATGCCGCATTGGAAAAATTGGATTCGGGAACAGCTGAATGTGGCAATTGCAGCGCTACTACGCCTCCGGTGGAAGTCTCTGTGTCTCCTCAAATCCAATCCAAGATGTTCGTTTCGAAATCTTCAGTAACTCCGGTTTGCTACGGTGCAGGCCACCTTCTCTCTGGAGTCACTGATAAAAGGAAGTGCAGGCGAAGAGGGAGCTTGCGAGGAGGCTGTGAGAAGGTCAATCTCTTTGATGATGAGAATGTGGCTGATGAATTGCTGGATTCTTTGATTCCTTTGCCTAGCGAGGCTTCGGTGCGCTGGTTGTTGTCTCCCTGCAAAGAGGGGGGCGAGGATCAGGGGCGTGATTCGGAGAATAAGTTAGAAGATTGTGGTGATGATTCTCTTGCTCTTGATTTATCGTCTTCGCCTTCCACATTGTGTGAGTTAGAATGTGATGACAGTGACTTCAGAAGCAGTGAGATTTTTAAGCTTTCTCGTCGAAAAAGTTCAGGAAATAACATGTGTGATCCTTTGTTAGCTGCTACTCCCAATTCAGTTTCGAACAATAATGATTTCGGTTTAGGAGAGGGGAATAGTTCAGCAGTCTCTTTAGGTTCTTTGGGTAGTGGAAATTTGATTCAGACACCGGACTTTGAGTGTAGCTCGTATGAGTCTTTTAGAAGGTGGAATGTGGAGCTTGATTCAATAACAGAAACTCTAGATGCAGTGAGTTTATCTAGATGTGAGAGATTCGCGTATGCAGGGATGGATTCATCTTCTCGCTCTGCTGTTCCCGAGAAAAATGTGTGTTCATGGGAGTCGAGCTCGACATTAGACAACTTAACACTCTCCCAGATGAGGATATCATGGAGAGATGAGGAGATTGATGCTTATGATCAGCAGCTGAAGCCATACCGACTGTCTCGCTCAGGAAGGGAAGAGAAAAATAAACGCAAAGAGGAAGATCCGTGGATGGCTAATGATGTGCCACCCGTTCTTCTTGAGTATGAACCTTGCATTTCTGCAGCAACTAGAGGAAAAGCAACCGGAGATAGACACGATGCATGTGCTGAGTCAATATGCACCAATGCGGGTGATTTGGCTATCTCTTGTGATTCGGATTGGGGAAATATCCAGAGTCAGGTCGAGTAGTGACAACTGCAAGTAAGTTAATTCTTACTTTGTCTTCATTTAACCTTATTATTTCTACTACTGATTACAATATTGATATCTGAGTTTGGCTTAAAAACATCTCAATATTTTGAAGGAATTGTTAGGAGAGGCTCATGCAATGAAATAGATATATGGAGCTTATGTGAAGATAATGAAAACACTTACATTAATTGAAATGTTTTATCTGGAAACTAGCACTATTTGCATATCTTTGGCTTTTTAGTTTTTTGTGAGTTAAATGTATGTATTAACTAGATTACACATTTCTTATCTGATTAAAAACTCTGTATTATTTCTATAAACAGGACATGAGCCAAAGGCGATGGCCGGTTTGACATCATCTCTACTAAATTCGAAATGTTCTTCAAGGCAGTGATTTGCAGCTAGACGTGATGCTGATGAACGAAACCTCAGGAGACAGTCCTCGGTGATCAGCGACACTGGCTTGCTACTAGATCCTTCTAAGTCAGTTCAGCGCACCGCGTAGTTCTCTCTTCGATTGCATTTCCACTTGAAAGATGGAACTGCAACTTTAAGGTATCATCAACGTCTTTAATTTACCATCACTTAACTTAATCCCTTCGGTTGAACTGTAAATCGAATGTATATGAGCAATTATGTAGCAATAGTTGTTGCTATTTGAGCTATGTACTCGTTGAGGGAGTGGCCCATTAGTGGTTTTAGTTATTTATTTACACCGATGAGATATTGTTTTAATAGTAACTATTTATTTTTCTTTCATTTGCCGACAGAGGAAGGTGTATATTATGCTATGCTTCAACTTGTTGGAACAATTGCACTTGTACCAGTTCATTTATTAATTGAGATGCAAATGATCTTCAAATACATTTGTTGACTCTTCACTTTTTTACTGTTATTCATTTATTCATTGAGATGCAAATGATCTTGAAATACATTTGTTGACACTTCACTTTTTTACTGTTACACAATCGTCAAATTTTATTTTGTGGCGAATCAGTATGCACAAGCTCACATCAGCAACCTAATTGCTTGAAAAAACAAATGTCAAACCTAAAATTTGGCAAATCAAAATTGTCAGTTCTCCTATTAATATACAAATGTTTTTTCGCATTGTCAAATTAGAGCAAATTCAAAATTTTGTTACGTATTCAGATACTGTAAAGCAACAACTCAAATATAGCTAAGAAAATAGTAGTAGTACTTATAATTTAAGGTTAATAACCATTAAATCATGAAAGGTTTTGTTAAATTCCAGCCAAAATAGTAGTAGTACTTATAATTTAAGGTTAATAACCATTAAATCATGAAAGGTTGGTTAAATTCCAGCCTGTCCCATAAACTTTGAAATTAGAAGTTCTGTCCCATTGACTTTTAAATTGGAATATCAAATCATAAAGTTCACTTTTTCTAAATTGTCCCATCCAAGAACAAAATATGGTTTTTCTTAACTATAATCAAAACAATATGCTTAATTAAAACAAAAACTTTCTCAACATTTTGAAATGACAAGTCAAGCAAAAGAGGCCTAGGTGTGTGCTATGCCAACTCATAGAGCTTCTAGAAGTATGTTCGAGATCAATTAATGTAACAATGTAAACAATCAAAAGAATAAAAATTATGTAATAAATTAAACAAATAGAACTAAATACATAATAATATCAATAAAGTTAAAGAAAATTTAATAGTTTAATACCTGAAATTTGTGACTTAATTGATACAGCAGCAGACCAGAATTGGAAGAATACAGTTTAGGAATAGAATCAAATATGTTCATTGAAATTGGGCAAGTAGGAATTAAATGGGCTATGGCCCAACGTTAATTAATGATTATTTACATAGTTAACTGTAGTCACATTAATTCAAATGTAATGATTTGTGTTCATTAATCATTATAATATTCATTAAAGACCTTCAAACTTAAGGTATTAATTAAATTCCACCTAAAATTGCACATGACTTAA
>NC_062970.1:25748324-25767864 GCF_023119035.1 Salvia hispanica | reverse complement strand
GAGGCCAACACTTGGTTCACTCTATCAATACATGGGCCGATTTCAAGTCAGTTTTCCTAGCCGAGTTTTTCCCGTCTTCAAAGACAAGTGCATTGAAGAGGAAAATATCGTGCATAAGGCAAGAATATGATGAAACCCTGAGCGAGTACTGGGAGAAGTACATGAGTCTTCTGGAGTCATGCCCCAACCATCGCATGAAGGAGATAGAGGTGCACCACACTTTCTATGAGGGGATGAACAAGGAAACCAAGGATCTGGCGAATTCATCATCTGGAGGCGATTTCACCCAGTTGAGAGTCAGTGAAGCCAAAAAGGTGTTACGCAAGCTGTTGAATGCGAAGAAGACGTACGACAACGCAAGGGATGGGTACAGCAGAGAAAGGGTAGCAAGTGCTTCGGCTACTGACCAGGAGGAGCGGATGGATTTGAAGATGGAGGAATTAAAGAAGGAATTGCTGACTGCAATCAAGCAGAACACTCCACCACCTTCTCCGACTGGAGGCAAAGAGGCCCCAGAACTACCATATGATCAGCCGGACAACTCGCTGGATGTGGAGCAAGCAAATGCCGCAGGATACTACAATTCCAACGGCAATTGGATTCCGGGAAGGCAGAGGGATGCACCGTGGAGGGACCACCAAAATTTCCGATGGGGAGATGGAAATCAGAATCAGAACCAAAATCAGGCTCCAAATCAACCCAACCCCCACCCGAACCAAAATTCCAACCGTGGCCCAACAAACCCTGACTACCAGTCTAACTGGGCAGGAAGAAATCAGCATCCTCAGAACCAAAACCCTCAAAACCAGAACCCGAACCCTGCCTATGTGCCACCCCATCAGCGAAACAACCAGAACCAAAACCAGAACCAATTTAACCCAGGGCCTCAACATAACACCCACAACCAAAACCAAAATCAGTACCAGCACAACCACGACCAGTACAACCCTCCTGCCCAGTATAACCAGTACCCACAGAACCAAAACCAACAAAATTTCTCGGGCTACCAGTCAAACCCACCACCCCAGTATAACCAGCACCAGGGCTCGAACCAATTCCATCACCCAAACAGGTCGAGGAGGTCTATGGAGGACATGATGGGAGAGATGCTTGCTTCGCAGCAGAGCATTAAAAGCGACTTGCAGTCCAGTAATGAAACAATGCAAGGAATGCAAAGTGCCCAGAAGGAGCATAGGGCAAATATGGATATGATGAACAGGCAGTTGGCCCAGCTCGCTAACTCGGTGGGCGAAATGAAAGGGAACTCAGGGAAACTCCCATCTACAGTCCATGTACCTGAAAAGGCAAATGTGAGTAAGATTACACTGCGGTCCGGGACAGCCTACAATGGACCTCAACTCAATGACCCTGCTGGGGAGTCTAGTAGAGAAAGGGTGCTGAGCGACACCATCTCAGCAGAAGAACTCAAGAGGCCTCTGCCTCAGATGGAGGATCCGTTTTTTCTAAACGAGAAGCCTACTGTGGAAGGAAAGGAGGGAGAAACACAACCTGGAAATGAGCAACCGGAAGGAGCAATGCCCGCATCGGAACCTCAAACCCAGGAGGAACCAAGGGAAAGTCCACAAGGACTAACTGGAGAGGCTAAGGGAGAAAAACCGTTTCCATACCGGTTTGTGACGAAAAGGAAGAAGGAAAACCCTGTGGATTTCATGTCGATCTTTGGAAAGCTGGATGTCACCATACCATTCCTCCAAGCCGTGAGACTGCCCCCTCTGGGGAAGTTTATAAAGGAGTTTATAGCCGGAAAGGCCCAGGAGGATGGAAAAATCATGGTGGAAGGAATAGCGTCAGCCATTGTACAGGAGAAACTACCACCCAAGAGAGCCGACCCAGGTATGTTTACTTTACCCATAACAATTGGAGATGTGAAAATCGAGCATGCAATGTGTGATTTAGGAGCATCTATCAATGTTATGCCGTTATCCATTTATAATCGGTTAAAGGGGGTAAAATTGTCAAATACTAGGGTGTTGATCCAACTGGCTGATAGGTCATGTATAAATCCTGAGGGTGTGTTAGAAAATGTGTTGGTCAGGATACAAAACTTTACTTATCCCGCTGATTTTTATGTCATTAAAATGAGTGAACCAGAAGCTAGGGAGTCTAGCGGGATATTGTTAGGAAGACCATTTTTAAGAACGGCTAAGACAATTGTGGATATGGCTGAGGGGACAATCTGCATTGACTTTAATGGTGAGAAATTTGTCTTTGACATCAATGAAGCCATGAAAAAACCAATAGATTCTGAAAATCTATGTTATGTTGATGTAATTGACCCCTTAGTCCAAGAATTTCTTGAGACCGAATTATTGCAGGAAAAGCTCCAAGCCTTGGATGTGTATGCCCAGGCTGATGTGGAAGCAGCTGCATGGTGTGATCTGATCAGTAGCCGAGGGTTGACTGACGAGGAGATCGAAGAAGCAATTACGGAATTTTGTCAGAAGTCAGAACTAGCAGGATCCGTAGGGGCCGTGCTACCGGCCAGTATGGAGGAAAAATCAGATGCTGAACAAGAGCAAGAGGAGGATTCAAAGAAGAACCCTCTACCCACGGACACACTACCCCCGCAAGTGGAGTTGAAAAAGTTGCCAGCGAACCTTAAGTATGCCTACCTTGGGGAGGAAGACTCGTTCCCTGTAATCATCAATAGCGGGCTGACTGAAGAGCAAGAGGCAAGACTACTAACTGTGCTGAGCAAAAACAAGAAGGCTATTGGATGGAGCCTTACGGACCTGGTAGGTATAAGCCCGGACGTCTGCATGCACCACATTAGGCTGGAGGATGGAGCCAAGGCGCATAGAGATTCTCAAAGAAAGGTGAACCCAAACATGCGGGAAGAGATACTGAAGGAAATCTTGAAGTTACTCTCACTGGGCATTATATACTCGGTACCAGATAGTGAATGGGTCAGCCCAATCCATATGGTCCCCAAGAAATCAGGGATCCAGGTGGTTAAGAATGAGAGGAATGAGCTAGTGCCCACCAGACTAGTTACTGGGTGGCGAATGTGTATAGATTACCGAAAGCTGAACACTGCAACCAGGAAGGACCATTTCCCCCTGCCATTCATCGATCAAATGCTGGAGCGACTGGCTGGGAGGAAGTACTTCTGCTTTTTGGATGGGTACAGTGGTTACTTTCAAATCTACGTGGACCCGGAGGACCAGGATAAGACCACGTTCACCTGCCCGTTTGGAACCTATGCGTATAGGCGTATGCCATTTGGCCTATGCAACGCCCCCGGTACCTTCCAACGGTGCATGATGAGCATATTCTCGGATTTGATTGAAGATTGTATAGAGATCTTTATGGATGATTTCACTGTCTATGGAGACTCTTTCGACTCGTGCTTGCAACATTTGGATGTGGTACTAGAAAGGTGCCAAGCAAAGAGTCTGGTTTTAAATTTTGAGAAATGCCACTTTATGGTTACAGAAGGAATTGTCTTAGGACACGTGGTGTCAGAAAAGGGGATCCAGGTGGATCAAGCTAAAGTGGATGTCATATCCAAACTACCCTTCCCTACTGATCAGAAAGGAATAAGAGGTTTTCTTGGCCATGCTGGATTTTATCGGAGATTTATCAAGGATTTCGCCAAGATTGCCCAACCCCTTACCAGACTTCTCCAGAACGAGGTGGAGTTCGTTTTCGACGAGCATTGCAAGGCTGCTTTCAACCTCCTTAAGGAAAAATTGATTTCTGCACCGATTATTCAGGCTCCTAACTGGGATCACCCCTTCGAGGTGATGTGCGATGCTAGTGACTATGCAGTGGGGGCCGTACTGGGTCAGAAGATCGATGGGAAAAGGTACGTGATATTCTATGCATCTAAGACCTTGAATCAAGCCCAACGGAATTATGACACCACCGAGAAGGAGATGTTGGCGGTTGTCTATTCATTCGAAAAGTTCAGGCAGTACCTACTGGGATCCAGAGTCATCGTCTATACTGATCATGCGGCGATTAAGTATCTCATTGCGAAGAAGGAGTCAAAACCCCGACTGATCAGATGGGTGCTGCTTTTACAAGAATTCGATTGGGAGGTAGAAGACAAAAAGGGAGTTGAAAACAAAGTAGCGGACCACTTGAGCAGAATAATACAAGAAGGGAACAGTGAGGATGTGAGAGATCGATTCCCGGAGGAGCATTTATGTGAAGTGATTTTCTCCGCAAGGAAGATCGATTGGGAAGAAGTGATGAGACTTACTGGTCAGGACGTAACAACCAAGGGCAAGGAGAAAGTAGGACAGGAACCCTGGTATGCGGACTTGGCAAACTACCTAGTGACGGGAGAGCTACCAATGGTGCCAAACGTGACAAAGGCTCAGAGGATGAAGATCAAGAGCGAAGCAAAGTACTATTTCTGGGACGACCCATACTTGTGGAAGGCAGGAACAGACCAGGTCATTAGGAGATGTGTTCCTGACTGGGAGCAACGGGATGTACTAACACACTGCCACTCCTTGGCATGTGGAGGACATTTCGGGCCAAGGAAGACTGCCAGAAAGGTGCTAGATAGCGGATTCTACTGGCCAACCCTGAATAGAGATGCATACGAGTTCTGCAAGGGCTGTGACCGTTGCCAACTGACCGGTGGGATCTCCGCGAGGGATGAAATGCCGCAAGTTCCAGTAATAGTTTGTGAGGTGTTCGACATCTGGGGTATGGACTTCATGGGTCCTTTTCCCTCATCTTATGGGAACTCCTACATCCTGGTGGCAGTTGACTATGTATCAAAGTGGATAGAAGCCAAGGCCACAAGCACTTGTGAATCTAAAGAAGTCACCAAGTTCCTCAAGAGTCATATATTCAGCCGATTTGGGATACCAAGGGCAATCATCTCCGATCAAGGGACTCACTTCTGCAACCGAACGGTCGAAGCATTGATGAAGAAGTACGGAGTTCATCACCGCCTATCCAGTCCTTACCACCCTCAAGCCAACGGGCAAGCAGAGATCTCAAACAGGGAAATAAAGAGCATTTTAGAGAAGACAGTCAACCCCTCCAGAAAAGATTGGAGCACAAGGTTGGAAGATGCTCTGTGGGCATATCGCACAGCCTACAAAACTCCTATCGGGATGTCCCCCTATCGCATCGTCTTTGGGAAGATGTGTCACTTGCCAGTGGGAATTGAACACCGAGCATACTGGGCAGTTCAGCAGGTTAACGTGGATGCTAAGGCCTGTGAAGAGGAAAGGAAGCTACAACTACAAGAGCTGGAAGAACTCAGATTGGAGTCGTTCGACTCAGCCATGTGGTACAAGGAGAAAACAAAGATGTGGCACGACAAAAATCTGAGAACCAAGGATCTCCAAGTTGGTCAGAAAGTACTACTCTTCCAGTCAAGATTGAAGCTAATGCCTGGGAAGCTCAAGTCCAAATGGGCAGGACCTTACATTATCACTGCACTACGTGCTAATGGAGCGGTCGAGATTTCAGGGAGTATCCCTAACTCTGAACCTTTTGTCGTTAATGGACATAGATTAAAAATATATAGGGAAAATGAAGAGATGTGTGTAGTGGAAGAAATTCCACTACACTTTAATAGCGTCTAAATGACCAGTAGAAAAGGGGTTTGGAGTTCCACCTGGTCAACGTCATATGATTTGTACTTACTGACCAGGTAAAACTTCAAATACCCTTAGTAATGATGTAAATAGTGTAAATATTTAGTAATTTGATTTAAGTTAAGAAGGAAAAACAACAAAAAGATTTTTCGGATCTTAAATATTAATTTGGAGTTCGTACTGACCACGAGGATACCACTTGGGTGAAACTCTGAATTATATTAAAGAGCCATTTATTTGCTTTATTTCTATTTCTAGCTAATTGGAAGAGGGGGGATGAGTGAAGTTTGAATTTTGGGGTGTTGCAGCTTTGCAGGCGAGTGCAGAGACTGGGAGGGCGCGTGGAGCAGGGACGTGACAGGCAACGTCCAATCAGCTGCGAGAACTCCCAACCGCCTTCCACACGAAGCGTCGCAACCTGGCAACCGCCTACCACCGGTCAAAACCCTCAACTACCCACCCCTCTATAAAACACCCAACCGCCTACTCCCCTTCACTTTACAAACCCTTACCTGCATTCTCTCACCCACAACCGCCATCCCACTCCGAAAACTACCACCCACTACGAAAACCACCGTGAACCACCACCGTGAACCACCACCGGTACAGCCATGGCAAAGAGAAAGGCAACCAACAACCCAGCATCTACCACCGGCGAAGACCCGCCAGAAGTCCAAGCAACAGCCGAGTCGCAGCCGCCAAGCCCACAACGATCACAGCCACCGCCGACGACACAAATTCCGGCGATGGTTCCTTTAGACGCACTGGCAGCGTATCTAAGGCAACAAGACCCCAACAAAGATTGGACAGCGACCCTGGCCGGATTTAGCCTGACCGGAGGAATGCCGGCGACATCAAACCCTACCCCAACTGCAACCACAGAAAACCCACCCACCACCACCCCAAAAACCTCAATTCCGACATCCGAAAAGACTTCCCCAACAGTAACTGCACAATCAGAACCCTCCCACCCTTCTCCCATACACCAACAAACAGAGCCGCTCGACGTCAGCCCTCTTTCCGCCTATCAAGATCCCAACTGGGGAGAAACAGAGGAAAAGGAGAGTGGAGGGAGAGCAAGCGAGAGCGAGAAAGGTGAAGCAGAGGAGATAATGGCCACTGAGGCCAAAATCGATGAAGCAGAGAGGGAGGAGATAGATCTGAACGAAATGGCCAGAAAGCAAGGGTTAATGACGGATGATGAATTCCAAGCGGTTTTGGGCAAGGGAGATAGGATCGTGGTAAACCCTGAAGGGGTGGCTGAGGTACTGGACCTCGCATCCCAGGCAGTAGGGAGGGGGGAAGCAACAACGGAAGCGGAAAAGTCGGAAGGGGTAGTCCACCAATCAGTGGAGGAGAAGACAGACGAACAACCGGAAAAGGCCGAACAACTTGAGGAGGAGAGGCAAGAGCCAGACACACATCAAGAGGAAGCCTCAGTGGTAACTAAACCCAAGCCAGTAAAGAGGAGGCTAGTGTTGAAAAACGACCCCAAGGCAGAAAGGCAGAAACCCCAAAGAGTGTCACAGAGATGCTTAGGAAAGTGGAAGTCCAACAAGGCAGGAGCAAACACAGCAGCAGATGCAGTGGAGGTTTCGAGTGAAGACGAGAAGACTACTCCTACAAAACCTGGGGAGGAGCCCTCGAAAGCTAGCCAGGAGGACACCCAAATGGCAACAGGGACAGTATCATCAACGCCGACTGACCAGAAGGAGAATACTGACAAGGTGGCTGAGGGTCTGGACCTCGCATCAGAGTCAGTAGGTCGGGAGGAGGCAGCAAGAAGTGATACTAGTACCCGCGTGGTGACCGAGCCTACCACCCAGGAGGACGTTTCAACACAAGCCGACGAAGAAGCAGAGGCAATGGAAATCGAAGAAACCAAGTACATCCAAGAAAGGAAGAGAAAGGGGAAAGCCCCTGTCAAGAAGAAACAAGTCATGAAGAAACAGCGCACTACCAATGCCAGCATAGTGATCAGAGAGCCGGAAGAGAGAGGGAGATCAAGCGACAGCGACTACACTTCCAGCGAGGAGTCTGACTCGGAGAGTGATATCTCTCTAGAAGGGGAAGAATACCATGAGCAGCAGCTCCCCGACAACCACCAGGAACTAATCCACCCTCCGGTAGAGAGGATCGTGTACCGACGATGGAGGGTAGAGCTCACTGATGAGCTTATGGAGGACATGAAGCACTACGACACCAAAAAGCTTCAAGACGCATTTGACGACAAGGAAGACAGTAGCAAGCAGGTCAAATGCGGAAAGGTACTCCACATACCCTCTTTGGATGAGTTATCTGTTCGTGATTCCTTCCTGGCCAGTATAGAAGCATTGGGTTTTGAATGGCTGTTAGAGATTAGGGACCCGGAGATATCTGTGAGATTAGCAAAGGAGTTCTTCACCACGTTTAGGTTCCAAGTCACTACGGACCTAGACGAGGTGTCAATTTCCTTTAGGATATTCGGTGGAGAACTGTCCATGAGTCTGATAGAGTGGACTGTGCGACTGGGTATGTGTAGCCTGGAGGAGGCTATAGGACCAGACTGGAGAAGCCGTGAGAGGGGGGTACCGAGGAGACACATAGAATTTGAGCCCCAGGAAGCCTGGGAGGAGCTAACCCACCCCGATGCTGGCCAGTTCGCCTCCACTAAATCCAGATCCACCCACTTCAACAATTCCATGCTGAGATTGGTGCAACTCTACTTAGGCTATAACCTACTGGGGCAGAGTAACTCAGCTGCAAGAACGTCCATGACCGAATTGTACTTGGTATGGTGCGCTAAGCGTGGAAGAAAACTGCACTTGGGATTTTGGACAGCCTACCAATGCCACCTGATAGCCACCTACCCAGCTAGAAACTTGTCCCTCTGCCACATACTAGGAGCCTTCGTGCGCAACAACATCATCATAACAGAGGCAGAAGACCTATCTCCGATGTACATGGTCGACGCTCCTGGCCTGTTTGATATACCCTTCTTCGTCCGCACCAACTTGGTATACTACAGAGAAGGAGTACCCCAGTTCTACCCAATGGGAGAAGCCCCTGGGGGAAGGGCACAACAAGGCCAGGAGGGGCAACCTGGGCAGATCGACCAAGCGCAAAGGCTGAGGCAAGAAAATCTGGAGAGGGCAGTAACTGAGCTGGCTGAGGAGAATAGACAATCACGGGCAGAGATGGCGAAGCTGACAACCCTAATGGAGAGCATCCTAAAGGAATTGGCAAGAGGAAAGGCAAGCACTGGAGCTGGAACAAGCGGACATGGAGGACAGGAAGAAGAACCCACCGGACCTGAGGAAGAAGAAGGTGATGAACAAGAGGAGGACGATGACAACCAACCCGGACCTACTGAAGAAGAACCAACGGACCCACCTGCACAGACCCCTGCACCAAGAAGGAGCAGGAGGAACATCTGATCGAACCACCCCCAACTGACCAGTTAGTTTTCTTTTTAATTTTTAAGTTTTTCTTTTGTTTATGTTTTCTTACTTTTATTAAATAGGTAGAATTATGTGTATTAATTGCTAGCAAACCCCATTCATAACACTTAGCCTATTTAATAGTCTAAGTGTGAGAAGTAAAGGGTTTGCTACTTCGGTGCATGTGTTTTTTATGTTTTTCTTTGTGTTTTGTCATAAGCATGTTAACTCACACTTAGCCTACTGCGTAGTCTAAGTGTGAGGAGTTTATATGTTTATATAACATGTTTGTAAAATATTCTGTTTTGTTTTATATATCTAGGAATATATCTGAAACTCTCCCACTTAGCCTATTGCATAGTCTAAGTGTGAGAAGTTTTTAGATATAATATGTGTTTGTTATAAATGTGTGTCTGTCATACTAGCCATTCCCAATTTTCACTTCACAGCCCGTATCTGGGGCAGACACTTGTGAAGTGAGAGGGGGGAGCAAATGGCCAGTATGACATGTATATATGTGTTATTTGAGTCAGTGCATGTTAGTTTTTTTTAGGGTTTGTTTAGGTCTAGGAATTATGTGTTATGTTTTATGAATGGGCTTAAAACTCAACTGCCTCGAACTGACGGTGAGGGGAATTGAGGGAGATAAGGCATGCCGGAAAACAGAAACCACCCCCTCCAGTAACCCCTAGTCAGTATAGATGATGCAAGTATGAAGGAAAAACCCATCCCTTAGGTCAGACACGAAAGCCCTCTTAAAAGGTGAGTTAGAAACCCCAAAGTGGAACTACTTTCCACTAAACACTGAAAAAAAAAGAAGAGAGGCTACCACATGATGTCTAGGGCAAGGTGACCGCGTGTAGCAAACCCTGAAGGGTAGTAGAAAAAAAAATCCCCAAAAATAAAAAAAAATAAAAATAAAAAAAAAAAAAAAAAAAAAAACCCTACCCTTAGAACCCCATTTTCTAGCCTGATCTATACCCCGAAATAACCCATCAGCCACTGGAACTGTGTGCGTGCAAGGCATAAGGCAAGGAAGCAACTGCCCAGGAGGACATACAAAAGGAACCAGCTGAAGAAAAGAAAAGCAAAGAAAGAAGGAGAAAATCGATCTGAAAATTTCCAGATCCAAAAAAATAGAAGAAGGAATAAGGGTGGCAAAGCCACAGAAAAGAAAATTGAAGAAAATGGTCGCAGATACTTGACCACAAAAAGAGAAAGGAGGAAGAAGGAATAAGGGTGGCGAAGCCACAAAGAAGCTACTGACCAGTTGGAAGCCAATGTCAGAAATTGTCCAGCCGAAGAAGAAGCCCTAGCCAGAAGCCCGAATGCACACAGTTCTCCCTCATCAAATAAGTAGTTAGTTTTTGAACCCTAGAGCCTTAGGGACAACTACCCCAAACATTACAAACCACTAGCCCCATTACAAGCCTTAAAGACCTTCAGGAGCTGCATGTGAGATCTGAGTCCGAAACATCTGTGGTTTAGCATTGAGAGAAGACAGTCCTAACATCTCCTGTGAGGAATGAGTGACTGAGTGATCCCAGTGTTTGGCCTAGGATTGGGTGATCCTGACAAGAAGATATACTGACTGGGGAAGAAAAGGGGGGCGGCGGAAGTTCAAGGCTGCCTAAGGCCGGATTGCACCTGATCTCGAGGGGAAGGGTGGTTGAAAATATAACCTTGTGAAGCCAAATATTTTCCTTCTACCATGGGGAACGAAAATTACACCTTTCCTAATGCTTGGAGGAAACTTTTTACCAAATTAAAATCCTTCTCAAGCCTATATATACCCCATAACCTAAATCATAGAATTCACCAATTGTGCAAGGAGTTGAAGAAGGATTTCAAGAACATCAAGAACGACAAGGATTCAACCTACGGGTTTTATTTGCTTTAGTTTTATGTTTAAATTGTCTTCCCTTCAATCTATGTGTTTAGCTTATTCCATTATGTGTAACTAAACTCATAGGATTCTAGGGATGTGTTAGTAACGACTTTGGTTATACAATTCCAGTTTTCTATTTAATATCCGTTTTGTTTTTACTTTGTTTCTTTCCTAAGTAATTCTGATGCTGCATGATTGAGTGACACAATCTTGTATGATTTAATACAACTTGCTTCATAACTGTGAGAGAGTTCTAGCGAGTTAGGTTCACTTAGTTGACGCTACAGTTAGCTTCCCTTAAAACAACACTATTAATTGAGAGTGGGGACTTTTCAAGGGTCTTAGGAGTTTTTTGGAGTTACGTGTTAGGATTGACAACCCTAATCTTGTAATCAACGTTTGTATCGCATGAGCATAAGCTAGGTGACTCGTCCTATCAAAGTAATAACTGTGTTTGGGTATTGTAGTTTGGAATTTGTATAACCATAACTGTGAACGCACATCCCTGGAATTTCCTTATCTCTATATTTTATCTCGTGATTTATTTGCATCTAGTTGTTATTTGCCTTCCATTGTTTTCTGTTTTCAAAAATTTCCCAAAAACTTTCGGTTTTCCAAATAATAATTGAGTTCTAGTAGAGGATAAACACTTTGTGTTTGCCTTCCCCGTGTTCGATATCCGGTACTGACCTTTAGCTATACTATATATACTTATTTAGTGCAAAAAAATAGTGCATCGGTGAGATAAGGGAATTTTAGGGATGTGCTTTCACAGTTACTACGTTTTATACAAGTTCCAACTACAACATCCTAGCACAATTCATACTTCACTAGAACGAGTCACATAAATATTGTCCATGCGGCACAAAGAAGATCACATACATTAGAGGCGTCAATCCTAGATTTGTAACTCCTAAAGGCTCTGATAAGTCGTATTCTAAGCCTTGGTTACTAGTCAGTATGTCGTGAAATGCATGTATTATCTGCAAAACAGTTGCTCAAGTGTGCAGGATTAAAGGATCCAAGTCAGTAGGAGACGATTTAGGTCACGCAAGTAAAAAGGGCGCTAGAAGGGTGCAATACTGACCAGGATGCATGCCAGAGAAAAGGCTCGAGATGGAGAAGAATGATAGCTGGGATGATCATTAAAAAGGGCATAAAAGTCAAAACTTGAAGGAAGTCTACCCTAAAAGCGAGGGCAAGCCTCCCTATAAAAGAAGCCACTTGGAGAGAGAGAAGGAGTTCGCCTTTAGAGTTGGTCTCGTAGAGTTCGAGAAAAGTCCAACCACCACACTTAGTTAGAATTCTCTCGAGAAGATCAGTCCTTCAGCATTGTCCACTCTCTCGTTCTTCGCCACAGCCATGGTCACTTGACGCCCAAGAATCTGCCGGAGAAATCATTGATCCACCGTTCCGGCGATCGTTAACTAGGCGGACTTAAATGCATCAAAGATCATAGGCTAGGGTTCCATTTAAAAAGGGATTTAACCAAAGCATTTAATGAACAATTAAGTAGGAGAGAAATAATGCCTTAGCAATGAAATCCAACAAAAGGCTATCACCAAATATGCTCAAAAATAGCAAAAGTTCCAAAGTAATCTCATCTGTTTTGTATCTAACATATTCCCACGAAATAAAAGAGTTTAACCCAACCAAAAGATCACAAGTTTCATAATATAGCGGAAGCGATCAAGAGAGAAGTGAAGCTATGTATGGAGACACAACGACACTTAAAGTTCCAACAGATCATGATATTATTTCCTACCCAACACCGCCACCCGCTCGTCACCGCTCAACCTGCACATAGGGAAAACACATGCAGGGCTGAGTACTATAAACATACTCAGTGGACTCATGCCGAAAACAGTTTTATCAACATTAGTAATTATCATGCCATTTTCAAGTGTCCATCGGGGTTTTAACTTTAGAAAGACCCGAGGCACCAAAATATATTCTTTATCAAATATCACGGTCGCGCAACCATTTTTCACATCGACGTTTACCATATCCTCATTCTACATGACAAGGAATGCGGCCGCAATCCAGGTCACTAGACCGGCCAACCCGTACGCTGACACTCGGTCTAACATTGGTGTATACTAACCCAAGTAGAGTTTGCGGCTCTACAAGGATCCGTCGATTAAATCAATAGTGGCATAGCCACGAGGGATAGACACGACAAAACAAATCAAGGCATGATAACACATATCTCATTCTCATCAATATCAGTTTAGGACAATGTCCTTATTTTAAAAGAAAGCCCACCTCTTCTCCTCGTTTATCACGCTGAGAGCGCGAAGTATCACCTTTAAATTAGGCGTATCACAAATCAGTTTCGAACATTGATCTCAAATCATGCATGTTCCCACGTTTCCCTTTTTCCCATCGATAAATCTTTAATATCATCATTCAAAAATCGAAGTACGATTAGCATATCGTTTTTATTCGACTAACAACTCCAAATTCACCATTAAATCGTGTCACGCATGAGTGTTCTACACACACAACACACGCACACGCACACCACACATGTGCACGCACACCGAGGCATGCGCACGCACACACACACGGCCACACACACACACACACATCCATGCATCCCAAATTTCACCGATTAATTTAATTCCCCTTCACTCAAACTAAATGCATGTGGACTCAAGAACACCGATTAATCGGTAGAAGAAGAGAAGATCAAAAATTAAAGTACCTTTTCCAAAAGAACGATCGGTAGAAACAAGTTATAGCCTTGATTCTTCAATAAACTCTTGAATTTCAACTTGAATTCTTCTCAATTGATGAAGAAATCTTGGAGAAAAGATGAAGAAAATTTGGAGAGAGTGGGGGAGTGATTTTCGAAAATTTTGGGAGTGGGGAGGCGTCGGTTTCTGATGCTAGGGTTTAGGATCTCCCATGTATTTATAGAGTGCCAAAAATATATCTTAAATTAAATAAATTAAAGATTTGAGAAGATATGGAGAGATTTGAATATAGTAGTTGGCGTGTAAAACCGTTGAGATATAGGAGGATTTCGAAAATTATAGGCTATTTATTTAGCCTATAATTAAATTCAAATATTTCACGGAGTAGAATAATATATCACGGATCAAGAAAATAATAATTAAACTCCCCAATTTAATAGGAATAGGCGTGATTTGCCTTCTTCAAAAGGGATTCAAAATCAAATCCTAATTTAATTAGGATATGGCAAGATCTTCTTATATTTGGCAAGATATGGTAAGATATTCTAGCATATTTATATTTATTCATGGAATAGAATAAATAAGAGATCAAATAAATAAATAATCCCTTCTCCCACAATATATGAGATTTTCGAAAATCTCATAGAAAATCAAAGTGGAGTTTTCAAAAATTCCAAGGTGGAATTAAAGTATAATCGGACTTTGAATTTAATTTGAATAATTATCCCAAACAAATAATTAAATCCAAGAAAAATAGGATTCCTTCTCCAATAATAATGACCTTTCAACGGCCACGTCATATTTTTTCTCAACGCATTGACCTTTCAACGGCCACGTCATATTTTTTCCATCTTTGACTATTCAATAGCCACGTCATAATTTCAACAAGTTGACTATTCAACTCAATCTCAATTCTCATACGCAATTAGGTCACAAAGACACCATGCAATTAATTACTCATCAAATAATCCACATATCATAGCATTTAAGGCATTTAATGCAAAAATTTTATAACCCGAAAATTAGGGTTTGAAAAAGTGGGGCGTTACATTCCACCACCCTTAAAAGAAATTTCGTCCCGAAATTTGGTACCTCATGGAAAAAGTTCCGGGTACAGTTCCATCATCTTGTCTTCAAGCTCCCACGTGGCTTCTTCATATTCGTGGTTCCTCCATAGTACTTTCACGCTAGCAATGGATTTATTTCTCAAATTCTGAACCTTTCGGTCCAAGATCATTTGGGGTCTCTCTTCGTAGCTCAAGTCGGAATTCAACGCGACTTCTTCGTAGTGAATCACGTGCTTCGGATCGAACACATATTTTCGCAACTGCGATACGTGAAAGACGTTGTGCACGTTTCCAAGACTTGGCGGTAGCGCCAATCGATAGGCTACGGGTCCTATTCCCTCTAGAATTTCGTAAGGCCCGATAAAACGTGGTTTCAATTTTCCTTTAACACCAAAACGTGTTATCCCTTTCGACGGGGACACTTTAAGAAAAACTTTATCACCGGCTTGAAATTGTAAGTCGGTTCGTCGGACGTCAGCGTATGACTTTTGTCTGTCCTGGGCTTCCTTTATTCTCACACGAATTTGTCGAACGACTTCAACCATCTCTTCGACTGCATCGGGTCCTAGCACCCGTCGCTCTCCAACTTCATCCCAGTAGAGCGGCGATCTACATTTTCTTCCGTATAAGGCTTCATATGGCGCCATGTTGATTGTTGCTTGGAAGCTGTTATTGTAAGCAAATTCAATTAGCGGTAGTACGGATTCCCAACTTCCACCGCGGTCAAGAATCACGGCTCTCAACATATCCTCGAGAGTTTGGATCGTCCTCTCGGATTGCCCATTGGATTGTGGGTGAAACGCCGTGCTAAAATTCAATCGCGTTCCAAGCTCGCGCTGTAGACTAATCCAAAATTTCGATGTGAACTTCGGGTCATGATCGGACGTAATTGTCACTGGGACTCCGTGCAATCGCACGATCTCCTTTATGTAGATCCGAGCCAGCTTGCTCGATCCATGGGTTACCGGAATCGGTATGAAATGCGCACTCTTGGTAAGTCGATCTATAATCACCCAGATTGCGGTGTTCCCATTTAGGGTCTTTGGCAAGGCCGTCACAAAATCCATGGCGATGTGCTCCCATTTCCACTCGGGTATCTCCAATGGTTGTAATTTTCCATGTGGTCGTTGATGTAATGCCTTCACCTGTTGGCAGGCTAAGCAACGTTCCACAAATGCCGCAATATCTCTCTTCATGCCATTCCACCAAAAGGACTTTTTCAAGTCTTGGTACATCTTCGTGCTTCCAGGGTGGGCAGTGTATGGAGTTTCATGAGCTTCGCTCATGATCTCGTTCTTAAGTTCTTCGTTGTTTGGCACGCACAACCTTCCTTCAAAGGTGAGGGCGTTGTCGGACTCCTCACTAAATTTTCCGGATTCACCGGTTCTCACTTCAATTCGGATTTCTTCTAGTTCCGCATCCATCCGTTGCGCTGCAACGATTCTCGTTTTCAGATCTGGTTTAACCACCAAAGTGGCAATTCGCTCTTCCACTGTTTCGGGTGCTCTTATCACTTCTAATCGCATTTTGCTAAATTCTCGTATCAAGCTCTCCTCTTCCGTTAGAAAGGTAGCTATTTGCGAATGATCTCTACGGCTCAAAGCATCTGCCACTACATTGGCTTTGCCGGGGTGGTAGTTAATGCCACAATCATAGTCCTTCACTAGCTCGAGCCATCTTCGTTGTCGCATATTCAAGTCTCTCTGCTCGAAGAAATACTTTAAGCTCTTGTGGTCCGTAAAGATTTCACATCTAACTCCGTAGAGATGATGCCTCCAAATCTTTAGGGCATGTACCACTGCTGCTAACTCCAAATCGTGCGTTGGGTAATTCAACTCGTGTGGTCTTAATTGTCATGACGCGTAGGCGATCACTTTGTTATTTTGCATCAATACGCATCCTAGTCCAACCTTCGAAGCGTCGGTGTAGACTACGTAATTCACTCCAGACTCGGGCACAGCTAACACTGGCGCGGTTGTCAACTTTTCCTTCAAGAGTTGAAAACTCGCTTCACACTCTGGGGTCCAATTCACCTTGACTCCCTTCTTAAGTTGTTGCGTCATTGGTCTCGCTATCTTAGAGAATCCTTCTATGAATCTTCGGTAGTATCCTGCCAATCCTAGGAAACTCCGAATTTCGTTTGGTGTTGAAGGCGACTTCCATTGTTGTACCGCCTCAACCTTGGCGGGGTCCACTCGGATTCCTTCTGCCGACACAATGTGTCCTAGAAAATTCACTTCCTTTAGCCAGAATTCACACTTGCTGAATTTGGCGTACAACTTCTCGGTCCTCAACGTCTCCAACGTGATTCGTAGGTGCTCTTCATGCTCCTTCTCGTTCTTTGAGTAGACTAGCACGTCATCTATAAAGACTAAAACGAATTTATCCAAGTACGGATGGAATATTCGATTCATCAAATCCATGAACACCGCTGGGGCATTCGTCAATCCAAACGGCATCACAACGAACTCGTAGTGGCCATATCTTGTACGAAATGCAGTCTTCGGTATATCCTCCCTTCGAACTCGTAGTTGGTGATATCCGGACCTCAAGTCCATTTTTGAAAAGACTCCTGCTCCTCGAAGTTGATCAAACAAGTCATCTATCCTTGGCAGTGGATACTTGTTCTTAAGAGTCAACTTGTTTAGCTCCCTATAATCGATGCACATCCTCATTGATCCGTCCTTCTTCTTTACAAAAAGTACTGGTGCGCCCCATGGCGAGACACTAGGTCTAATGAAACCTAAGTCCATGAGTTCTTGGAGTTGTATCTTTAGTTCCTCCAACTCTTTTGGCGCCATTCGATATGGTGCCTTTGATACGGGTGCGGCTCCCGGTTCAAGGTCAATCGTGAACTCCAATTGTCGATCTGGCGGTGGTCCAGGTAACACTTCTGGAAAAACGTCTGGAAATTCTTGCACGACAGCGACATCTTCCATCTTCTTCTCGTCCTTCTCCTCTCCATGGAGGTAGACAAGATAGGCAGTTCGCCCCTTTTTCATCATTGCGGTCGCTTGAAGCGCGGATATGATGGCGGTTCGCCGGTTCATCGAGATTCCGTGGTATATGGTGGGTTCGCTTCCCGGAGCTTGTAGAGATATCTGCCTCTCCTTACAACGAATCGTCGCAAAGTTCGTTGTCAACCAGTCCATTCCCAAGATTATATCGATATCCTCCATTTTTATGACTCGCAAGTCATGAGCAACTATCTTAAGTTCTCCCATAACAATTTCTATGTTCGAGCACGTTTTAGATATTTCTATCATTCCTCCTACTGGTGAGGACACCATCATTCTACGTTCAGATTTGCTAGTAGGCAAGCTCAAAGTGTGCACACATAATTCAGATATAAACGAGTGCGATGCGCCCGTATCAAACAACACAACAACGGGGGTGTTGAGAATTTCGCCCATACCTGTCAAATTTTCTTTCCCACGATCCTCTTGTTCCTTCTTCGGCTTCTTCTGCTCCAGCGCGAACGCTCTAGCTTGGGGAGGAAGTCTGGGGCGGTGAGGTTGTTGTTGCCGCGACGATGAGTCGCGATTTCCTCCCAATTCATTCGGCGGTGTCCTCGCCGGTTGACGGGATCCCTGATCGTTCCGTCTCGATCCCGATCCTATCTTGTTACTCGGACACTCCCTAGAGAAGTGACCGTTTCCTCCACAAGTGTAACACTTGATCACGTTCTGGTACCGGCATTCTCCAAAATGGTACTTAGAGCACACATTGCATTGTGGTGCCCTCGGTCGGTAGTCTCCTCTCTGGCTAGACGTACGCTGCCCTCCTTCGTACTGGGACCGATGCTGGCTCGACTGGTGCCGTTTTCCATCGTGTGAAGTTCTAGGCTCATCCCACTTCCGTTTCTCTCTGGAGTAGTGCGGTGGGGGTAAAGACGAGGTAGTGTTCTCCTTAGCTTTCTCCTTAGGCATTGCTGCCTCAATATCTAGCGCAAGTGCTAACGCTTCGGTGTAGGGGAGTCTCCCTCGGCTGGCCAACGACATTCTTATCTCGGGTTTTAGTCCCTCACGGAACTTGTCGGATAGCTTCTCGTCGGTGTCGACTTGATCGGGGGCGTACCGGGTCATGCTGTTGAGCGCTCGATCGTACTCGGTCACCGTCATGCGTCCTTGAGTCAGATTGTGAAACTCAGATGCCTTTGCTTTCCGATAGCTCTTCGGCACATACTTGTTGTATATTTCCGTCTTGAAACCTTCCCACGTCATCGCCTCTACTTGGTCTCGTGGCATAGTCTTCGTTCTAGTATCCCACCAAAAGTCGGCTGCCTCAGTCAGCTGATGGGTCACACAACTCATGCGTTCTCTATCGTTGCATCTCAAAATCGCGAAGATGCGCTCTATTGCCCGGATCCAAGATTCAGCCTTGGCCGGTTCTCCCAATCCATCAAACACAGGTGGCTTTTGCTCCAAGAATAGCTTCACGATTTCTCGATCGACCGGAGGCGGCGGAGGCGGAGGAGGTGGAGGGTGCGGAATGGGTTGTGACACGCTGTCCTCTTCCTCCGGTTGAGGAGTTTGTTCTCGATGGCGTCTTGGTGGCATTCTGATTTATCAACACAAAATATTCTCATGATTCTAACAATAGTCACGTGGTATAGTTGAATAACAAGGTTCATGGGTCAATTGTTTTAGAATATATGGCCAAGCACAAGATATCAAAAGTTCGTCACGTAGACGGATTGCAAAGAGTAGTGTCAATCAACATTGTTACCAAAAATCGGCTGCGTCAAGGTTATCAAAAGATCAATGTTTCCATATCATCAAGGCAATTGCACTTAAGAAGCAGTCGTACAATTTAAGTGGCGAGTACAGGGCGCCATAAGGTATTCAAAAATGGTGGTGCGATAAGAGGCATGATGTGA
>NC_062970.1:25704054-25748224 GCF_023119035.1 Salvia hispanica | reverse complement strand
AAAGAACCTAACTCGCTAGAACTCTCTCATAGTTATGAAGCAAATTGTATTAAATCATACAAGATTGTGTCACTCAATCATGCAGCATCAGAATTACTTAGGAAAGAAACAAAGTAAAAACAAAACGGATATTAAATAGAAAACTGAAATTGTATAACCAAAGTCGTTACTAACACATCCTTAGAATCCTATGAGTTTAGTTACACATAATGGAATAAGCTAAACACATAGATTGAAGGGAAGACAATTTGAACATTAAACTAAAGCAAATAAAACTCGTAGGTTGAATCCTTGTCGTTCTTGATGTTCTTGAAATCCTTCTTCAACTCCTTGCACAATTGAAGTACTCTAGCTTTTGATCTCTGTGAATTATTTTGCAAAAAGAAGCTCTATAAGTTTTGGGGGCTATGAATTGGTGAATTCTATGATTTAGGTTATGGGGTATATATAGGCTTGAGAATGATTTTAATTTGGTAAAAAGTTTCCTCCAAGCATTAGGAAAGGTGTAATTTTCGTTCCCCATACTAGAAGGAAAAGATTTGGCTTCACAAGGTAATATCTACTTTCCTTCTTTGAATTTCCGCCTAAACTGCATTTGACAGTTTTGCGCGACTTTGGTAGAACGGCCATAACTTTCTCCACAGAATTCCGATTGAGGTGATCTTGGTACCAACTTGAAGATCATTTCAAGACGAAGAGAATGTTGTGTAGAACTCCCTGATCAGACTTTAGGATCGCCGGAAAATTGAGTTTGAATACAGCTGTCGTGCGCCACGTTTCTGTGGCGGGCCGCCGCACCTAGGCCGGCGCCGCGCATTTTCCAGAAGCTTCTGACTCTTTGTGGCAGTCGCCACGCACTTCCCGGCAGTCGCCGGGTGTGTCTTTGTCTTTGCTAAGCACCGGTGTTCGCCGGAAGTGTTGCGGCGGTCGCCGGACGCCACCTGAAGCTCTCCAGATTTCATACTTAGCGTTTTAACTCCCTTTTTAGGCTCAAATATGCACATTTCTCACAAAACATGTCAAAATACCGAAATAGATAAATATGCAAATAATGGACATGTAATGCAACTTTGACATTAAAAACGGACCAAATAATGGCCTTAAAACAGTGCAAAATCCGAGCGTATCACTCTTCTATTTTACCTCTGTGAATTATCTGCAATTGTTTTTTACTTTCGTTATTTTGCAAGTTTTTAGTTTTCAAAATAAAAAGTCTTATGTTTCTCCAAATAATGAAAGAAGCTTAGTAGAAGATAAACAGTATGTGATAGTTTTCTCCGTGATCGATATCCGGTACTGACCTTTGGCTATAGTACTTACTATATATACTTTGTATACTTGTAGGTTTATTTCTTGCTAATAAAAAGTGCATCAACAACACGCTAAAACTATAACCCGATTAGCACGCAACCTGAATAGGGTTAACCCGAAAACCCGATGGGTTGGCCTGAAACCCGATAAAATATCTATCGTTCTATTTGTTTGACTCTTAATTGACACTTAATTGTTTATTTTTATAGCATTATAAAATGTAGGGATTTGTATCATATTTGATTCATTTCAAATTTGGTTAATTTCTTTGGACGAAGTTACGACATTATAAGATGAAGTTATAATATTATAAGATGAAGTTAATACTTTATAATATGCATTGCTTTATTTCAAATTTGGGTCATTTTAGTGAACCAATTAATGAAGGAACAAATGGCAATAATGTATTTGAATAAAGTAATAAACTCATTTGAAGTAATAATATTTAAGTAATAATCTAATGGAATGAAGTAAGAAATCGACAAGAATGAAGTAATAAACTATTGTTATGAAGTATGTGTAGAGCAATTTAAGTCCTAAAAGAATGAAATAAAAATCTAGTCGAATAAAGTAATATTGTGCGTGAATGAAGTAATAAACCTACTTGAATGAAATCTACTGGAATACTATACAAGTTGGAATACTATACAAGTGGTGCGTCATCAAAGTCCAGCACGTTTTTATTATTTTAATGTTATGAGTATTTTGTGATGTAGAAGAGTAGTATGAACTTCTTGTTTAAGATGCTTTATTTTGCACTAAGGATGAACCAAAGATCTGTAAGAATGAACTAATTTCTAGTTTATTGAAGTGTTTTTGTTAATGAGCTCTATTGTTATTATAATGAACTATATGTGTACCTATAAAGGAAAAAACGGATGCGCTGTTGGCGAGAGTCAAAACAAGGAGATTATTGCAAG
Source organism: Salvia hispanica (assembly GCF_023119035.1). Lineage (NCBI taxonomy): Eukaryota > Viridiplantae > Streptophyta > Magnoliopsida > Lamiales > Lamiaceae > Salvia > Salvia hispanica. Next base: position 25,745,993 of record NC_062970.1, on the reverse strand, counting down.
CATACACTATCCATTTTCATAATTCAACAGAATAAGATTTGAAATCTGTATTATGAATCTTATTTAGTTCACACTGATTATCTATTTGGTACTACTAAACTTAAATTGATTTGAACTGTTTATATGGTGAACCGAATGACTAGTAATGTACAGCTAAATCTACTTTAAGTGAACTAAATATTGTTGTCAGCTAGTATTCATTTCACTCCAACTACCTACAATAAATACGGCCACCTACAAAGAAATTCATGATACTTAATTAGGACAATAAATCAAAATCATGATTAATGCATTTGATATAACACAACAGAAATAGAGCTTGCTTTATAATAATAACTAGGGGTGTCGAAACGGGTAGCGGGTAACGGATATTCCCGAACCCGACCCGATACCCGTCGGGTATCGGGGCGGGATCGGGTATGACTATTTTGGATTTTGCGGACCCGATACCCGCTCGGGTAACCCGTTAGTCCCGACATACCCGATATGTATATTAATATTTTATAATTTTTTATTTTTAATTTTAATATTTGGTGACTTTTGGTTATAATTATTTACTACTTTTGATGAAAGTGAGACATTGTTGGTTACTTTGTTAATTTTTCATATTTAGTTTTTTGAATGGTGATTTGAATGTAGGAGTTTGGATTTTTTGGCATTGTAATTGAATTTGAATTTACATATTTACATGTGGTAATTTGTAACATGAAAATTTGAAGCATATATTTCAATTTTTTTTAAAAAAAATATAAGTTTCTAATTCCTTATTTACAGCATGTAAACAATATAAAAGGAGAAATTAAGCATTTTAACTTAAAATTTTGGAAACACACGAAGGCAGAGAATCAAATATTACAATTACATTACATGCTTCATCTCAATTCTCAGCAAAATTAATTAATAGAGTTAAAGGGTTAAAGTGAGAATCTACTACATTCAACAAGTAGTATTTTGTAAAATGTTATAAACTATACAAATAAATAAAAAAAGAAGATTTGGAAAAAAAAAATTGGCTTCGGGTCGGGTACCCGCGGTGTCGGGTGCGGGATACCCGACTCGGGTATCGGGTAATACCCGACTCACTGCGGGACGGGTATCGGGACAAAGTTTTCGGCCAAAGTCGGGTGCGGGTACCCGCGGGTACCCGTTTCGACACCCCTAATAATAACTAAATATTGCATTACAATATTAATATAAAGAAAAACAATATAAGAAATTAAAAGAATCAAATAATTATCAATATTGAACTAAATCGTATATTTCAATAAAATGCCAAAATTACTTCATCACTAACATTCATTTAGTTCATTATTTAGTAAATATGGTTCATTACTACAGCGTCGTCCTAGTCCTCGGCCGCAACTTTAGCGGTCCACATAAAGGATAACTCGATCCTGACGATGACCTTGAACAGGTCCAATATGATTTCGCGATATGGAGTTACAAAATAGGTGTAATTCCAGTTATGACCTTAGAGCAGGTCCGATCTGATCGGCGATGACCTTGAGCAGGTCCAGTCTGATCCGATCAGCGATAACCTTGAATTCTCCATGGAACACGGAAGTGGTATATCAAACAAATAATTAGACCAGATCATTGTATAGCACGACAAAATTCAGAAGCAGATTTCTCAAGCTTGATATCAGAGTTAAATTCGCATGATTTGATGAAGATACAGAAGTGGAAGCAGGGATTTTCCATTGATGTGGGAGGTGCTTGAATCCTTCATGGAATGACGTCGAAAACAGATTTCCGACGATAGAACAGAAGCAAATTTCATATGACGAAAAACTAAGACATAATTCTGACGATGAAAGCAGAATTAGATGATGAAAAACAATGAGGCTCCGTTTGGTACACGGAATTGGAATTCTGTGAAATTGAATCGGAAGGAATTGAATTCAATTCCAAATCCTATGTTTGGTAAAGTGAAGTAATTGATATGAAATTGAATTTGAATAATTTGTGCGCACACTATACACACTCACACACACTTCACACAAAATACACACACTGCACACACTATGCACATTTCACAAATTTCACACACTTCACACACTACACACACTACACACATTACACAAATTTCACACACTACACACACTACACAAATTTCACACATTTTCCGCACTACACACTACACAAATTTCACACACTTCACACTCTACACACATTTTACACATTTCAAGCATCCGATTTTTGAATTTTTTTTTTTCAATTTTAGATTTTTTTTTCGGATATGAATCTAAAATTTTCCAAAATAAAACTGAACCATATTTGAAATTTTAGTTTGTGAATAGTGTGTGTATTTTGGGTACAATGTGCGTAGCGTGTGTATTTTGTGTAAAATTTGTGTCGTGTGTGTATTTTGTGTGTACATGTAGTATGTGTATTTTGTGTATAGTGTTTGTAGCGTGTGTAGTTTGTGTAGTGTGTGTATATAGTGAAATGTGTGAAATGTGTGTAGTGTGTGAAATGTGTTCAGTGTGTGAAATGTGTGAAGTGCGGGAAATGTGTGAAGTACGGAAAATGTGTGAAATTTGTGTAGTGTGTGTAGTGTGTGAAATGTGTGTAGTGTGTGTAGTGTGTGAAGTGTGTGAAATGTGTGAAGTGTGTGTAGTGCAGGAAATGTGTGAAATGTGTGTAGTCTGTGTAGTGTGTGTAGTGCGTGAAGTGTGTGTAATATGAGAAATGTGAGAAATTTGTGTAGTGCGGGAAATGTATGAAATTTGTGTGTGGGAAGTGTGTGAAATGTGTGTAGTGTGTAAAATGTGTGTAGTGCATGTAGTGTGTGAAACGTGTGAAGTGTGTGTGTGTAGTGTGTGTGAAATGTATGTGAAATGTGTGTAGTGGATAGTGAAACTATTTAATTTTATGACTATTTGGAATTCTAATTTACTACTTTTAATATAGAATTCAAATCATGGAATTGAAAATTTTGGAATTATAATTCAATTCCAATTTTATGCATTTTTGTGATACCAAACAATAGAATTGGAATTAGAGCCTTCAATTCTAATTCCATGTTCCGAAACACACCCTGAAAGAATTCATAAGCTGAAAACACAAAATTAATCGTGAATTTCAAAACAAGATACTGAAGATTTTCCAAATATGCGTGACATGATTCAAGGAAACGCAATAACCACTATAATGGGAATTACTTAACAACCCTTCAGCTGATTTCTTTTAATAAAATAATGATATTTGGTTGATTTTAACATGACCGCTAGATTATAAAAACAGATGGATGAGATTTGATCTCTAGTTCGGTATTTAAAATTAGATCGTTGAATGCAATCTTATATATATATACATAGAGAGAGAGGTATATATGGTCGCGCTAAAAGCAGAACACCTTTTAAACGTAGAACACAAAACCAAATAATATAAGTCATTATAAAAGAATATAAGGTTAATATAAAGCCATTTTTAGTTCATTAGAGGAAATTCGGATAAAAAAATGAACTAAACAGTCTAAAAATGAACTAGGTCATTTTAAGATTCAATTATTATATTGATTTAAGTCATGCTAATCATGCATTTGAAAAGTCACTACATTAATATCATATCCACGTCAATTTAACACACTATAAGAGTATCCACAGTGGGAGGGCCGCTGCCCTTGGCCCGGAGTTGGGCAGGGCGCGGCCCCCACTACTGAGCCGCGGGGTGGACGAGTGAGGGCCGAGCTCTCGGCCAGGCCGAGGCTCTTGGGCACGCGGCTCGGCCCGCCACTGCAGGGGCCCTTGGCCACCGATTTTCAAAAAAATTTTTTTATTTTTTTATTTTTCAAAATTTTTAATATATTCATCATTTCTCCTCCATTTTTTTACCCCAAGCCAAACTCCACTCTTTCCAATTGATTTCAATTTAGTTTCAAAACATGGATTCCGACGATGAAAATTTTCAACGAGCGATCGATGAGGAGTTCGAAGAACTCATTGCAGCGGTGCAAGCTGAAGCCGACGAGGAGGAGGCGGCGTTGGCGGCGGCGGCGGCCATCCCTCGGCCGAGATACCGTCGCCGGTATATCAACCGTGACCATGCCGGAGCCGACCAGCGGTTGATGGAAGACTACTTCGGCGATAACCCCCGTTATCCGCCGAAGATTTTTCATCGGCGATTCAGAATGTCGCAACGACTCTTCATCCACATTGCGGATTGTTTGTCTCAGCGATACAGGTGCTTCACCTTGCGGAGTGATGCCACCGGTCGACCCGGATTGTCGACATATCAGAAGTGCACGATGGCAATTAGGCAGCTTGCCTATGCCGAGCCTGCTGACATGTTCGACGAATATCTACAGATGGGCGAAACGACTGCCCTTAAGACGCTGAGGCAGTTTTGCAAGGGTATCAAAGAAATCTTCAAAGGGGAGTACCTACGGAAACCAACGGCCGAGGTATTAGGTTTGGTATACTGAAAAGCATGTTTCGAGCAAGGTTCGCGCGAATAGAATCTTGCTTGTATACGTAAAACTCTACAATCCACTTTTAACCCGATTCAGTATTATTCGAGCAGTCTCGCACGAATAGAATCACTATTATTATTACATTGTGTTTGCTTGTGCATTTATAAGATGTTTTACAAACATTTAAATGCATAAGAAGTAAACAAAGTCTAAGTCTTTTGCTTAGTAGACCGGTTGTGGGCGTCGTCCACTTTAAGGTAACACGGTTAGATCTATGCAATGCTTTGCAAAAGAAAAAGAAGAATTTCACAACCTAGATAGGCTTTAGCTACCTATCGTGAAAGGTTGCAATGTCGGTCCGCATATTTCTAAGTCTTACTGAAATAATTTGACATTGGTGTGGTATAGCACTGAACGGATCTAACAGCAAGACGTGTCTTTATGCTATCTACTGAAAGACTAGGTCTTGATAAAATGTTATTTCTTAATCTACATATGTTAGCATTAAGCATACGGTATTGATTATGCACTACTTTGACTTATCAAATGGTGCGGGTTTTTCGCAACCCAATAATCCTGATATATAGGGTAGTGGTGATTAATATCTAGCGGTGCTAGGATTGCTATTATGTTGAAACGTGCACGATGTGAGTTTCGTTTGATAATGTCCTCAAGAGGAGCTCGAACAAGGTTTTATTATTCAGAAAACTGGCCAGTTGGAGTTTTATTACTCTATGAATAATAAATAAGTATTTCTTGCTAAGTCCACTCTTGGAATTAATAAGATATTAATTAATTAAGTCCATAGCAGACATTAATTAATTAATTGACATTTATATCTTAAGCGCGAGAAATAAATAATAAATAACGAAAACCCGGATTACTTGTAATTTCGGATTTGGATGGGGAGAGTTCAATATTACTTATGTAGTGGCTGCTCGTAATATTCCAATATAAGCTTGTATTAAATTGTGGGTTCAATTTAATTAGTAAAAAGCTAATTGGGGGAGCTCATATCCAAAACCTTCCATAGATCCTTGTCTGGACCCAAAAGGAACTTAATATAAATAGGAGAATAAAGGAGACAGAAGAATCACAATTTTCATACTTGAAATTTTCGAAATTTTCGGCCCCCCAGCTGAAGGAGATTTCGATTTCTACTTCTTTTCCCAAAAGGATTTCTTCTGTCTTCTTTATTCAAGTCCTAGTATTTTGATAAGATCAGCCCATCCTGATATCGAGATACAGTTCGGGAACCAGAGAGAAGATCCGTGGTCTAGTATTGAAGATCATCACGTGGAGAAGACGCGAGCAATCGACGATTCTTTGGAGAATCAAAATCGGTAACTCTAATCCGTAGGATTCGTGTTTTAGGATTTACTATCTTTGAGCATGAATTATTTTCGTTCTAGCATGCAATTATTGTTTAACATGTGAATTGATTAATCGCATAATCGGTCAAATAGATCCGTGTCTGATTTATTTGTTTTGTACAAGTCTTCCGCTGTGCAAGGGGCACCAAACCCCATCAATTGGTATCAGAGCCAATTATTGGCTCTGATTATGTGGATCAATTTCATGTTATGTGAATATCTTGAATGCATGAGTTTCTTCGTTTTGTTTTGTGTTGTTATTAGTATCGTTTCAATAACGACAAATGCAAAGAACACGAAGAGGTTATGAGCGGCAGCATCACGCGCCGATTTGCCAAGCTTGGGTTTTTTTATCTTTTCCATGTCGTCATGATATAATGATTACATGATGTTTGCGAGAATTGTGATTCCCTAATAATGATTGCATGAATAATTACTTGATAACTCCTTGTAATTTGTTTTAATTGCTTTCGTGCGTATTATTTGTTCGAATCGAATTGTCGCGCTTGTGACATCAAGAATCAATTGTCACTACACGAGTTCGCTGAAAGAGAATTTAGAGAACAGATTCGACTTCCTGAATTAACGATCGGGCAGCAGTTCAGCGACGCAAAACAGCGGCTACGGTGAAGCAGCTGCAGAAGCAGCCGTGAATTGGGCAAGCTGCGGATTTGGGCAGTTTGGGTGCAGGCTGGACAGTTTCGTTTCAGCCGAGAGCAGCCCAAAAGACTGCCCTGGCGGTCCGATCAGAGGCTCAAAGGGTGCGGTCCGAGTGGGAGCTGTGCTGTGGCAGTTCCCAGGCTTGGTGACGTCAATTCCAAAATTTGTTAGGGTTTAGGAACCCTGTAACTAATTTTGGAGAAATTTCCTAATTTTGTTAGGTTTTCTAAACCTCGGTAACTAAATTTGGAAATAATTTTAAGATTAATTTAGAATTAAGATTTGAATATATATTGTGGATTTTATATATTATATAAGATTTGATTTTATATTAAATCATGGATTAATTATGGATTTTATTCTTATTTTATGGATTTGTAGGGATTTAATTCCTAGATGAATCCTAGTTAAATTTGGATAATGGCAATTTAATTATTATTTATATCCTATGGATTAATGTGGATTTATTCCTACACACATCCTAGTTGGATTTAGATAATGATAATATTATTTTATTCTTATCCTATGAGTTTATATGAATTTATTCATAGATAAATTCTAGATGGATTTGGATAGTGATAATATAATATTTTATTCTTATCTTATAGATTTATATGGATTTGTTCCTAGATAAATCTTGGATAGATTTGAATAATTATAATATAATATTATTTAATTCTATGGATTTATATGGATTTACTCCAAGTTAAATCCTAGATGGATTAGAATTAATATTAATATTGATTTATTTTATCCTATGGATTTGAATAGATTTAATTCTATTAAGACAAATCTTAGATGGATTAAAATAAGTATTAATCCAAGTTATCCTTATCTTTTGGATGTATGTCCTAGATAGATTAGGATGTTAATGATATATAAGAAAATCCTTATTTAATTGGATTTAGATAAATTTATTTATCTAAGAAATCCTAAGTAATGTTTGATATATTCTGGATATCTATTCTAAATAGAATTAAGATTTGTATAAATCTTGGTTGATAGGATTTTATTTTTATCTTATGGATTATGATGGAATTGTTTCTATCTAGTAATATCCTAGTACGATTTAAATAATGATAATCCTAGATCAACGTTATCTTGAATTGTAGGATTTGATTTTATCGAAATAAAATCTAGAATAATCCTAAATGGGTTTAGATAGTTAATACTATCTTGATAAATCCTAAATGAATTGGATAAACATTATCCAAGATAAAACTTAATTATTTAATTGATTCTCCCTTGACTAGATTAAATAATTGTCGTTAATTATCATGTGTGTTTAAATGCCATGCATTAAATGGATTTATCTGTTTATTTGGTGTTTATCTATTTTAAGTGGATTATCTGCTTTATCTGCTTATGTGATAATTATGCAAAAACCATATAAAAATATCTAAGTGATGATTACAACAAGTGCGTTGTATACGGTCTTCATCGGTTGGTCTGCCAAATTTTGTGAAGCTGATTTTCTAATATTATCGCCACCTACAGAGTAGGGACAATAATCCTACGAAAACAGCAAGTTCATAAGGGCGGACTTCTCACATAATAAATAGAATGAACTAGAAAGTGGTTCCCAATATTATTGCCACCTGCAGAGTGGGGACAATAATCCTAAGGAACTGCGAGTTTCAGGGTTCAATCAGAATTTATGAGATAGCTTGGTTTTGTTATCAGCACATGAACATTTTTATGGGAGTGTGTTGTAGAAATAAAATTCTGTAATGCTAAATCTGATGGTTGTGCTTAGGCAGCATTAGGCATATCAACCTCCAGAGGAGGAAGCAATTGATGCGTCGATGTTGTGACCAGTAAAATTGTCAAAATTTTAATGCGTATTAACCTCCAGAGGATGATACAATTTATTAATTTTGCTGTTGTAAGATACATAATTGTTTTGTGGTTATTTGTGATTATGTATTGAGCATGAGTATGTGATAATAAGTTTATTTGCCAAATCTTCATTATGTCATTTAATATTTGTCTGCGATCCTTAAAGAAAGACAACTCGAATGCCTAAATTATGTAGACCGGAAACGAAAATGGATAAGATTCTCATCGCTGAAAGCTTGGAGTTTATACTCAATGATTCATGTCCTCCATTTCCTCGACATAATTCCACGAAGAATGTTCGAGAATGCATTATGCATGTACTTGACAAGTTCTTTGAGGAATAAGGTCAAGCTATTTTCCGTTAAGTAGCTCGACAAGTCTTGGTTAATAACGATGAAAGATGGATATCAATAGAATCTGTCAAGATGATTCGATTGGAATATCCTAGAGTGACAGAATGTTTTGAGGATCTTTTGATCACTCAAATAGTTTCTGACACAAGTCATCGCCTAAAGTAACAAGAAATGACTATAAGAAGGTTTAACTGAAAAGTAGAAAATCTTCAGAATAATAGTCGTTATGTTATTGTTAGAGGAAAGTAACATGATAGATGACGAATTCATAAAGGCTGCATTTTTCTTAAGTCCTAGTTCATTTGAACAAAAGACTAGATATGGAAATGGGAGAGCCTGGATTGTCATCGAAGTTTGTTTAAAGCGAGAAAAGATGCTTTGTGAGTTGGATTGACCTATTTTATAGAAGGACAATGACTTACATGACAATGCAACTTCTAAGTAAGAGATCTTGATCCAGTTAGGTTTTTGTTGCAGTGGGAGCTATTAATGCTCAACTATTGTTTTATGGTTGATGCTTAAGGCATCATAGTATTAAAATAATATAAGTGCGACAAGGTTGAGTATTCAACAACACATCAACTTCTTAATCATTGAATGATAAAGTATTTATGGCTCTTAGCCTTAAGGCCAAGAAAATACTTAGAAATTGTTCGAACTGATCTAGACTATCAAGATTTTAACATTTCGTTAAATAGCTTGAGAGTTGAGAAAGTCTATTTGATGCACTATGAGTTAGAATCATTTGATTTTTCAAGAGATTCAGAATACTTATAGAAGTTCAACATAGAAAGACTAGCAAGTCTCAATGGTTTACACCATAAGGAAACGAGCAAAGGGTTATGATCAGTAGTGGGAGTCTAATCTCCATTAACGAATCCAAGCATTCATCTAATGAATGGGATAGTTATGTAAGAAGGAATCGAAGTCTTTCAAAGACAAGTTTGATTAAGTGATGAGTTGTACTCATTTTAAGCGTTAAAGAAACTACCAACATCAGTACCTTCTACAAAACACGAGTTGTGGACTAGAGCGTCTCTAGTCTAGCACATCTCAAGGTGTAATGTTGTTCCAACACGTGTTGGAAAAGAGTCCAAGAAATTGGAGTTGAGTACTGAGGCATGTTTTAAGGTTTGTCCCAAATGATGTAAGGTTATAAGTTCTAAGGTTATAAGTTCTGTAATCTTCAAAGATATAATTCTTGTATGAAGATCAAGAGATGAACTTCAAGCCTAACAACGTGATAACTCTCAAAATAAAGAGAGAAATATCGGATTTTCCACATTACCAAGAAGTGATACCATTAGAAACTTTTGCACTAATAAAATCAACTTCAGTACCTAAGATTGTAAGAACCATGTCGTAGTGGGAGCGTTCCACTGGAACACAACAAGTTCATGGGTCTAAGAGTGTCGTAAGACTCAGTCTTAGATTAACTTGAACATAATCCCTTTAACTACAATGTAGTATTGGTTAATTTGGATAATCGTCTTAGAAAAGGGTGATAGATTTCATATTACAATCTAAGATAGACAACATGTTTTACAAGACTTGCAATACTATCTATAGGTTGTGTCAGTCAGTGGGAGCAAGTATCTTTGCAAGTGTAAATGTGGATTGCAAATGGCTAGACAATGACATTGGGTTATACCCAAAGAGAATCATCTTCTCGCTATCGTTGTGCCAGGATTTATTCGATCATATTGTCTATTAGAACTTACATAAATTAGAATGTATGTATTATGATTGTCAAGACAGCCTTCTATAAATAGAAGTCTTGAGGAAATCATCTACTAGAACATTCTAATGGGATATGTAATTAAGGGCAAGAAACGCATGATTGGAAGCTTATATAGACCTTCGTGGTCTTAGGCAAGCATCTAAATCAGAGTATATGTGTTTTATTAAAATTGTCAAATATTTGGAATTTGACTTGTGCCCTTAACAGTGCTGTAAGCACAAGGAAGTTGAAAGTGCATTACATATGGTATTATTGGTACTCTACGATGATGAAATCTACAAAAGTTGCAAACAACTAAGATTGGCATCTGGCGTAGGAAACTGGTTGTCTACCCAGTTTAAGATAAATGATCTAAGAGAAACTAATTACATTCTTAGCATCTAAGTCCTTTTAAGATGCTAGAAAGAATGTTGACATTCTCTTAGGAATCCTATATCTACACATTGCTTGGAACATTTAAGCATTAGAAATTCCATGAAAAGGTTTATACCTCTCAAGATGGAATTGTCTTGTCTCTAGTCAGGTGTCGTTTGACGCTTATTGAGATCAAAAATTATGAGACTAGTTTCGGAGATAGTTGTCTCATGTATGCTATAATGTGTACTAAGTTTGATATTAGTTGTGCTTATGCATAGCAAGTATATATCATATTAACCATGGCAAAGGATTTTGATTGAGGTAATGAATATACCCTAGTGCTTGAGAAAGACTAGTAATTATATTCTAGTTTACCAGTCATTCATGTAATGTCCTTGGGGTTACACTGTCTTAGTTTTATGACTAATCAGTGATCGAGTAAGTCATCCTCTGAATATGTGTTTACCTTAGGAATATCTTCCTAATAGCTTTAATCGTAAGTTTGAGTACGCCTACGAGTATTATTTTTTTGGATTACTCTAGTAAAGGCTAACTCAAGGGACACACGAGTTTATTAAGCTAAGCAATCACATATGGGGATGAAATTAATTAAAGATCAAGTACGCAGCAAAGACATTATGGTGAAAAAGATATAATCAGAGAACAACCAAGCAGATTTTTCTTTCACTTAGTGAAATGAATGGTAGTTCGATATATCTAGTACAAAGACCTACTTTGAGAATAAGTGGGAGAGTTTTTGGCAGTGGGTATACTCGAAAGCATGTTTTGAGTATAAGTGGGAGATTGTTAGGTTTGGTATACTGAAAAGCATGTTTCGAGCAAGGTTCGCGCGAATAGAATCTTGCTTGTATACGTAAAACTCTACAATCCACTTTTAACCCGATTCAGTATTATTCGAGCAGTCTCGCACGAATAGAATCACTATTATTATTACATTGTGTTTGCTTGTGCATTTATAAGATGTTTTACAAACATTTAAATGCATAAGAAGTAAACAAAGTCTAAGTCTTTTGCTTAGTAGACCGGTTGTGGGCGTCATCCACTTTAAGGTAACACGGTCAGATCTATGCAATGCTTTGCAAAAGAAAAAGAAGAATTTCACAACCTAGATAGGCTTTGGCTACCTATCGTGAAAGGTTGCAATGTCGGTCCGCATATTTCTAAGTCTTACTGAAATAATTTGACATTGGTGTGGTATAGCACCGAACGGATCTAACAGCAAGACGTGTCTTTATGCTATCTACTGAAAGACTAGGTCTTGATAAAATGTTATTTCTTAATCTACATATGTTAGCATTGTGCATACGGTATTGATTATGCACTACTTTGACTTATCAAATGGTGCGGGTTTTTCGCAACCCAATAATCCCGATATATTGGGTAGTGGTGATTAATATCTAGCGGTGCTAGGATTGCTATTATGTTGAAACGTGCATGAGGTGAGTTTCGTTTGATAATGTCCTCAAGAGGAGCTCGAACAAGGTTTTATTATTCGGAAAACTGGCCAGTTGGAGTTTTATTACTCTATGAATAATAAATAAGTATTTCTTGCTAAGTCCACTCTTAGAATTAATAAGATATTAATTAATTAAGTCCATAGCAGACATTAATTAATTAATTGACATTTATATCTTAAGCGCGGGAAATAAATAATAAATAACGTAAACCCGGATTACTTGTAATTTCAGATTTGGATGGGGAGAGTTCAATATTACTTCACGTAGTGGCTGCTCGTAATATTCCAATATAAGCCTTGTATTAAATTGTGGGTTCAATTTAATTAGTAAAAAGCTAATTGGGGGAGCCCATATCCAAAACCTTCCATAGATCCCTGGTCTGGGCCCAAAAGGAACTTAATATAAATAGGAGAATAAAGGAGACAGAAGAATCACAATTTTCATACTTGAAATTTTCGAAATTTTCGGCCCCTCCAGCTGAAGGAGATTTCGATTTCTACTTCTTTTCCCAAAAGGATTTCTTCTCTCTCTTCTTTATTCAAGTCCTAGTATTTTGATAAGATCAGCCCACCCTGATATCGAGATACAGTTCGGGAACCAGAGAGAAGATCCATGGTCTAGTATTGAAGATCATCACGTGGAGAAGGCGCGAGCAATCGACGATTCTTTGGAGAATCAAAATCGGTAACTCTAATCCGTAGGATTCATGTTTTAGGATTTACTATCTTTGAGCATGAATTATTTGCGTTCTAGCATGCAATTATCTGTTTAACATGTGAATTGATTAATCGCACAATCGGTCGAATAGATCCGTGTCTGATTTATTTGTTTTGTACAAGTCTTCCACTGTGCAAGGGGCACCAAACCCCATCACGAGGAATGCCAGAGACTGGTAAATATGCACGGGACTGTGCATCATTTTCCGAGTATGATGGGCAGCATAGATTGCATGCACTGGGAGTGGAGGAACTGCCCGGTGGCTTGGAAGGGGCAATTTACTTATGGTTTCAAAGAGCGAGATCCCACGATGATCCTTGAAGTCGTTGTTGACTACCGCTTGCGAATCTGACATGCGTATTTTGGTGTCGCTGGGTCGAACAACGACATCAACGTTCTACAATCATCTCATCTCTTCAATGATGAGTCCCGGGGTGAGGGTCCGCAAATCAGCTTCATGGCCAATGGCACGCAGTACAGCAGGGCATACTATTTGGCCGATGGAATATACCCTCGCTGGCCCGTGTTTGTCAAGACGATCCGACAACCAGTTGGGCCGAAGCAGACTTATTTTGCAAAAAAACAAGAGAGTGCTAGGAAGGATGTTGAGCGGGCTTTTGGAGTCCTCCAATCGCGATGGGCCATTATACGGTGTCCGGTTCGACTATGGCACGATAATGATGTCGCAGACATCATGACTGCGTGTATCATATTGCACAATATGATAATAGAGGATGAAGGCTTTGTTGCAGAGCGCTGGGCACCGGAAGATTGTGCTAGCACAAGTCACGGTATTGCAACCCCTCCTCTGCAGATGGGTGTACCACGCAGTAATGAGTACTTGATTCAGCGCTTCACCAATATGCGGAGTGAAATATCATATTCAACACTGCAGGCTGATTTGGTTGAAGAGGTCTGGAACCGTAGAGGAGGGGGCGCAGCGTGATAGGGGTTCTCTTTGTTGTTCGCGTTGTATCGAAAATTTTCGTTGTTTAATTTTCCCTTTTATAATAATAAAATGAAATTTTTTTTTATTTTAATTATTTCTATGTGTTTTAATTATTATATACAAATAATATTTATGATAGCTAAAATTAAAATATAACAGAAAATGTTAAAAATAATTTTAATTGCTGGCCCGGAGGGCCACCATTGTGGTGGCCAAGTTTTCACGGGCAGGGCCAAGTTTGTTGGGCATGCCCCAAGAAATGGTGGCTTGGGCATGCCTAAGAGGGCCACCATTGTGGATACCCTAAATGCTTCTATTAACAAGGAACGGAGGGAGTACTATTTTCTTTTTCCACTTAACACACAAAACATCTTCTAAAATCCCGTGTCAATCCACAAGCGTGTCATCTATTATGAGACGGAAAAAGTAGTATTTAATTTATAGTAACAAAAAATTTGATGACAGCATTTCTTGTTATTTTGTTTAGTCGCGGAAGGCCCACACTGTATATTAATACGTTACACTTTTAACATAGTATAAAATATCAGTAAAATGAAAGTTGACTACTCCAACAGCCAAACGCAACAGTAATAAATTTGTGTTGCTAATAAAAGTAATGCTACTGCTCATAAAAATATCTTGTAAAAATCACGTTCTTCTTCATAATATCATTGCTTTCTTTCTTTCTTTGTATTGTATCTCATAAAAAAGCTTCAAGACTGAATTTTGGTGTCGAGATACCATATTCATCTGATCAATTCAATTCACATTGTGTTTAGTTTGTGCATTGTTCATAGAATTAAGATGGCTGCTTATGCAGCTCTGGTATCTCTCATGCGTATCATAGATGATATCGAAACTCATCCTTCCCCTCCGATTTCTCTGGACAACCAACAAGTCGAATCTCTCACACGAGTAGTTACCTTCTTGCAGGAATTTCTCGAAGGATACAAGTCACCCTACGACTACAGCGATGAAGCAGATCCATTGGAGATACGCATTATGGGTCAGTAGATTTTTTCAAAATGCTTAAGCAAGCTCTGTTATTTGTTGGAACTTCGATAGATGCTAACGTAGTATTTATTTTTCCATATGTATTATTGATGATCTATTGTATTGTGAAGATTAACATTTCTGGCAATAAATTACTTCTCATTTTTTATATTTTTTTATGAATATTGCAAATTATTTACTCCCTTCGCTCTATAGAAATAGGTCACTTGGAATTGGCACGAGTTTTAATGCATAATTGGTAAAGTAAAAGAGAAAAGAGAAAAGGTAATTGAAATTGTGTAGTGGATGGTGAAACCCATAAAAGATAAATAAAAGACAAGGAGAAAAAAAATTGTCATAAATAGATATGGACTATTTGTATGGAACATACGAAAAAAGAAATATGATATATTTCTATGGGACAGGGAGTATGTTTTGCTGTCGATTAGGGATGATATAGGTATTTGACTAGGATTTTATTAATTTTTATTTAGATGAAATCAAATATGGCACATGTTCTATTTTTGAATAAAATCTGATTCATTGCCATGTCTGTAACACATTCCTATTTGGCATTGCAGATGCAAGTCATACAGCTGAAGATGTGATTGAATCCTACATAATTGACACTATTCAGCTATCTGCAGCAGCAACAACTGATGATGGTGTTGATGAACAAATCAATTGCATGTACTTCTATCAAGATCTGCAAAATGTGATAGAAAAAATGGATTTGATCAAAAAAGATTTGATTGTGATAACGAGGGAGAAGGTAGATCAGCAGAGAAACTTGGGTTCTGATCATGCTGGTTTAAGATCTAGTCCCACCGAGAAGAACCATCTAATGATAGGGTTTGATGATGTTCTGCTTGAGCTCTTGGATAGGCTCGTCAGAGGACGTGGCAGTCGCGAGATCATCCCTATCGTAGGGATGGGTGGCATCGGCAAAACCACTCTTGCAAAAGGTGTGTTTGAACACAAGCTTATTAAGGAGCATTTTGATATCTGTGTGTGGGCCACCATTTCTCAAGAGTATAATTTAAGAGAAACTCTTAGGCAAGTACTCTCTCAAGCTAGAGGGTACTTGAGCAACGAGAGTGAAAAAGACTTGGGGGAAATACTTTACAAATATTTATCAAGTAGGAGATATCTCGTTATAATGGATGACATGTGGAACATAGAGGTTTGGGACAAGATGAAGATTTTCTTTCCTGAAAACAATAATGAATAATAGTGACAACTAGAATGTCAAACTTAGTTGCCCACTTGACTGATTCCAATAGCCTCTTTAAGATTGGATTTCTAGACGAGGTTAGTAGTTGGACTTTGTTCTCCAAAATTGTATTTGGGGAACAAAGCTTTCCTACTCAACTCGAGAGTATCGGAAAGAAAATTGTGGAAAAGTGTAAAGGACTTCCTTTGTCTATTGTTGTGATAGGAGGTCTAATGGCTAAATCCGAACTTACACTAAAATATTGGGAGCACATTGAGGAAAACTTAAGCTTAATAGTGAATTCAGATAATGATGATTATTGCTTGAGAATATTGAAACTGAGCTATAACCACTTGTCTGTCCATCTAAAGCCTTGTTCTCTGTATATGGGAGTGTTTGAGGAAGACAGTGAAATTCTTGCTAGAGTGATCATCCGACTATGGGTTTCTGAAGGATTTCTTAAGCCAATAGACGATAAAAGCATGACAAAAATTGCGAAGCAATACTTGAAAGAACTAGTGGATAGAAATATCATACTAGTTTATGAGAAGGAGATAATTGGGAATGTTATATCCTACAAAATTCATGATTTACTAAGAGATCTATCAAAGAAAGAAGCTCTGAAACAGAACCTTTTTTATGTGTTGAGGGAAGAAAGTCCTCAACGACTAATAAGCCAACAACGTATTGTTATTCCTAGAAGCACTTCAATGATAAAAATCCAGGATGCCTTGAAATATATTCCCCGTGCTCGTTATTATCTAGTATGTGGTAAAAGAGATGTTGATCAGTTCCCAAATTCTAGATTTTTGAGGATATCGCATACGTGTAGTTATGATAGGCTATGTAAAGAGGAGTATTCACAATTAAATGTGTTTGAGTTGATGAACTCACGATACCATGCTGTTGCAACTCATGAGAAGTTTGTAATTCCTTCTTCCATCAATCTGCTTTGGAATTTAGATACACTAATTATTTGCCGTGGGGAGGATTTGATTGCACCAACTGAAATCTGGAAAATGTATAAACTTAGGCACCTCGTGTTTTCTGGTTGTAGTTTGTATCTCCCAGATCCTTCGTGCGCGGACGATGATACTATTATGATGGAGAATCTAGAAGTGCTCATTGAAGTGAATAATTTGAATGTAAGTGAAGATGTTGTTAAAAGAATTCCCAATATCAAGGAATTGATTATGAGATATTCGGGGCAACTAATTGATGAACTATCTGAGCTGTCTTCAATGTCTTAGTAAACTGGAATCCTTGAGGTTGCATGTTGATATTGGAAAGTATGTGCATCAGATCAGCTTCCCACCCTCCCTTACAGAGTTGAGTCTCTGGCTACAAAGTGATTTGGAGTTGGAGGACATACTGCAAACGATAGGTTCGTTACCAATTCTTGAGAAGCTCGAATTACATGGAGGTCGTTTCAGAACACGTGAGTGGGAAACAATTGAAGACCAATTCCAGTGTCTCAAGTCACTAACATTGTGGCAATGTGGTGATCTAGAAAAGTGGACAATGGCAGAGGGCTCCCAGTTTCCACTTCTTATAGAGCTTTGTCTTTTTTATTTAGAAGAATTGAAGGAGATACCTTCAGAAATTGGAGAAATAGCAACACTTAGGTCAATTGCATTGATATATTGCAATGGATCGGTGGTGGTGTCAGCTAAACAGATATTAGACGAACAAGAGGATTTACATGGAGGCCAACTAGACCTTTTTGTTCGGGCTACGGTTTTTAAGAAAGATGAAGCACTGGAGAATTTGGCAACTTCCAACTTTCAAGTTACAGTGGATCCTTATCGTTAGTATAATTATAGTTAATTAAGTTTCTTTCTTTCGAAGATTTCTTTGTAACATCAATTTTCGTTTCTCATACTGGGAAATTGGAATTGCTATGATATATTAGTTTTTTAAGCCGGAAAAAAAATGAAGGCAGACATTTTAGAGCATCTCCGGATCCACTTTTATTCATTTTTTATTCTCTGTTCTTTGGCAAGAGCACAACACTCATATTCTTGCTCTTCCGCAAGGACATGCTCAAGAGTCTCATCATTCTATTATTCAATTTAAATAAAAAAAATTTCACAATATTAAAATGCATTAAAAATACTCAAAATACTATTACTAATTACTAAAAAATTAAAAATTACATAATTAAAATCCTAAAAATTAAAAATTACATAATTAAATTTAGAGAGAGTTTGAGTGAGAGAGGAAGATGTAGATGAGTGTATGAAAAAATGGATGATGAATGTGTATATTTATAGATGATCTTCGGATTAAAAAAATTTTAAAAAAAATTAAAAAATAAATAAATAAAAACGGTAATAAAACGGCTATATTTTTGGGAATCCAAAAATATTTTTTTAAAAATTTTTTGGTATTATTTTTGATTTTTTTTTAAAAGAAAAAAAAAGAAAGAAAATGTCAACGACATTGCCTTGGCCAATAGAAACACGCCACGTCGCCCTGCTCAGTGGCACGGACGTGCTCGATGCATCGAGCAGAGCCGTGCCGTCGGCAAGAGCACAGCGGCGGACAAGGACATGCCGCGTTGACGGCATGGACGCCGTCCTTCCCTACAAGCACCGATGCGGATGCTCGTACCTTATATATTACTAGTCAATTTCGAGTATAATATATATATCTTTGATACAAGCGAGATTGATCAGCAGGTGTTCGATGATCATGAAATGATAAGTAGTAGTAGAATCTTAGAATTCCATTTCAAATTTTTCCAAATATTAAATGCATGTTTCGTGGTTATTTTGAAACGAGTCTCATACTCTCATTACTTTATTTTTTTGAAGGAAAAAATTATATAGAGTTTATTTTTTCGTTTGAAATTTTAATAACAGAATAGATTTATATTGACCTAAAACATTAACTTGATTGGTAACAACCCAAGCAAAAGAATGGTTAGGAACAAGTCTAATTTAGATGGTTAATTTAAATGCAATTAAGTTATTGATCCAATTAAAATATTGTTGACCGTTAAGTTTTATAAAATCGTTTAATACTCCATTCGTCCATAAAAGTAAACTAGTTTTATCATTTTGGATCGTCCCGCACAATTATGCAAAGTCTAAATATGAGAAGTTTTTAACAATATATTAATTGAATCTTATAATCAAAACTAAACTACTTTCACTATTTTTTTTCTCTCTCTCTTTCTCTTTTTTTAATTCTCTTTCTTACTTTATCAATTAAGAATTAAAATTTGTATTAATTACAAATTTGTCTATTATTTGAGGACGAAAAGAGTATGAATCAAATTATTTTGTTTAGGATCAAAAGCTATCGAACTATTACATAAGACCAATTATGGACTTTTTGTAATTTTGAAAATTAAGATATAACTAATGGAGATTATCGATACTTATTAGGTTAAAATGTATGTGTATATCATAATAGGGGTGCGTTAAAATGACAACACCTCTTAAAGTGACATTGTTACACCACGCTAGACTGCAATATCTTAAACGCTAGACTGCAATAGTATGAACGCTACACTGCAATCTATAGATTGCAGTCTAGCGTATTGGATATTGCAGACGGGAAAAATTGCAGTCTAGCATATTGGATATTGCAGGCCTTGAAAATTTACCCTTGAGCATTTTTTATGATTGCCACATGAAAGCTTATTATTCGTCCGCATGTACAAATGATTGGCTAGGAATGGTGGTAGGTGTTACTTTAAGTGGTGTTGTCATTTTAACACAAACCTATAATAATATTTTTAAATTTTTAAATTTAATTGAATTTAATTAAAATTTAATTTTATTATTTATTGTATTATATGTAGTAATAAGAAGGAAGTGATATATGAATTTTATGTTCAATCATAACATGATTTCGAGCTTGATTCGAATATTTATACAATATTTAGTAATAAAATATTTTTTTCTTAAATATACAAATATTTTCAATGTAAAATGTTAAAAGAAGTTCGATTATGTATGTACAATTATGTACATGTGTCACTACCCGTTTCTACAATTATGTTAAATAAGACATTAATCCCATTTAAAATGGTCGATGTAAAAATATATTCATTAGTTAAGCTTTAGTTTAAATCCGAATCACAAATTCAGACTCAAATTTGGACTTTATAAATAACTAGTATCACACATGTACTATGCACAAACTAATGTATTTTCAAAACATTAATTTTTTATTTTAAATTAATTAAATAAAATTAAAATCAATATTAACAATGAACAAAATGATTCATAATTTTAGTTATACGAGAATTAAAACCTATAAAAGTCAACATTAAAGTGTAACAAATTTAAAACAAATCAAAAAATATAATGTAAACGTTAAATCATGGAAGTAGGAAGATAAAAATCTATCACGATAAAGAATTAAGCAAAAAGGATAATTACTCATCATTTTTAAAAAACTTCTTTATGCACTAGCACATTAACTTTAAAATTAAAAGAACTATCAACATCATCATTACAAACTAATAAAACCTTCAATTCTTCAAAACTCGTCACTTTCCAACATAACTCATAGGTAAAATAACTCGTTTGTCATCTTTAAAGCCACCCGTCTCACCTAAAACTACAATAAAATGTCATAACTTTAAAAAGGAAAAAAATTAATTTGCAATACACAAAATAATCAATATGCATAAATGGCTTAGTCTAACGGTTTGTATAGTTTTCAATATAATTAAATAAAATTAAAGTCAAATTAAATTATACATTCAATTTACCAATATCAATAATACCTTCATATAACCCTACCTACTTATAGATATGTATAAAAAAATTAGCCAATTATAATATCTGTTGGGGTTACCGTAGCGGAAAACACGGAAGATAAACAGTTCCTTACGGTTCTATTTAGGTGTTATGTATTCGATTCCAATTTCATGCAATTAATCTAGATCTATAAGAAAATCACATCAAAACACACATAAACTTGCTTATTTGATGTAGATCTGATTGTCACTTCTTTATCCATTGAAGGTTTGACGTTGCTTACTGAATTTCCCGGCAATCCATGACTTCTCGAACAAGAATCTTCCATTCTATTCCCACGTCCTTGATTATTCATTCGGGTGGGCGGATCTTGAAGAATCAATAATAGTGATATGAGATCTTGGGGCGTCAATCCTAGATTTGTAACTCTGTAAATCTCCTAAGACCCTTGAAAAGTCCTCACTTCAATTAACAATATCGTTTGAAAGGAAGCTAATTGTAGTGTCAACTAAGCCGTTCTAACTCGTCAACCTCCTCTCACGATTATGTAGAAAGTCAATAGATCATCACAATGAAAACATAAAGACTAAAGCAAATAAAACCCAAAGGTGGAATCCTAGTAGTCTTGATCTTCTCTTGATTCCTTCTTCAAAACCCTTGAACTTGATGAACAAAGTAGAACTCTCAAATATTATGCTCTAGAATTATGCAGCCAAAAGAAGATCCTTGTTGGTGAGGTTTGAGGGGGTATTTATAGCCTCCAATTCGTGTACCACAAATATGGCAAAAAGTGGCTAGGTATAGTAAATCTTGGGGAGAAAGGATTTCCAACTTCGACTTTTAGCTATCTTTTAAGGCTCTAAATTGCGCATTTCTCACAAAACATGTAAAAATACCAAAATAGATCAAATATGCAAAAAATGGACGTGTAATGCAACTTTGACACTCAAAACGAACCAAATAATGGTCTTAAAACAGTGTAAAATCAGAGCGTATCAGGGTACAGCCAACTAGCCCAGGCTAGCGAGCCAGGGAGGGGAAAGTAACATAATACAAACAAACTTGGGTATACCCAAGGGCTTGTACTAAGTCATATTACAAACCGTAAACACGATAATCCTGAGGTTAAGTAGAGGACCCTAGCCAGCCTAATGGCTTAGACAAACGTCCATGCCATGTAGTCTACACGGAAACATGGCATACTCATGTGGGATAGTCCGGGTCTATCCCGAAACCACAAACAAAGACCCTCTGGCGGTGGAAGGCAGGCCTCATTAAAACCTCTTGGGGAAAAACCCAAATGGGAAAATTCCCAATAGTAAAAAGAGTACCCTGATTGGGGGGAAAATGGGGAGGGGGATCGCTTGAAGATACAAAGAGGCTCCCGAACCTAAAACATGGAAACTGTTGTTTATCATAGAAAATATTACCATACCGAAGGTCATGGAAAACAGGGGACACACTTGTATGGGTTGACCGAGTCAAGAATTGGGTGGTTTCATAGGGGTCTCGGGCGAGACTTGTTCTCAGCCCCCACGCTGGCATATCATAACGACGTGTGCAAGGCGCATTACACAGGCCAAGATGTCGAAAAGTTTTGGGAACTCAGCCAAGGCCCAATGCCCAGCGGGATTGGCACAACTAGATTCATCAGCCAAACAGTGGGATAACAAGCAAAATTGAAATAATACCAACCATCCTACCATGGATGTCATTCCAGTGGCAGTGGTAATCCCACCCAACCAAGGCAAACCCTTGGTTCCCAATTTATAACTATAAAATATCACTTGAACACTAAGTTACATTTGGACATAGTCATGTGGATATATAGTGTAAAGAGTAGCATATGTTATCTTTTTTACTTCGAAAATTATGTGTTTAGGCTCGAATGTAATACCTTCATGGACCAAAGCGTTTCGGGCCCTCCAAGTGAGACTCACTACTGCCATGAGTGCTAGCCTTCTTGCTTTCCGGTTCACGGCTGTGACTTTTTCTTTGGCCATCCACTTGATGGCACTTAGGATGGAGCTGATCAATCTCCTCAAACCAACCCATCCTTTGATAGCTGCCCACACTTCTGGTCTTGGTACATTTGAAAAAGAGGTGGGACCGGCTGACTCAATGTGGGTCAACCAAAGAGGGCAGTGTTGATCCAAATCCCTGTACCCAAGCCTGTCCCTTGTTGCCAGACGTCCTTTCATGGTTTGCGAACTTATAAAGGAATACTTTGGTGGCACAAAGTCTTTCCAAATGAATCTCAGCTAGAGCTTGCACTCACCTTTTGGGCGGAACCATTCATATGCTTCGAGGGTGCCCCTTGCTTTGTACTCCCTCCGTCCCACTTTAGGAGTCCCGGTTTACCATTTTGGGCGTCCCACTTTAGGAGTCCCGGTTGAAATATTCCATAATTGGTACTAGGCCCCACATTCCACTAACATTTTTCCACTCACATTTTATTATAAAACTAATATAAAATAGTAGGACCCACATTCCACTATCTTTTTTCAACAACTTTCTTTTACATATCTTAAAACCCATGCCGAACTCAACTGGGACTCCTAAAGTGGGACGGATGGAGTACCATTTAGCCCAGAGAACTTCAACCTCCCTACGTGACACAGCACTGAGCATATCATCCCTGATCGATCTCCAGTATTCTCTTGAACAACGGTGAGTCCCTCTTCCTTGGTGTCCATTCCCATATAGTCTTGGTCGGAGGAAATCACTGTGTATCCACTTAATCCATAGAGAGTCTTTCTTGTTGTGGATGTTCCATAAGTTTCAAGCTAACAAGATTTTGTTCCAAGCGCCAAGATCCCGGAACCCTAAGCCGCATTCCTCTTTCGGTAGGCAAAGATCTTTCCATGCAATAGGTGGGTGTTTGGTGCCCTAAAGGAACTCTCGACAAATTGATATGATGTGGTCTCTCACATTTGCTGGGAGAGGGAAGACTTGCATCCAATAGCATTCAACGCCTTTATTTGAAAAAAAATGACCATGAGCTCGGCTTTGCCCGCATATGAAAGGTTTGTACCTGTCCACTTGTTGGTCGTCGATGCAATCTTTTCGATCATTGGGGAGTAGTGCATGATGTTGAGTTTTTTGGAGTCGAGGGAAACTCCAAGAAATCTAACAGGGAGGGTGCCGATTGGGAAGCCAAAGATGTCTCTAATCTCCTCGAAATCCCTTCTTTGAACTATCCCACATGCGAACAAGTTGGACTTATCTCTATTGATCTCTAAGCCAGAACACTCGGCGAACTCTTGCATTGTGTATGCAAGGATGGCCATGGACATCACATCACCCCTGCCAAACAACATGAGATCAAAATGGCATTTAATTGGTGGGTGGATGGAGTAATAAAGTGTGAATGAGATAAGTTAGTAGAATATGTGCCCCTACTATTTATAATAAAAGTGAACTGAAACTCCTAATCGCGGACAGACTAATATGGTAAATCATTTGGTACACAAAATTGAAATTGGAATTCTATTGGAAGGAATGAATTAAATTCTAATTCAGTTCAAATCCTATATTTGATATAGAATTGAATT
Organism: Salvia hispanica; assembly: GCF_023119035.1. Taxonomy (NCBI): domain Eukaryota; kingdom Viridiplantae; phylum Streptophyta; class Magnoliopsida; order Lamiales; family Lamiaceae; genus Salvia; species Salvia hispanica. Next base: position 25,721,634 of record NC_062970.1, on the reverse strand, counting down.
TGAAGAATTTATGCACACATGCACAACACACATTGCACATACACATACAAACACACATTATATTTGTGTAGTATGTGTGATGTGTGCCTGTAGGGGTGTGCATTCGGTTTTTCGGTTTGGTTTTATACTTTTGTTGCCCAAACTTAAAAACCAAATTATTTTGGAAATCGAAACTGAATCGAAACCAAAAATCCAAAACCGAAATGTAAAAATAAATATTCTATGAGATTTCAAAAAAAATCAAAAAGCTAAAATTCAATAAAAACGAGAAATAAAAAAAACTCTAATATATATATATAAAATTCGAGTTTTTCAACCATATATTTCAAATTTCTTATACCAAAAAAAAAAACAATATCATATTCACGTAAGTGATACATATCTGAAACAATTATAAATTTCACAAGTATCGGTCACTCTTTCTATGTTTATATTCCATCTCCATTAATAACATAGCCCAAAATTTTGAATATAAACTTTACCACGCCCGGCTTACGACTCTTTCTATGTTTAGAAATCATGCATATACTTCTCTACCAAGATTATATTTCTCCCAATTTGAAGGTGGATTTATTTTGCAAGATATTTTAACACTGAAATAAAAAAAAATTAGATAAGGACAATTTTTAATGTTATAAAGAACGCTAATTTGTGTGTCTAATTATATCACTAACGCTTCATAAAGTGTTCTTATTGTTAGTGTCTCAACTAAAATTAGGAGACACAAACTGAAGCGGCCTAAAAAAACAAAATATTAAGATAATTTTCCCTCAACTTAGAGACACTTTCTATTACTTCCTAAATTACGGTTATTTTTAAAAATTTCCAAATGCTAATAATTTCCAAGATGACCACCTTTCCTTTTTTGTTTGTCCCAATCAAAATGACCACTTTCTAATTTTGGAAATAACATCATCTCTCCTCTCTCCTCATTAAAATATTCAACTACCTTTTTCCTCTTTATTTTATTCCACCTAACAACACATTCTAAAATCTCATGTCACTCAAGAACTTGGCCATCTTAAGTTGGACAGAGGGAGTACGCTCAACTTTTGTGTCCCTAGAAGATAAGTTTTCTTTAGCATATATTGTTCAATCGCATTATAATACTCTCTCCATCTCACAATAAGAGTCATAGTTTATTATTTCGATCTGTCCCACAATAAGAGTCATATTTTACTTTTTATCATAAATGTAAGTAGGTCTCACATTCTACTAACTCACTTCACTCATATTTTATTATAAAATCAATATAAAAAGTAGGCATCATATTCCACTAACTTTTTCAACCCACAATTCTTTAATTTTTTTAGAACACTGGCCACAATGACAGTAACTCCTATTGTGGAAAGGGGGAGTGTCTAACATGATAAATCTTGCAAAGTTCACAAATTATTAAATATAAAAAAATAATTATTAAGATCACCGACTTGAGAATCTGAGATTGTACAGGTGACAATTAATAGAACAAATTTGATCATCTTTAATTCTTTATGCAGAGAGAAAATAAAGTGTAAAACAATTTTTTATTTAAACCAATATTGTTCAATAAGAGATGAGGCACGAGATATGATTGGATGTATAGATAATATAGAAGTTACAGAAAGAATGAAAAAGGCAAAAACAGAAAGAATGAAAAAGGCAAAAACAGTGGAAAAAGAAGCAAAGGAAAATGATTAAAACTGGCAAAGCAAGAATAAATAAATTTGTCCCACTAACGTAAGTAATTTGCAGTCGTTTTGTATTTTTCAGAACAACAGAGGATCCACACCATTCCATTTGAGGCTATAAAAGCATATAATTAAATACGGTATTAAATCAACGTTACTACCCAAGACTCAATATCTCAATTAATCCCCCTTTATATAAATTGAGGGATTGGGGTGCATCTTCTTGTTGTTGTTCTTCTTCTTCTCAAAATCCAGCATGGGTAATAGAAATTGGGTTGCATGTACGGTGTTGCTTTGTTTCTTAGTAAATTCGTCGCATTCCTACCAGTTGTTAGTCGGAGGCCGAGATGGATGGGTCCTCAACCCTTCGGAAAGCTACCACCACTGGGCCACCCGCTTGCGCTTCCAAGTCAATGACACCCTCCGTCAGTCTTTCCTTTTTACAATATATTTTTGAAAACTCTCATTTTTGTCACACATCGACTTACTGATGATCATGTTTTATCTACAGTATTATTGTAATTGTTTGGCTAATGGCAATGTTCAAAATACAAGGCATATTACATTCAAAACAATATATTTTTGAAAATCCTCAATTTTGTCACATATCGACTTCGTGATGATCATGTCTTTTCTATAGTAGTAACTGTTTGGTTTATTGCAGTGTTCAAATACAAGGCAGTGTACATTCAATACAATATTTTTTGAAAACCGCTCATTTTTGTCATACATCGACTTAGTGATGATCGTGTCTTGTCTGTAGTAGTACTGTAATTGTTTGGTTAATGGCAGTGTTCAAATACGAGGCATTTTACATTCAATATAATATGGTATATTTGAAAACTCTCATTTTTGTCACCCATCGACTTAGTGGAACCATGTCTTATCTACAGTATTAACTGTTTGGTTTATGGCAGTGTTCAAATACAAGAGCGGAAGGGATTCTGTGTTAGTAGTGAACAAGGAAGCTTACGAGAGCTGCAGCGTCGCGAATCCGGTGGTGAAACTGGAGGACGGGGATTCCGAGTTCAGATTGGACCGGTCGGGCCCGTTCTACTTCATCACCGGAAACAAGGCTCGTTGCGATCAGGGGCAGAAACTCATAGTCGTCGTTTTAGCCATCAGGACCTCACCATCCCTGCCATCGCCATCGCCATCGCCAGAAGCTCCTGCGCCTGGAGCGCCTGATGGCCCTCTGACGCCGCCGCTCGTTAAACCGCCGCCGAGGTCGTTGGCGGCTCCACCGTGCACTGCTTCTGTTTTCTTCACTTCATGTGTTTTAAGTGTGGGTTTGGGGCTCTTAAATTTTTAGGGTGTTTACATAGGAACAATATTTTGGGATATTTTTATTGCCAAGATTTGTTTGTGATTCAGTTTAATTTAGTTTTCAGACTATGCTTTCTATACACATTATGTCTCTTTTTTGTGTTTTGATTGAAATTGTGGTTCTTGTTTTAATTCTTATGAATATCTCCAATAAAAACATTTTTTGGGATCAATATTTTCAGTCTTCTCTCGACCCTATGAAGTCAAGTTTTCAGATTTTTACATATTAAATGAATGTATTCGATGCAAAAGAATTAATTTCAAAATAATTAAGGAAAATTAAAATTTAAAATTTAAAATCTAAGACCTTTCTGTTTGAGGAAAGCAATCATTATAGTAATTTTCGAACATATAGAACTATACTTGTAGTAGTATAAAATTTTGGATACCGAATCAAATCAAATCAAATATACATAAAACTTAGAATGACATTCGTTATAAAGAGCACAATATGGCCTTTAAGAAATTATATTTTCTATTTCTGTATTTGATGAAAAAACAACGTGCATAAATATAAAAAGGAAATGGAATTGATGGAAACAATTAATGCTCCATATATAAAGTCATAAATCAATTCGTTAAGAGGGAAAAAAACGTTATGAATTGAAACGGAACATAACGACAATATGTTTTATGTTTGTTGACTATGTATCGCTATTTGAATACACAAATTAAAGACATTAATTAGGACAACTTATTTCTTTTGACCATGCATATACTCATTATGATCGAATATTGGGTATTCATAACCATAACCCAATTTTTCCCCATGATATGGAGATTCAGATTATGCATATTTTTATTATATCGTGTATGTCAGAACAAGTCCATTACCTTTTTATTTAAAAACATCGAATTTCCATTTTATTAAAGAAAAATATTGTAGAATTTCTTAAAAATAATAAAAATGAACATCACATGCACTATAGTATATGAGAGATATGGAGAATTAGAAACAGCTAATTACGTATACTTATATTTACATTGAGTTGTGATCAATTGCTAACTCTGCTAACTCATCAATGCAGTATATTAAAAATATCAACACGATGACATTTTTAACATACTGCATTGATGAGTTAGCACATTTTAATATCATGTATTCATATTTTTAATACACTGCATTAATTAGTTAGCAGAGCTAATAATATAACGCACCTCTATTTACACTATACACACCATATGCGTGAATTTAACATGTAATATTACTATATTAGTACATGACACCAGCTTCATAGTCAATCAAGAAGGTAAATCAAGTATTAACGGTATTAAAAGGGTTCATCAGAAAGTGAGCTAAATGACTTTGATGCCCTTCAAGGTCTCATGCGCAAAATGGTCAACTAAGGCGCCCGAGGCATGATTTTTCTTTCCCCATATTCCAAAATGTGATTTTTATTTTTATTTTTTTTAATGCCGTAAAAGGTGCAAATCCCATTTTATAGGAACCAATTATGATGTTCACTCATGTTTTAAAAATTGGATCAGTTAAATAATTAACAAAGCTATTAATTCATGATTTATTTTTATTTTAAATATTGACTCAAGTGTTTCTTTGAAACTTGCTAATTGACATAATTAGGTGTTCTCTCTTCTTTAGAATGAAGAGTTGTTGAATTCCAATTTATTTTCGTTGCTTGAGTGATTGTTGTTACTTGAGTTAAGTTGTGCTTGCTAGTTTTGTGTTGCTAGAGGTAAGTAGAGTCGTTGTAGGTGAGTTGCTTTAGTGAAAGTAACAATGGAGGTTTTTATTATTCTGAAGAAGGTCCAAGGTTCCAAAGAGATTCTTCTTTCATTACCCTTTCTCATGGAGTATCTTTTTCTATCCAGTGCTGAACTTTTTGTAGGTTAAGTTTTGGTCCTTTGATATACTCTCATTCAAGAACAAGTCTCGGGAAGCATTTGTTAGTCAAATACAACACCAGAACAACTCTGCCAGAATGTATCGGGGCCAAAATTGCCTAATGAAAGCATGCCACTCCCATACTCAAATTTGAGCATCAAAAACATTTTAAGAGACACACTTGTCTATCACTTTATTCTCACTTGGTGACTATTATACTCAAACTGCATTTGAAAGGGGGGAGAGGGGGTGCCAAAACCTTACTCGTTACCACTCATATTGCATTTTATTCATTCTCTACGATCAAACATGAAAGCTACAGCTGAGAGATGTACAGATTGAGATTTCCAACTTCCTGTAATCTTTGTGCAACTGATGAATAATAGATTGCCCGCCACGTTAAGGAAGGGAATATCAGGCTTGTTGGCATGGTATGTCTCAGCTAATTGAGTTCTAGAACAACTTTCCCAGTAACGATCCTCTTATCCTTTCCCTCATGGGCCTCTCTCACCTGTGTGAATGGATATGTCTTTTCTACGGGTACCTTTAGCTTGCCACTTGCAGATAGCCGCCTAATTTCATCTAAACCTTCAGCATCAGCCCTCATATAGGCCCATTGATAGTCTGAAACGTATATAAGCCGGTATTAGTGGGATATCATTCAAGATTCTTTCAGTTAAGATTTCGTAAAGCCAAGTCCAGACCTTCTAGATATTAGATTTTCCTATCATATCCCTTATATGGATGCCAATAAAAATATCTACAAGAATCTATTACTATTATTATGTGCAGATGATCAGACATAAAGTTTAGATGGACATCAGCAACAATGCTAATGAAAAGAGAATAAGAAACCAGCAATAAGCATGTTAAGATTCAAGACAAGTTGGGAAGTTGGCAGACACCATGATTGAAATTTTCAATACATGTATGTGTGTGTATCAATTTAATTTGGCCAAATAAATAGTTATATATTCCTATTGCAAATTAATTTATTGGCTAATATTACTTTCGCCAATAATTAAGTTTCTCAAATAGAATTTGCCTTAAATTTTCAAAAGCCACAATCACCTTTGTCCTTAGCATGCATTTGAATCTCACTCAATTCAAATGCAACAACTAAAATCAAGCAGAGACATAAGCTATTCAATAGCAAGAGTAACTACACTGGGAAATGCATTTTTTAATTTATAGGAGTAGTATTAACTAGTCAAATAGAGAGAAGTAGTGATTGTCACACCTATTCCATGAGAAATGCGACACTGGATTTGCTTCTTCATTAGAACTGTTGTCGCCATAGCAAGGCCCACTGTTAGTCCGTAGGTATCAGCATAAGACGCAGCCTCTCCCTATCAAAAATAGCCAAACCTATTTATCATTTCATTTAAAAAACAAAGGATCAGCATTCCTTTCAGGCAAGATGGTTAGCATCTCCTACCTGCAATGTCATGTAATGCCCTCCTCTCTTCAAAAGGTTAATACCCATTTTTTCTGTCTCGGGTATGCCGACTGTGTCCAGTACAGCATCAAAATAACCCTTTATTGATTGTTCATGGCCCTGGAAATTTAAAGCATATGATAAATTAACAAGGCATCATTAGTCAAGATAGACAACCTAACCAGCAATTCCCTATATGTCTTAGACTATGTATAAAGATCAAACCCATCACCTCAGTGGTAAAATCAACAGCTTGCTCAGCACCAGCAGCCAATATATGCTCTATACTTTCCCCTCCACAAGTTGTGGAGACATGACATCCTGCAGCCACTGCTAGCTGAATTGCAGAAAAGCCCACAGCTCCACCTCCGCCCACCACTAACACTCTTTGCCTGCAACAAAGTAACTAAGATAGTGAAAAGAGGACTAATACCACGTTCATTTTCATGTTCAGATCCACTAACTTGCCTACTAACAATTGCTCAACATGATCACGCCGCACATCACAAGATCATTTATGATAGCAAATATCAAAGGTTCTTATTAAATGGAGTAATACTAAAAAGCAAAGCATAACAAGTACATTATCATTATACTTAAACAAACTAGCATGAAAGACTTCAATTGTGATTTAAGAGATTGGATAGTGCACACCCATTCCAGGAATCAGACTAAACTAAATACAAGAAGTTCTTAAAGTGACAATAACATCAATTCTATACCCCGTTCTCAAACATAAAATTGATTGAGCCATAATGTAAAACCATGCCAAGCTGAACTACAAGCTTTTTCTGATGCTTGTTAAATCATTAACTTGACATAATGAGAGAAGCAACCATTTATTCCACAAATTGAATGAATTGTGGAAGTAGAAAATCTTGAACAGTATATGCACTAACATACCCCTGCTTTATTCTTGCTATACTTCTCAGTGCACGCCAAGCAGTCAGGGCAGCGAAAGGAATAGCACTAGCTTCCTGTCAATTAAAAGAACATTAAGAGTTTTAGTATTGTTCAGCTCATGGAAATTGCAAGACTGAGTACTAAGGGCCAACCAGGAATTAAAAGGACAAAACTCAGCAACTGACAGAAAGAGAAAATGTAGTGCTGGCCTCACAAGCAGCATAAATATAAAGAACTCTTACAAGAGAAGATCTTATAAAATGTTATGAACTTTCTTCTATTATGATTCCAAGAATTTGAGTATCTGTGATGAAAGCGACAGAGAGAAAGATAGGCAATTTTCACAATTGATAGTTCCGAAGCTGCATGTTAATTTATATACCTACCACATGTGAAATTGTTTCTGGCTTTGGGGTAAGTTCATCTTCTGCAAGAATAGCATAATCAGCATAAGTTCCCCTCACTGCCGTAGGATGAAGAGCACCAAACACTTCCTGCCCAACTCTGAGTGACCGTACCGAATTGCCAACAGCTGCAATCTCACCACTAACATCACGGCCTATTATCAGTGGAAGAAGTGATTCATACAGTGAACGGCCATAGCCCGCACGAATCTGAAAAGCATTAAGTTCAAATGCTTAGCTACACCTTATAGTTATGAGAAAACAGATTTCAGAATCAAAATTAAATAATGGACCAAATTTTAGTTACAGTCTAATAAGTTTGTTTTTAACTAAATGAAAAGGCAAAAACTGATCAGTATATGAAACTATTACTATAACATAGTTTATTTTATCCATGTGATAAAATTATGCTCTTATAGTTGCTCCGACATTATGTGTTCAAGTCCAATGAGATGAGTCTACACGGTGATTTATAACTTCAGAGATAATTGACTTTACTAGAGAAGAACCTCATTAAATGGCTAATTTGGGGATAAACTCTCTCAATTTCCTCAACTGTTATTGTGAATTACTTTGAGCAATATTTCACTGTTCCAGTTTTTCATACAGAATCATTTCACGAACTGTTCTATTTCAGCTAACAAAATGACATTCAATACATGTATGTAGACTGCAATTAATCAAAAACTACATTCCTTAAAGAGGTTCAGCAGTCGACCTAATTATTTACAATTAACAGCTTCAACATTAAATTCCGAAAACCTACAGAAGCAAGCACCAACAACCAACAGATCTCCGATGAACATTCCGATATATCCGAGCACATTGATTTTCACCAGAGAAATACACAAACAAAACAGAAAGCATTGCATAAAATTTGCATGCAAATAGCAAGGAGTGCAGAACTAACTCTACAGTCGAGCGGATTGACGGAAACTGCGCGAGCGCGGACGAGGACCTCATTCGGCTTGAGATCAGGAACTATCACATCCTCCCGGAGCTCCAGTACCTCCGCCCCACCGAACCGCGGCACCAGCACCGCTCTACAGGTCGAAACCACCGTTCTTCGGAACTCATTAAACCCTAATTTTGACGTTCCGCCGATCAGCGCAACGTCGCTGCTCCGCCGCAATAGCCACCGCATGATTGATTTTACTCGAATGCGACTTTGATTACAAATCAGGAGTAGACATGTCTGGGAAGAATGCTAATTTCACATCAATTTTAGGGATTCAGTGATAGATATTAACGAGATTTCGTTACCAACTTTAGGGAAATGAAATGATCGGCCGAAGGGTTTTGCATTTTATAGCATCGTAGACGCCATTTTAACCGCAAAATTATCGAAACTGTGGCTTCTTATTCTTCACCCATCCTCTCAAATAAAATAAAAAGATTATTATTTGGAGCGGCGACACAAATGTCAGTTAAATCAAATTATAATTTCGGATTAATGTAATCAAGCTGTCTCCTTGACTTGAGGATAGTTTTTCTTCTCTCAGCTTTTGTTAGGGGCATTTCGGTCAGTAAAATTAATAGATTATACTGTATCCGAATTAAATATGTATTATATTTGTTTTATAAAATTAAATCTTATAACTCTAAGACGTAGACAATTATTGAGTAATAACTAAATAATACTACTATTCTTTTCATATACCATGTCAATTTTTGTCCTAAATATATGGCTAAAATACGAATTTGGTCCAAAACATTTACTTTTTAAAAAACGACTCCATAAAAAATGAATTCCTTGTCGGTTCGGTCTTTTTTTAACGGTTCAGTCAATTTTTTACGATCAACCGTCAATTAGCGAATTTTTATCCCGATTAGGCTTTATCCGGAATTATTAGTCACCTAATTATTTTCTAATGATTTTGCTAATAAAATTTGTATTCTATATCTTTTATAATTCTTTTTCCATCCCTAAACAACATCAAAAGAGGTCGTTCTACACTCCAAAATCATAAACCAATCGACTCCCCGACTCTCTCTTTTGGTCGTTCTCCACACAATCCCTAATTCCGATTCCAATCGAGAACGCCATAAGTTGGGAGTCGGCGAACCCTTACTTCTGCTCCAGCGGCGGACTTGTCAACGTCAAAGCGGCATATTCAAGGATGAGGACGTCCAACTGCCATCCACCTGAAAATCAAAGTGAAAGTGGGTGGTCGGAGCCCGATTTTGACGGATACCATTCTCCTCCTCCTAAGCAAATGGAAGAAGGTCCGTCGGCAAACCCTAGTTCCGACGTGGAAGTCGAGCTTTCTCCAATTCCAAAAGTCGAGCCCGTCGACGAAGTCCCCCAGGAAGAAGACGACGCAAGGCGGACGACGATAAACCCTAGTTCTTCCAACCGAGCTCCATCATTCAATTTTTCTGAAATCGACAAGGGTTCTTTTGACATCATTCGGCGGCTCTGGCCTTGAATTCAATAGTATAATGTTCAGGACCTATTTGATCTTGATTATGAATATGATGGACTAGTTTAACGTTTATTATGTTGTACGTTTTCTGCTATAATGAAAATCTGCTAATCGGGTCAAAAATTCGCTAGTCGAGAGTTGATCGTCACAAATTGACGGAACCGTAAAAAAAGGACCGACTCGACGAGGATTTCATATGTTATAAACCCGTTTTCAAAAAGTGAATGTTCGTATTTTGATCCTATGTTTAGGACCAAAATTGACTCTAAATTAAACTATCATATTATCTGTATAACATCTAAAAAAAGTCGTGCAAATAAAAATATGAGTAAGTCCACTGGTAATATAACACCAGAAATAATAGATGTAGTTATCATCATTCACATTACTACAACAGAGAAACTCAAACTCAAACGACGACAGAAATGCCAACTTGATAATGACAAATAAACCCCAATTATACTAATATTCTACGCCTGTGGCAAACTTGGCACCGCAGCAGCAGCACCACCACCACCACCACCGGCTGTGATCACTGCAACAGTATTTGCATCAGGATTTGCATTTCCAGCACTGGTAGCCTTAGACGGTGGTAACTTAGACTCGGAGGGGGGAGGAACGGTAGTAGTAGGTGTCACCACTGACAATGAAGTATTGGCGCGCTCATCCTGCTTGGGTTGCTGTTTCTGTAACGCACCGTCAGCAGCATCAGGCTTCAAAGCATTCCCTGCTTGAGCTTCGATAGCAGTTTTCTGTTGATTCACATTTAATGGCATTGCATGAAGTTGCTGTAGCCTGTGATCTGTTTCAGGCCGACGGCATATCTTCCTGAGGGGAACTATTTCCTGCAGTATATGAAAGTTGGCGCAAGACTCAGTATGATCTGCCTGTAAATTTCAACAAGGGTGAGTAAGACGTTGTACCTCAGATTGGTCGTGATCATATCGCACCAGAAACCTGCAACGACAGCCTCTTACGTCATGCCTCCGCCTTTGCGCATCTAGAACATGAGCATCAAAATATAAGGCTTGCTCCTTGCCTTCCTGAAAATGAAGAAGAGACGAACAGATCAATCTCCTAGTTCTCTCGGGTCTGATTAATTGCTGCTACAGCCAATAAGAAGCACCTGAAAGCACAGTATCAAATCTCCCGGAAGAACTGCTACACATTCTAATGATTCACACGGAAGTGACCGTTGTCTGATGTGCTTGCGAATATTGACCCACTCATCCTCTTCTTGTCCGAAACCAGCAAAACGAACCATAGCTTCCTGAGATGGCCAACTTAATTAGTAATTTTATCTTTTTCAGAAACTCTACAATCCACTTTTAAAGAAATGAGGAAATTACAACTGATGTCAAGAGGGCTCGAACTCGGCACCTCATACATTAATGTCTAAGCTCCTTGCCGCTAGGACAAAGGCTCTGGACAGATGGCCAACTTAATTAATCATAATTAAAAGTGCTGCAATGACTATTAATGTCTCATGCCCTCGCAGGTCCATTATCAATCCAAGCTTACTAAGAATTCAGAGCACATCAAGCTGAGCCAAAGGTCAAAGACACCAACAACCCCCACCCAAAAAATAAACACAAACATGAGTGTGGTGAAGATTTTGGCTTAGAGCTTTGTTTAATTTCATAATAGGCCTTACTTTTATGAAAAAATTTCGTATTCTGATTACAATCCTAAAATTTGTAGGATAATGGATTCATCCATGTCAGTGGTGAAAGTATTTGTCTCGGACTACGCAGCACAAATTGCAAATCATGGTTGAGGCAAAAAATGTTGATGGAGTAGTTGGTTGGACTATGGGATCCATTGAAGACAGAAGCGAAGCGCTATGCTGGGGTGGGGGAATGGGAAAAGGAGGGGCACAGAAGAAAGAAATTGGGTTACCGAGCATTCAAATGCTGACAAGAGACAGACCATTCCCTAATGGAAGGGTAAAAAAGAAGTTAATCGATCGATTACAGAGCAAGCTAAAACTGATATATTTCTGGCCTTACCTCAAAGAATAGCCATAAATCCAGTAACACCTAACTAAAAATTGAAAATAGAACTCAAAAAGAGTGATAAGCATAAACAATTACCGGATCTCCACTCTCTAATGATCTGTGTGATAAGAAAGATGCAACATCATACCTGCAAGATGTAGCATATATCTGTGGTTCATTAACAGGAACCAGTTGTATTACTCCTCAAAATTAGAAATTTTGATATTTCAGTAGGCAATGCTTCTAAAGTCTAACCATGCGCCATCTCTGGCAGATTTAGCTTCAAACTCCATCAAAGAATTCTCTGACACACTCCTGCTGGCATTTTGTGCTAAATTGCAGACAGGTCACAACATGAAATATTCAATATTGGTGCCCGAAAAAGGAAAGAACAGAGAAAAAGAGACATGAAATTTGAATCTTCTCAGACTTTTGAAGTACTTCAGAGAACTTCACTAAGATAATGTAGTGTGCTGGCTACAGGAATCCCTTTTGAATAGATAAATGATTTTACAACTGTAAACTGCTGATTTCATTTCATTCTTTTTTCATTGCACAAAACCAAATTAGTTTAGATAGTCAGCATGCAGTAGATCTATGTGAACAAATAATACTAGTAATGCATAAAGAACTTAGAAACCACATAAGTAACTGACGATCTCTTGAGCACCAAAGCATGCTAATGTGTACGTATAATAATCCACAAACTCTTAATGAAGATATCCACAAACTTGAGATCTCCTACCTACCCACAGAAACATCTACAAACTTGAGATCTCCAGAGAAAATTATGAGTGCAAGTATTTGCATTCATATGTCCAAAAATTCTACTGAGAACTCTTAATGAAGATAGGAGAGGAAAGTATGAGGGAATATACACACAAACACACGCATGCATATGTGTCAGTGTTAAAGCACTTTACAAAATGGACACTGTCCAATGGGAGTATTAACATCATAAACATTGTCATGTTCTCATCTCTGGAAATTAATTAATAATTACACTGAACTCAAAGCTGCGATTGACTAATATTCGAACTGAGGACACTAAAATGTTAGAAATGCTGAGGAAAGAACGAGAGGAGCAACTCAGAACTTTGGCAATTTACCTGATTGAGCAGGAAGAGGTTGAGGAAACTGAGGCATACTTCTTGCCATATCTGGAAAGAAAGACGATACCAATTAGCAGCATTTACAAGGAGATAAATGAAAAAATACTTGAAAAGTTAATCTACTAAAATCACATATTGAAAATGATATGAACTGGATATTACTTGTGGGAGCAGGTAGCGGCTGAGAGACCTGAGGTTGAGGAGCCTGCGGCACATTTCTTACTACAGATTGGTCATCCCGAGGCACACCCGCCATGTTCACTTCCCCAGGAACAGAAGTCCTAGCGGCCTTTGCTCTCAGAGCATATCTCCTATTTTGGAACCAATTCCAAACCTGTTGCATATAATTAATCTCAGTTACTTATAGGTTCTTAGAGATATCAGGTGAGTGCACGCATGGGGAAAATTCAAATTACCTGTTTTCCTGAAACTTCGACCTTTCCAGCTCTATCAGCAGAGTTACTAAAATAAAACAACTCAGTTTTTAGACACTAAAGCAGTCAGCATCAATTAATAAATTGAATTCTCAGCCCTCAGAAGTGTACCTGAACCGTTGAGCAAGAGCCTCAAGTATCTCACGCGAAGGCACTGTATAATTGTGAGCTTGCAAAATAGCCTCCATTTCTCCAACCTTTTGACATAAAAACAATTAGGTCACATATATGAAGCCCAAAAAAAAACACCATTTGTCTTTCATATCCCTAAAACCATTGCAATAAGCTATGCTAGATACATTCTATGCGTTTTCAATGAAGCACACATCCCACAAATTAGTCTTCTTTCTCAGCTAAACAGCTAAACAGAGGCCTCTCAAGAAAATCGTAGTGCACGTTGTCAATGTAAGAGCATGAACATTATGGAATTAACTAAATTTACCCAAAAACTGCTACAAAATAATCCAATTAACAAAGCACACCTCAAAAATTGGGCAAATACAAACCATATATCCACCAGAATACAGAATTGTTTATATTAAAGTCTTTAAAATTAGGAAGCAGTGAGGCATATTGGTGAAGCTTAAGATAAAATTGAAAGATAAATCCCAACAAAATAGTGATATGAAATCAGTTAGCTGGAAAAGAAAGGGAGAAAGGAACAAATTGAAGATCGATTGTTAGAGAGAATGAGGGTTTAGCGAGAAACCTCGACCGGATTAAAGCGGAAGGAGGGACCGCCGTTACTCGGAGGTCGACCCATGGAATTCCGCCGCCAATCAATTCAAACTTTTACCGTCGAAATACAGAAGTTAGAAGTCGATGAACGTCCAAGCCAGTGCTCGTAACCCGCCTGCTTTATTTGACTAATAAATTAATAATTTTAGAACAAGGAAAAACCACCGATATAAGGGAATTTGTGAAATTCTGATTAGCATAGATTCACAATGTATTTCTTATATCGTGAACCGGGCAAATAGTCCCAACTTTTGAGTTTTGCACACTAGTTGTCCTTTGAGATTTTAATTGTGAAATTCTGATTAATTAGTTTCTTTCATTTAGCATAAATAAATCCACAATGTACTTCTTATATTGTGAACTGCGCAAATAGTCCCAACTTTCAGTTTTGCACACTAGTTGTCCTTTAATTTTAAAAACGTTATGAGTAGTCTCTCTGGATTAAGGGGTAATCACATAGGTCGCACCTTTTCACTATTCATCACAATTTTCCATAAAAATGTGTCTTAATGCTTTGAGGGTATTTTTGGACTTTCATAAAATAGGATATCTAGATACTAGATATAATATTTTTTCTGTCTCTATCTAGTATTGGATATGGTATATTTTCTTATAGTTTGAATGTCTTAAACAATATTTCTCACTTCACTTTTTCAATCACTTTTTGCCAAATCATCTTTCTCTTTCTTAAACTTTTAGAAAATAAAAAAAGTATAAAATTATTAAATATATTAATCACAAAAATTAAATCTATAAATTTAATTATCAAAATAACTAGTAGCTAAATTTAATTTTAATTGTGATTCGATTATTTTTAAATTTTTTAATATTAAAAAAAATAGTAGAATCACAATTAAAATTAAAGAGGTGTGAGGACCCTAATACACCCTTACATTATACTACATATCTATACGCACGCTTTGTTAATTTACACCATTTATTCCCTAAATGTTCCTTATTGGATTCTTCAAAATTTTCTCTTTATATATTTTTGTCCCTCTTTTGATTATTTCCTAGCTTCGTCTTCCTAAAATATTAAAGTATTTTCATTAACTAATTACTGAATTAAATCAGTCTATGGTCATACAAGATGTAATCAAATGCAAACTCTAAATATGGTACAAATTCAAAACTGTGATCCGAACCATTATAAAATGTTAACAGATGACAAAATACATTAACAGAATGTGTCAACACAGTGTCAACGGTTGACATTGTGTTGTCAATGTGTTGACGTTGTGCTGACATTTTCTGTTGATGTTATTTTGCCATTTGTTGACATTTCCTAATAGTCCAGATCATAATTTAGAGTTTACATTTTATCATTACACATGGTCATACTATATTACTAATAAAATAGTACTCCCTCCGTCTCTGAAAGTTTGTTCCATTTTTCCATTTTCGTCTGTCCCACAAAATTTGTTTCATTTCACTTTTTATCATTTTTTGTAGTGGACCTCATATTCTACTAACTCATTCCTACTCACATTTTATTATAAAACTAATATATAAAAATATGACTCACGTTCTACTAACTTTTTCAACTCAATTTTTCATTATACTCCCTCCGTCCTACATTAGGAGTGCCATTTAGTTATGACACAGGTTTTAAGAAATTGGTGGAGTGTGTAATTAATGAAGTGAGATGGTGGAGTGTGTAATAAATGAAGTGAGTTGGTTGAAGGTGGGTCCCTTTTTGACTTTTTGGTTTTTTATTTTTGTTTTGGTTTATTTTAATGTAGCTAATGACATTTTTATGTAATTTTGATGAATAATGGGGTAAAATTGTACTCCCTCCGTCCACAAAAAATAGATCACTTTCTAAAAATGGAAAGTTTATCTCTCACACTTTTCCCACTTTTTCTTCCCTCTCTTTTACTTTACTCACTTTTTCTCCCTATCTCTTTTACTTTACCTACTTTTTCTATCATCTCTCTTACTTTACCAATTCTACATTAAAACCAGTGCCGAACAACAATAGATCTATTATTTGTGGACGGAGGGAGTATGATCAAATATGGAAAATTCAAAATGTGACTCTTAAACTGGGATGGAGGGAGTATTTCTTAAATCTTGTGCCGGATTAAAGTGAGACAATATTTTGAAAACGGAGGAAGTACAAAGGATTGTGAGATAGGACTTGTTATTACTAAACCAAAATTGTTGAATAATATCTCAAATCTTCCTATTGACTAGTCGACAAAGCCCAAGCATCATCTAAACGAATCATGTTATAAATGACTGTAAATTAATTAACTGCAAATTTGATATTATTTTTATTCTAGAACATAACTAAATATTCCCAAAATTCCGATCATATAAAATAAATTGATATAGTCCGAAGGATTAAATTGGAGTGGGATGTTGAAAGTTCCATATCCGGTGCCTATATTTGTTAAAAAAATTATCCAGGTCTTTATTAATTTGACAAATGACAACAAATTAGATTTATCAAGTTTAAAGGCTTAGTAGTTTCAGTTTGACCCCATCACTGAAGTAAATTATTATTAATTGCGTGCGTGCATTCCCTTTTCTTTTTTTCTTTTTTTTATTGTGCTCGTGTTCAGGTTTGCTATACAAGATGAGCACCTTAATTGAACATAAATCATATTTTAAATTGATGAATTATTTGTTTATACTAGCATAAAATGACAAAGGTCAAAATTCGAGATTTTCATTTTGATTTTCTAAGCACAGCGTCAATTTTCGATCACAGAGTAAACTATTGGGTAATTTATTTTGGTACAAATTAAAAACATGATATTAATATTAGGTGGCATCACTTCTGCTAAACTATACACACAATAGATATAGTGTCTAGGATACAGCAGACTCCACCATTAAAAGCTCCCAATTGACTTCAGGCACATATAAGATTAGCTAAGAACGTCCCAAACAAACTGAAGTCAGGAGGAGAAACTATCCATCATCTTCGTCTTCCACAGTGTTGACGCGTTCACACTCGTCAATCCATTCGCTATATCTGCACAACACAACACGGAACAACTTGACAGTGATGAAACTGGAGTAAAATTGCTCAAAAGAGTATATACAATGCTTTCTTGATTAACTCACATGTCAATGGCCTCTGTTAGAGCTGCATAAAGTAAGACCAGGTTAAGTAAGTTTCCAGAAAATAAACATGAACGAAGAGCTAACCAAACTTCTCAGCAGGAGGGGCAAAATGTAAACCTGTTATGGTGGTGCTGAAGCTCTCTTCACAAATCCGGCAAGAAGCCTCGCCAATCAGGTTTTTCATATCACTGAAACAGAAAGATAGTATAGCATT